>NC_062559.1:7270371-7579458 GCF_016906955.1 Phacochoerus africanus | reverse complement strand
AAAGACCCTTCTCTTTGGAAGAGACTGCTGTTTTTCTTTTCTTCCTACTGCCAATCGGTCATTCAAAGTCTTAAAATAACATGTATGAATGAATCAATCATTTTCGTTTACTTTGAATTCCCGACAGACTCCTCTGTGCCCTTAAAGCTCTGAAGCTATTTACAACAGAATAGACTGGAGTTATGTTTATAGAAATAGAGCCTGCCTGGACTCAGATATTCTTTTTTTTTTTTTCTTCAGTTGTTTACAATAAACACTTTTTGAAGGCTGAGTAGATCCAGGTTTTATGGGGCCTGAACCTTATAAAATTTTAGTGGGCTCTTTGAAAAAGAGAACTGAGACGTTCCCGTTGTGGCAGCAGTGGAAACGAATCCAACTAGGAATCATGAGGTTGCAGGTTCGATCCCTGGCCTTGCTCAGTGGGTTAAGGATCCCACGTTGCCATGAGCTGTGGTGTAGGTCGCAGACTTGGCTTGGATCTGGCGTTGCTGTGGCTGTGGCATAGGCTGGAAGCTACCACTCCTATTAGACCCCTAGCCTGGGAACCTCCATACACCACGGGTGTGGCCCTAAAAAGACAAAAAAAAAAAAAAGAAAAGAAAAAGAATTGAATTTTTTTGTTCATTGAGTATAGTTGATTTACAATGTTGTGATTAACAATGTTGTGTTAATTTCTGCTGTACAGCAAAGTGACTCAGTTGTACATATATATTCTTTTCCATTATGGTTTATCACAGGATATTGAATATAGTTCCTTGTGCTATATAGTAGGACCTTATTGTTTATCCATTCTATATAGAATGGTTTGCATCTGATAACCCCAAACTCCCAATCTGCTCCCAGCCCCTCCTCCTTGGCAACCACTAGTCTGTTTTCTATGTCTGTGAGTCTGTTTCTGTTTTGTCAATAAGTTTATTTGTATCATATTTTAGATACCACATGTAAGTGCTATCAAATTATATTTGTCTGACTTATTTCAGTTTGTATAATAATCTCTAGGTCTATCCATGCTGCTTCAAATGGCATTATTTTGTTCTTTTTTATGGCTGAGTAGTATTCCATTGTGTATATGTACTACGTCTTCTTAATCCATTCATTTGCTAATGGACATTTATTTATTTCCATGTCTTGGCTACTGTGAATAGTGCTGCAGTAAACAAAGGGGTGCATGTATCTTTTTCAATACAGGTTTTGTCTGGATATATGTCCAGGAGTGGGATTGCTGGATCATATGGTAGTTTTATATTTAGTTTTCTAAGATACCTCCAGACTGTTTTCCATAGCAGTTGTACCATTTTACATTCCCACCAACGGTGTAGGAGGGTTTGCTTTTCTCCACACCCTCTCCAGAGCTTGTTATTTGTAGACTTACTAAGGATGGCCATTCTGACTGGTGTGAGGTGGTACCTCGTGTAGTTTTGATTTGCATTTCTCTAATAATTAATGATGTTGAGCATTTTTTTCAACATCCTGTTGCACACCTGTATGTCTTCTTTGGAGAAATGTCCATTCAGGTCTTCTGCTCACTTTTCCATTGGGTCGTTTGGCTTTTTTGCTGTCGAGTTGTATGAGTTGTTTGTATATTTTGGAGATTACCCCTTGTTGGTTGCATTGTTTGAAACTATTTCCTCCCATTCCGCAGTTGTTTTTTTTTTTTTTTTTTTTTTTAGTGGTTTCCTTTGCTGTGCAAAAGCTTTTAAGTTTAATTAGGTCCCATTGGTTTATTTTTGTTTTTATTTCTATTACTTGGGAGAAGTTATTCTTCATTGACTTCATGACCAGTCCATCCTTTACTGCTTATCTGGTGTGGATACTGTTCCCTACTGTTCCAAGTGTTTGAAAACATCGGTGCAAAAAATAAAAAAAAATTTTAAAAGATTAAAAAATTTAAAAATTAAAAAGAAACAAAATAAAAATCAGGCAAATCTAGATGAAGTATATGTTTTCGGCAACATCAAATTTATGACTCAATGATTAATTAATTTAAAAATAAAAAGGAAATAATCCTGGTAAATACTTATCTCCCTAAAAAAAATTAAGTGTTGTTGAGAATACTAATATTGTGGGCAGATTATAACCTTTTTGTTAGAATAACCCTCAGCTCTCTGGCAGTCCATGCACCCTACCCCAAAGATGGTGAGTCCTAGCTAAAAACTGGAAAACTCCCCTTCTTGGCACTGACTCGGCCACAGGCAATAAGCTGCTTTGTTGTGAGGCTCTTGGTCCCTGGGATCAAGTGGGTCCTGGGCATTGATGGGAAAGCCCTTCCTGAGTTTTCTGGGCCCCGGGCTCACGATGCTACATCGGCCTCCTCCTTGTCTCTGATTTCAGATTCAGGTCCTTTCTCACTGTGGTGTGATGATGGGAATTATAGAATTACCCATGAAGATTACATAAAGATGTGTAGTCACAGAAATAGGAAAGCCACACCCACATAGAGTGACCTACACGTGTGAAATAGGTATATGCACTGGATCCTGGCTAGCTGCACGTTTTACACTACGGCATATTTATGATTAAGCTAATATTCTCTCATGTGGTGGGTGTAAGACCTTCCAAATGGAGATAGGACACTTCCCTGTGATCCTGGAGGCATCAGGCATCTGTACCTCTGGAGGAGTATCTCATCCACTTTCCTAAGGAGCCTCCTTTCTTTTACCTGGGGCATGAGTGGTCCAGTCCTCCGTGGTCTTGTCTGAAATAAAGGGAGAATCTTACCCATGAGGACACAGAGATGGGAGTATGGACATAAACTTTTGGTAAACTATAAGACAATCGGAAGAGTTCTTCAAATTTCAGTGACCCTGACCTTGAGACTGAAAACTTTCTGGACATCAGGTGGTTCTTTTTAAATGAAAAGGTCACTGTAGGCTGGCATCCGATTATCCAGCGTTTAGGCAAAGAAAAAACAAAAAAAAAACTAGTAAAAATTTGAGCAGAGAAATCACAAAAGTACCAGGACTGCCATGAGAATATTTCTTAGACAGAAGAACTGTTGCAAGAAAATGTTAACAGTGTACAAATAAGGAATGGTATCATTGTGCATAGAGGAAAAAAAATTCCTAACTGAAGGATAGGGGAAAAGCATAGAGACATAAAATTTCTTTTTAATGCAGACTTACTGATTTTTTTCCTGTTCTGGGCTCCTCAGCTTTATAGGTTTGATTGACTTGTTCCTGTGGGGGCGGGTTGGCAGCTGAGCTCTGCAGCTCAAGCTTGTGTCCAGGACAGAGACGTCATTGAGTTACTGAGAACCGACGTTCTTTTTCCCCCAGACAGAACAGGAGGACATGAGGTTCTTTTCTGGAGCTGAAAACATCCCCAGGCTCTTCTCCTGTGTGGCTCTCTGCCTCCTGTGGTCAGGTGAGTATCGGTGGGCTCCTGGCCCTGGAATTCCCAAAACCTCAATACAAGACTTCCTCTTGAAATGGGGACATCAGGCACTGTCATTCTCTATTATAGGACATGCGGAGGCCTGGATCACTCAGAGCCCAAGATACGAGATCACGGTGACAGGGGAGACAGTGGCTCTGCAGTGTTACCAGACTTATAACCATGACTGTATGTACTGGTACCAGCAAGACCAGGGACACGGGCTGCGGCTGATCTTTTATACCTGTGATGTTGGCACCCTTAACAAAGAAGAAGTCCCTGATGGGTACAATGTCTCGAGACCAAGCACTGAGGATTTCTCCCTGATCCTAGAGTCTGTTGTCCCCTCCCGGACATCTGTGTACTTGTGTGCCAGCAGTAACTCCACAGTGCTGCACGGCTGTTTCCTCTGTGCACATAAAGGGGACTTAGAAAGAGTGAGGATTGCCTGCCCTTGTGGGGTCTCGCCCAAACCGCAGCCTCTGCCTCCGGAAGAGTCACAGAGCATAGCTTCCTGATTCTCTCTTCTGGGTTCTCTGCTTGCAGAGATGTTGCCCCTATTAGGGCATCTTTGGCAACTGATGCAAAGGATGTCTCTATTTTTTTTTCCAGGGCCACGTCCATGTCATATGGAGGTTCCCAGGCTAGGGGTCCAATCAGAGCTAGAGCTGCCGGCCTACACCACAGCCACAGCAACACGGGATCTGAGCCAAGTCTCCCAGAACCCCCTCCTTCCTTCCCTTGAGCAGTAAGATGCCCTGTTCCTACCTTCCATGGAATTTGTCTTGGATTTATTCAGTTATGCTGCCCAGGAAGCAGGTGAGGCCCAGGAGCACAGGGAGAAGATTTCTTCCTGGAATTGACATAGCATTTTGTATGTAGCCCAAGAGGCCCTGTCTCCTGCCATTCAGTCCCCACCCCCACCCTGAACGCTGCTGCCACTCAGAACCTGTAACCTCTGGGCACAAGGAGGGGCAGGTCGTGACAGTTTCGTGTGAAGAAGATTGCCATGTGGAATAGTAACTGGTGCCAACATAAGCTGGCCTCAGACCAGCAGCTTTTCTATCTCAGTAACAGAGATAGAACAGTAACAGAAAAATAGATGGTTCTGGGAACTCTACATCTTTGGGTCTTAACTTGATAACCCTGGCATGTAAGCCCTAAGTTTGAGAGACTCAGCAGAGTATCTCTGAGAACATGACTCTGCAGTTTTCACCTCTCTGACACATATTTCCTTGGTTTTTTTGGTTATGGTTGTTGTTTCATACCAACTCTCAGGGCCTTCTCCAATCCCCTAACCCTTTCTCCCTCACTACTCAGAAATAAAAGGAAGTGGTTCATAACAAATGTTGCCCCATTAAAAAAAAAGTCAGATACTAACCACTGATTTCAGTTGCATGTTATGCTATGTTTTTTGGAAGATTCCAGACAGTCTGTTCAATTTTGCATTTCTTGTTACTGTATCCATCCTGGAATTTTTCTGGCATAAGGGAGTTCACCACCTTCCCAGACAAAAGATATTACATTGATGACCTTGAAGTACAGGCAGCATGACCATGAAGGTTTTGGTACATAAGGCATCATGGAGATTCATGCAAGTAAAGAGGAAACTCGTCTTTGACCTACAGATGAAATAAAAGCGTCCAACTCAGATCTACACTCGGGGCATCATTTTTTTCCCCTTTACTTTCAAATCTGTCCACTAGTTCAATGAGCTTCTAGAGAAACGTGGTGGCAATTACCCCAGCGTCCCCCTTGTCCAATTTCATGTGCCTGGGGAAATAGAGCACCTCATAAAAGAGACAACTCAAAGAGGAGGAACTGCCTTGTGGGGACAAGGGACACAACACCGCTCCTGCTCTGCACACACTCACAAGGACCTGAGCTGGTGAACTTCCCATTTCTGGCTGCTCTGACTCCGCCATGGGCACCGGGCTCCTCTGCTGGGCGACCCTCTGCCTCCTGGGGGCAGGTGCGTTCTGAGAACACCAAGCTCTCTGCCTTGGACTTTTCCAGTGGTGATTTCCATCCTCTCCTTTCCCAGAATTTTTCAAATTCTGTGTTTTCCTCCGACAGAACTCACAGAAGGGGGAGTTGTCCAATCCCCCAGATACAAGATCACGGAGGAAAGACAGACTGTGGCTTTGTGGTGTGATCCTATTTCTGGCCACAGTCTCCTTTCCTGGTACCGGCAGACCCTGAGACCTGGCCTGGAGCTGCTGATTTACTTTGAGGAAGAGGCTGACATAAATGTTTCTCAGTTGCCCCAGAAGCGATATTTTGCAGAGAGGCCCGAAGGAGCCAAGTCTACACTCAGGATCCAGCCCACAGAGCTGGGGGACTCGGCTGTGTATTTCTGTGCCAGTAGATTAGTCACAGCCTTGCAGAGACCCTTCCTTCCTGTGCACAAACGTCATGATGCTGCCCGTCCATGTAGCTCGAGACAGTGGCCTCCTCTCATCACGCAAGGGGAAGAACTGGCTGTGCAGAGACAAGCTCTGATGTATTTACAGGCGAGGGCATCCATTATTTCGGGAAGTGTGAGGGCTGAAATTGTTGTTTGCAAATAATTATGATTCAGGGATTAGAAACTTCCTGGTGACAACTCAAGAATCCAAGACAGAACCTTCTTGTGGCAGACTCAAGCTTTGGGGGCTAGCGACAGTGGTTCTCCTAGAAAAATATATAATCACAAAACATGTACATTAAACTTTAATAATACAGATGGTGGAGTTCCCCCTGTGGCTCAGAGGAAATGAATCTGACTGGTATCCATGAGGATGCGGATTTGATCCCTGGCCCTGCTCAGTGGGTTGTTGGTGGGGGGGGGGGGGAGGGGATCCAGTGTTGCGGTGAGCTGTGGTGTTGGTCCCAGACTCGGCTCAGATCCCAAGTTGTGAGGCTGTGGTGTAGGCTGGCAGCTCTAGCTCTGATTGGACCCCTAGCCTGGGAACTTCCATATGCCATGGGCATGGCCCTGGAAAAAAAAGTTTAAAAAAAAAAAAAAAAAACCCGAAAAAACCCAGACAGTGATTCTAGGAGTATAGCAAACAGGCTCTCCCACAGAGGCTGTTCTCACCATCTGAATGATTCAAGTTGATGGCCTTCTCACTCTAGCTTCTCCTCAGCTTTTACTTGGATGTTTTCTACGTCAAAGTCTCAACAGTGGGTATATGTTTAGGAAATATTGTTTCCAGTTCTTATGGAAATGTGTTGATAATAATGATGCTGCTGATGCTGCTGATAATCTCAGCTATTTTATTCAGCCCTTTTCCAGCTTCGAAGAGATACATGCAAAGGCGTATCCTGGCAACCAGTCTCAAACCTTAGCTCAAACTGAATTCTTACTCTGGCGTGATCGAACTCTTTACCGCAACCATCGCAGCTCAGCACTGTATGTAAGCTTGAGCCATTCCGTTCAGAGGCTGTTGAGGACATTTCTGCTCTCTGCCTTAGTACATTCGAGCATTCCTTAGGACATTAAAATACTCCTTAGTGCATTAAAATATTCCTTGGTAAGAACGTCTAAAGCAGTCAATTGGCCTGATCCACTTGCCCCCTAGGATAATACACTCTTTGTTGTGAGGTTTGTATCCTGTCCTCTAACTTCTGCCTGGGCTTGCTATCATCTCTGATAATTCTAGAGATCATTCTGAGGCGTTGGTTGGAAGTATTTGGAAAGCAGTTCACTGAGATTCTCCTGAAGGCACAGTCACAGCCCCTCAGCCTCGACTGGCTTCACTTCTCTCCCTACCCGGACTGCATGCCATAATATATGCCATTCGATGCCTGCCTCCTTGACTCTTCTGCTCACATCTCTGCCCAGCTTACTTGTCTGATAAAACTTCACTGATGTGCTGTATAGCAGAAATTAGCATTACGTTATAAATCAACTATAGTTTAAAAATTTTAATTAGGAGTTTCCATTGTGGCGCAGTGGTTAACGAATCCGACTAGGAACCATGAGGTTGCGGGTTTGATCCCTGCCCTTGCTCTGTGGGTTAAGGATCCAGCATTGCTGTGAGCTGTGGGGTAGGTTGTAGTCGCGGCTCAGATCCTGTGTTGCTGTTGTTCTGGCGTAGGCTGGTGGCTACAGCTCTGATTGGACCCCTAGCCTGGGAACTTCCATATGCCGTGGGAGTGGCCCAAGAAATGTCAAAAAGACCAAAAAAAAAAAAAAAATTAATTAAAAACAAAAACTTCAGTCATTGATGTCCGTCTCCTCGCCAAAATTTTTATGTATGTTTGTATGTATTTATTTAGTTATTTAGGGCTGTACCTGCGGCAAATGGAGGTTTCCATGCTGGGGGCTGAATCGGAGCTATAGCCACCAGCCTACACCACAGCCACAGCAACACAGGATCCGAGCCGCTTCTGTGACCTACACCACAGCTCAGGGCAACACCAGATCCTTAACCCACTGAGTGAGGCCAGGGATCGAACCTGCATCCTCGTGGATGTTAGATTCTTTTCTGCTGAGCCACAACCGGAACTCCAGCATTTTTATTTGGTTCCTTTTCCAACCTCCTATGTCACTAATTCTCTAATAACATTTTCCAAGCTCATCTTTTATCTCTTTCATAGAAAACATCATTGTTTGAGTCTGTCTGGTAAGTTTCACACCGGAGATCTTTGCGGGACGATGTTGATGTTTCTTTCTCTGTGGCTTCTTAGTCATGGTGCTTCTATTTTCATGGTGTTTGTATGTTTTCTTGTGAATCTGGTTATCTTTGACTTTGTGCCAGACATTAGATTGGTAGAAATAATTTTTCGTCTAGGATGGACAAATACTGTTCCAGAGAGGATTTTATTTTGCTTCTGCCAAGTGCCTGAGGATGTAAACAACCTGTCTGGAGTTACCTGATTCCTGGTGTCCTGGACCACCTAGAGAACAGATTCACTTCTTCTTTTCTTTACGTTGTGTTTGTCAATGTTCCACATTTGGTACATTTGGGTCTTTGACTTACGTTCTGTTGGTCTATGAATCAGTTTCATGAGCTCTGAGTCAGGGTAGGCAGACATCCCGAAGGGCAATGGGACTGCTACGCTTCTCTCCTTAGATGCTCACCTCTCCAAAATTCCAACCCAGAGTTCTTCACTATGTTTTTAGGACCCTAAGTTTTTATTTTTTTCCCCAACTATTTATTTATTTATTGTCTTTTTTTTGCCTTTTCTAGGGATGCTTCCCATGGCATATGGAAGTTCCTAGGCTAGGGGTCTAATCAGCGCTGTAGCCACTGGCCTACACCACAGCCACAGCAACTTGGGATCCAAGCCGCATCTGCAACCTACACCGCAGCTCGGCAACGCCGGATCCTCACCCCACTGAGCAAGAGCAAGGATCGAACCCACAACCTCATGGTTCCCAGTCAGATTCTTTAACCACTACACCATGACGGGAACTCCTCCCCCCCAACTATTTAGATTAACAAAGAAGCGTTGACTTGAGTGTCCTTATCTATAATTACTGGGATTAAAGTGAAGAGAATTTTATTTAGAATTTTACATAAAACCTAATTAATTAATGTCAGGTTCTTATTCTGAGATCTCTTTGATATTTAATTTAAATGGCATAGAGATGTTACACTTAAATTTTAATTTTAGCCTAAGTACTTATTTGAAAACTTATAAGGTGGTTATAATCAAATTGAGATATTTATTTTTTGCCATCTTATTATTGGAGTTTTTGATTTTTTAAAAACTTTTATTGCATTACCTCTGATAGTCCATTGGACCACGTGACAGGATGGGAAATGAAATTGGGAGTGAATATGTAGACTTGACTGGAGAGTTGAGAATGGACTTGGAATTTGTTTAATTGCTGCAGTGTTGGGACACATCTGTGCTGTTTTTCTATGAGCAAACCCAAGGAGCAATGGTTGGAATTAGGGGGAATAACTGACATGTCTATCTTTCCTCTCCCCTTAATCTCAGTCTCCTAGGACAATGCTTTATTTGACAGTCCCCATTTTTGGATACTTCCCTAAATGAATCCTCCTGTTCTAATCATCGTATTTCTTGCCAAATCATCTTTGTAGGAAGGGAAATAAATTGTCTTATTCAATCTCTTTGTCTTACTTTAATCTCTCTTCATCTTCTTGCCTTCTTCCTGGCTATCTACAGAAGAGAGAGATGCTTTTGTGTTTTCTCAACATGCACAAAGGTTAGTGGAGAACTTTCTTAGCCATACAGGGTTGGCCTGAAGTTTGGAGGGGAGAGGAAATGAATTCAATTCTGATTCACTCGAGTGTTAGCCATCCCATTTAGTTTCATATCAGAGCTCTGTTATTTAACAATATTAAAACTGACATTATCATCTCTGCCTGTGCGATTGCCAATGTCTAACTTGCAGGTAGTTCCATCTTAGGCCACAATAAGGCAATATCATCTATTGACCCTCTAACACCAGCAAATCATAATACATAATACCCATATCCCCTGTACTTAATGAAACACACAACCCCCCTTAAGTCCTGGCCTGGCAACCTACTTGTGCTGCTTCTGTCCACTGGCCACTAGGAGGCACTGTGGCTCCATTTCATTGTCGTCTAGTGTCTACATGCTGAGACCTCCCTGGAAAGAGAGAATTAAGGAAACTTTAGGGTTGGGTTTAGATTTAGGGTGTTGCCCGTGTCTTAAATGAGGGCTGAGAATGAAGGAACTAGAGACCAACTCTTCTTCCTTTGTTATGGAGATGGGTTTTGCGCCGAACTGATTCTGAATTGCAGGTTTGTTTGCAGTGGGCATTCCTCCAAGACATTCCTCTTAAGGCATGCCTGCACAAAGTGTGGGGTGATGCAGTTTGCATGTGTGGGTTGGGAAATGCAGAGACTCAGTTTGAGGGGCAGAGCAGTCTAGCAGACCTGAACCTAAGCAGCCCAGGCCAGCCACCAGCTCTGCTGTACTTAGAGGGTAAGGTGGGGGAAGGGCGGTTGCTTCCTTTGACCTCATCAGAGGGCCCCTGGCCCAGGGATGCTGACAGCCACAGTGATACCACTGGCAAACCCATTTCTCAGGCAGGGCTGGACCAGAACAACAGATTTTCTCAAGCACCTTTACTCTCAGCAGGAAGATGCAGTGTAGTCTTGGCTTTGCCATTCACTCCAGAGGCCCATGTGCCCCGTGGAAGCTAATGAGGTCTGGCAGAGAGAAAGTTTTTGCCTGGGTTTCCCTTGGCCTGATTTTAAGTTCTTTCTATGTAACTGTGCATCGGTCTTGAGGCAGAATAATAAACTCGGGTAGTCAGTGTAGGATCTTGGGCTTGGATGCATTCTTTGATATGGCTATTGATTAACATTTGTGGCTTAAGGGCTCCAGGGAGTAACATCCCCACAGGCCTTGTTTACTATAGGGAGTGTACCTAAGCCCTTTTGCACATAAACACCTAACCCCTGTGACTCAGTTTACAGAAAGAAAAGGGCAAAGAAACCATGAGACCTAAGAGACATTTCCACCTGAAGACGCCTGTTGGACAAGGACTGATACAGGTAATTGGGCAAGGCCAATGGGAGAAAACCACTTCTTTCTGGACCACACGTTGGTGCCCCCCCCCATCTTTTTTTTTTTTTGTCTTTTTTCCATTTCTTAGGCCGCTCCCGCGGCATATGGAGGTTCCCAGGCTAGGGGTTGAATCGGAGCTGTAGCCACTGACCTACACCAGAGCCACAGTAACATGGGATCTGAGCCGCATCTGCGACCTACACCACAGCTCACGGCAACGCCAGATCCTTAACCCACTGAGCAAGGCCAGGGACTGAACCTGAAACCTCATGGTTCCTAGTCGGATTCGTTAACCACTGAGCCACGACGGGAACTCCAATCCCCCCCATCTTTAAGAGATAAAAACCCCTATAAGACAATAGAAAGCAGGGGCTCTTTTCCCCACTCCCAGCCTGGGAGCTATTTGCTTTCCTGTAATAAATACTTGGCTTGCTTGCTGCCTGTGTGTTCAAGAAGTTCCTTCTTCAGCTGCATGAACAAGACCCTGGATTCTGGTAACATCTTTCCAGGATCAGTCTCCCCCCTGTATCTTGAATCCAGCTACTGCATCTTTCACCCACGAGCCCCACGGATATCAGATTTCTAGTGCTACTCCTGCGAGTGACCACATGAATTTGTGACTTAGAACAATACAAGTTTATTATGTAACAGTTTTGAGGGTCAGAAGTCCAAATGGGATGTAAGTGGGTTAAAATCAAGGTGTCAGCAAAGCTTCATTCCTTCTGGAGGCTGGAGGGGAAAATCTGTTTTCTTCCTTTTTTCAGCTTCTAGAGGACACCAGGACCTCTTGGCATGTGGACCCCTTCAATCTTCAAAGCCAACCGATGACTGATTGTCCTTTTGCATTCTGCATCCCTGGAACCCTCCCTTCTCTTCCTTCTCCCTCCACATTTTAGGGCTCTTGTGAATACACTGGGCCCATCTGGAAAATCCAGGCTGGTCTCTCTCTATTAAGGTCAGCTGATTAGCTACCTTAAATCCACTTGGAATCTTAATTCGCTCGTGTTACATAATGTAATGATAGGGATGGAATAGGATATTTACACAGGTAGTTTTGTAAGTCCCAATAAGGGGCCATAGATAAAAAGGGAAACCTAGGGAACTTTGGAGATCACTGTCAGTTAATAACTACTCAATAGGGCCATGAGAACAAGGCAGGATTTCTTGACTAGCGGCGGCGCAAGATATGCCTCAGGTCATTGGGTGGGGGATGGGGTGAGGCCTGCATTCAGTTTCAGACCAAAAGCAGGAGTTTGAGGACCGCCCTTTTGCTGATTTGAATAAGCACCAAGATACCAAGGAGGACCACTACTCCAAGAAAAAGGCAGAAGCAGTCCTTTTGCACTGCCCACTCCCCTTGGATTATAAAACTGTAGCCCACCCAATCCTTGGGCCAGAGCCTCCTTGCCTGCCTGCTCGTATCTCTCACAAGCGTCCTATCTTTTTTTTTTTTTTTTTTAATAGCCACATCCAAGGCATGTGGAGGTTCCCAGGCTAGGGGTCTAATCAGAGCTGTAGCCGCCAGCCACAGCCACAGCCACAGCCACAGCAACACCAGATCCAAGCTGCATCTGCGACTTACACCATAGCTCATGGCAATGCTGGATCCTTAACCCACTGGGCGAGGCCAGGGATCAAACCCGCAACCTCATGGTTCCTAGTTGGATTCGTTTCCGCTATGCCATGACAAGAACTCCACAAGCATCCTATCTTAATAAACCTATTTCTTGCCTCTTGCTTTGTCTCTTGCTGAATTCCTTCTACATGGAGGCATTAAAGAACCTGAACCTCAGTAAGTCCAGACACCTGGTGAGTGAGTCTAATTTAGAAACTGTGGGTTCAAATCCCAATCGAGGTTTAGGATAGGTTGGAGTCCCAGTCTGTGTTCAGGGCATTAGTGCTGTCAGTTTCTGTAACCCATCCACAATTCCAGGGATTCCAGGATGATGGGCATCTTTGGGGAGCCATCATTCTGCTTATCACACCTAGGTAACCAGAAAGGTGATACCGGAATCCAGGTTCTTGTTCATGGCATTCTAAGAATGAACTCTGCGAACACACAGGCGGCAAGCAAGCAAAATCTTTATTAAAGGAAAGCAAATAGCTCCCAGGGTTGCTGGGAAGGGGGAGAAGAGCACCCCTTCTTTATTGTCCTATAGGGATTTTTTTTTTTTGTCTTTTTGCCTTTTCTAGGGCCGCTCCCATGGCATATGGAGGTTCCCAGTCTAGGGGTCTAATCGGAGCTGTAGCCGCTGCCAGCCTACGCCAGAGCCACAGCAATGTGTGATCCAAGCCAAGTCTGTGACCTACACCACAGCTCAGGGCAACTCCTATAGGGATTTTTATCTCTTAAAGATGGGGGGTACCAACGTGGGGTCCAGAAAGATGTGGTTTTCTCCCATTGGTCTTGCTCAATTATCTATATTAGTCCTTGTCCAGTAGGGGTTTTCTGTAAGTTTTATGGTTCTTTTGTCCTTTTCTTTCCTTAGATTAAGTCACCATTCCTCTCATTTCTTTTTATCAGTTGAGGAGTGAGCTAGAGATTTGCATTTCCTATAGTAAACAAAGCCTGTGGGGAATGCGCATTTCCTATAATAAAACAAGGTCTGTGGGGGTGTTACTCCCTGGAGCCCTTAAGCCACAAAGGTTAATCAATATCCCCACCAAAGAATCCATATCAATATCCATATCAAAGAATGTACCTACACTGACTGCCCGAGTTACTATTCTGTCTCTGAGAACAGATGGCAAGGGCCAAAGTTCAGTTCACACTGGTAATGAGACAAGGAGCTCACCTTTAAATATTTGGAGTTTGAGGTTCAAATGGATATAGCTGGCAGGCTCTGGATAAGAGATAATATAGAGAGGGCATTAGGACGTGATGATGCGAAAACAAATCTACATGAAGCCTCCAAATGTGTAAATCTGTATCTCAGATCATTTATACCTGAGTTCAGTCTTGCCTTGTTCATTTCCCAGAGATGCAGCCTTCTAGAGAACTGAAGGGACCTTTTGAGACTTGGGTGTGGTGGCTCATTCGGTGACATCACTGCCAAACACATCTTGTGGGGATAAAATGTCCCAAGCGCCCTTCTCTGCTTATGCACAAAGAAGTCCTGGTCTGGGCTATTCCACACCAGCTCTCCTCCAGCTATGCTCACCGGAACCCTTTGCTGTGTGGCCCTTTTTCTCTGGGGAGTAGGTGAGTCCCCAGAATATTCAGCATTTTCATGTTAGCTTTCCCTGTTGTGACTCCAGGGTTTTTCTTATTCTGTTTCCAAACTCTGTCCCCTTCTGCAGAGCCTGCAGATGCTGGAGTCACCCAGGCACCCAGACACGAGGTGACAGAAGTGGGACAATCAGTAACTCTGAGATGTCAGCCAATTTCAGGTCATGAATCCCTTTATTGGTACAGACAGACCTTGGGGCAGGGACTGGAGTTTCTGGTTTATTTCCGCAACGGACATGCCATAGATGAGTCAGGGATGCCCAAGGACCGGTTCTCAGCTAAAATGCTTAACACATCATTCTCCACTCTGAAGATCCAGCCCACAGGACCCAGAGACTCAGCCACCTACGTCTGTGCCAGCAGTGTTGGCACAGCACTGCAGAGTCACCTCCTGTCTGTGCAGAAAACCCTTGCTTCCCCTTCTGGCTCCAGTCCCCACCATTCTGAGTAAAAATCTTACCTGCTCTTCCATCACCAAGAGAAAGTGGTCTTGGGGCTTAGCAAGGACAAATGGTGACAGACAGAAAATCTTGTGTAGGAAATAACACAGGAATGGGTTCAGGGACCCCTCAGACATGATCTTTGGGCTCAAAACCCACCACATGTGTTAAGAGAAATGTTAATTACCCAGACTGAAGAATTTCTTGCCCTCCTGCCTTTGCCACCCCACCTGGAAGCAGCTCCTGATAACAGCCCTCCACATTCTTCTCTGCATTATTAGTAGAATCCCTACCCCCCAACACACACACACACACACACACACATTGACTTGATTATAATAGAATCGTAACTGTGACTGTGGACATTCTGTTACAATACAGATGTTCCCTTAACATATATGGGGCTTTCTTAATACACTTAAAAACAAATACCCATAAGTGGGCAAAGCACACATTTTAATTCATTAGATGTAAGTTACCACACTGGGATATCGAAAATCGTGCAGACCTGGCCAGTCTAACTTTGCCCTCTTATCTCCTTGGTCATATGTCCTTAAGACTCTAATATCTATTTTTCCTTCTGATTTATGCCAGATAACATAACATTAGGCATTCTTTTTTTTTTTTTTTTGTCTTTTCTAGGCCGGCACCCATAGCATATGGAGGTTCCCATGCTAAGGGCCAAATCGGAGCTGTAGCCACTGGCCTACACCACAGCCACAGCAATTCAGGATCCGAGCTGGGTCTGCAACCTACACCACAGCTCATGGCAATGCTGGAGCTTTAACCCACTGAGCGAGGCCGGGGATTGAACCCACAACCTCACGGTTCCTAGTTGGATTTGTTAACCACTGAGCCACAACGGGAACTCCTAGGCATCCCTTTTGAATGGCTGTAGTTAACTCTCTTGCACAGACTTATCTGACATCCTGATCCCTTCTCAGCCCCTATCAGGGCATCTTTGGCAACTGGTGCAAAGGATGTCTCTATTTTGAGTGCCCAAGGCCATCCAGAGTTCTGTCAGAGAGGCAAATTCCACTTGTCACTGTCCTAGTTTTTGCTATTCAAAGATGGAAATTCAGTTTCTATTGCGTTTTATACCAAGAGACGTGATATACTTCTATGTCTGATTTCTACACATTCTTTTTTCGCCTGGCTGTTCCCTGCAGCTCCCAGGTCATTTTCCTTCTGCTTTAAACCCCAGCTCCCTCACACACTTGGCATTAGAATGTTGCCTTTTATCTGTCTGTCTGTTGCCCGCACTTTTTTTTTCCTTTTTTGGATCGCATCTGTGGCCTATGGAAACTCCCAGGGTAGTGTTCGCCTCAGAGTTGCAGCGGCCAGCCTACACCAAAGCCACAGCAATGCAGAATCCAAGGCGCATCTGCTCGACCCACACCTTAACCCACTGAGCGAGGTCAGGGATCCCGTTTTCAGGGATACTGTGTTGAGTTCTTAACCGCTGAGCCACATTGGGAACTCTGCCGGCACTTCTTTACCATCAGATGTCTCCTTCTCCTTCACTTCTCCCCACCATCCAATCCTGCGATCCTTCTTGGTGATTTAATCATCAAATAGACCATTTATTATCACACAGGCAAGTTTTGTTCTTTCAGTTTCTTGACCTTCTCACTTCCGGTGATTTTTTTTGACTCCGGTATTTTTCAGATGCACTTCCGTGATTACAGACCATGTCACGAACAAGTGCTTTCCAAATGTTCCAGTTCCATCATCCTACGCTCCTACCATGACCTCCTTTCTTTCCATTTCATTAACTCAGGGACGACTGCAATTATTGCATCCACTGGACCTCAGTACACATAGCCAGGATCTATTAAACTCCCGTGTTCTTAATTCTCACACTGTCTAAACCAGAGTTCAAGATTTAACCCTATAATATCAACCCTGGTTAAACCGAATGAATTAAAATGCCTCCTTTACCTGCTTGGGATACTTTTTCAGCATAATGGAAAAGCCCATATCTGTTAAGTGGATGTTGGCATTAAAACAGAATGTCCAGAATTATGTTAAGAGGTTCTACTACAATCAAAACAAAACAAAACAACAAACCTTGTATTGAGAGGGAGGCGCGGGGTGAATTCTGTTAACAACTTAGAAGAGAATGGAGTGGGCTGAGCAGCCATTATCTGGGTACCTATAAGTGGGGAAAAGGGGTGCAACTAAAGGAACTCATAGCATTTCTACAATGATCAGACCACATCATTGTCCTTTTTTTTTTCTTTTTCTTTTTAGGAGGTTTCCAGGCTAGGGGTCAAATCAGCTACAGCTGCTGGCTCACACCGCAGCCACAGCAACGCAGGATCTGATCCTTGTCTACGACCTACACCACAGCTCAGGGCAACGCTGGATCCTTAACCCACTGGATGAGGCCAAGTATTGAACCTGCAACTTCATGGTTCCTAGTGGGATTCGTTTCGGCTGAGCCATGACAGGAATTTCCCCACATCCCTGTCCTTGACAGAAACTTTTTGCTTCTCTTTGAAGAGCACTGCATTGGGCCACCAACTGTGTACAGGTAAACTGAATACTCTGCTTACATTAAAAGTACCTCGGGAGTTCCTGTTGTGGCTCAGTGGTTAACGAATCTGACTAGGAACCATGAGGTTTACGGGTTCAATCCCTGGCCTTGCTCAGTGGGTTAATGATCCAGCATTGCCGTGAGCTGTGGTGTAGGCCACATTGCTCTGGCTGTGGTGTAGGCTGGCAGCTACAGCTCTGATTCAACCCCTAGCCTGGGAACTTCCATATGCCATGGGTGTGGACCTAAAAAATGAATAAATAAATAAATAGATAAATAGATAAATAAATAAAAAAATGTACCTCTTTCCTCCTACCTGCTTTGTAGCACTATTCATTAAATATCAGGTTTAGGATTTCCCATTGTGGCTCAGTGGAGAAGGAATCTGACTAGCACCCATGAGGACGGAGGTTCGATTCCTGGCCTCGCTTAGTGGGTTAAGGGTCCAGCGTTGCTGTGAGCTGTGGTGTACGTCGCAGACTGGGCTTGGACCCCATGTTGCTGTGGCTGTGGCGTAGGCCAGAGGCTACAGTGCCGATTGGACCCCTAGCCTGGGAACCTCCATATGCCGTGGGTATGGCCCCAAAAGACAAAAAAGAAAAAAAAATCAGCTTTATATAATCTTTATATAGTTACAACTTTGTAACTATGTAAAAACCATGTAATAAACTAAGTATATAAAACTAAATAACTATATAAAAACTGCATAAAAACTAGATAATTAAGCACTAAATGTATATGATCCCATTTATGTGAAAACATTTATTGGAATTCCCGCTGTGGCTTAGCAGGTTAAGGACCCAACATAGTCTCTGTGAGGATGCAGGTTTGATTCCCTGCCTAGTTCAGTGGGTTAACGATCTGACATTGCCACAAGCTGGGGTGTAGGACACAGATGCGGCTCATAGCTGGTGTTGCCATGGTTGTGGCTGAGGCATAGGCCAGCAGCTGCAGCCATTTGACCCCTAGCCTCGAAACTTCCATATGCTGCTGGTGCAGCTGTAAAAAGGAAAAAAAAAATGTATATGAATAAAGAATACAGGCAAATAGAAATTTACATCTATTAACCTTCAGGACTGCTTATGTATTTTGTCAATTTTTTAAGTTTGCAAGATTATGTATGCACCAAGAATGCTTCCACTTTAGAAAATCAAACCATATGTTTTTACATATGTCGTATTTGTAATATAAATTCTCATAAGCAATGAGAAAGCTGAGGAAGGATATAGAGCAGGTTCTTCTTACTGGTAATTCAACAAGCTGGGACTGGAGGAAGGGCAGGGGAGTGATGCCTGGCTTTGTGTTATATGTAACTTTTTCTCACATTGTTTCATTTACTACCAAAGCAATTTGCGAAATTTCACTCCCCCAAATTCTTCAAATGCATAGAAGGTCTCAAAGAAAAAAAAGGAAAACCCTCAGCTAAGAGGAAAAGAAAGGTAAGTGCTACCAAAGGCCAGCGAAGAGCCCAGATTTCTCATTAGATGCACCCTTGGCGGGGGGATGGGGGGGTGGTCAGGGGGGCAGTCTTCTCAAGCTCCCCAATCAATGTGAGATGAGTCCCTTTCCAACCAAAAGTCCCTTGACTCCACCAAGGGAAATACACTTTCACCAACTCCGTTGGAGCAATCATTTTGAAGTTTATTTGTGGGAAAAGTTAAAGCATATTCTAACTATACAAAATTGTAACCAAAATGCATCAATGAACAAGAAAAACCATCAAAAAGTATAAATATGCAATTCATGGATGAGCAAAGCTGAATGTCCAATAAATATGGGAAAAGGTGCTCAAATTCATTAGTATCAATAAAAGGCAAACCATAGCTATTCCGTTCCCCATCCTTTATAATAGAAAAATTGAGAAACATGATAGTAAGTTGGTTGGTATGAGGAGAAACAATTATTTTCAGACACTGCTGTCCAGAATGCAAAGTACTACAGAGACTTTGGAGAGTAGTCCTGCAGTATTTAATAAAGCTGAGAATGTCAGGGAGACAGGGAGAAAGAAATTTTCTTCTATCCCCATACATTTTTTTTTTTTTTTTCCTTTTAGAGCTGCATTGCTTCCTCAGTATGTGGAAGTTGCCATGCAGGGGTCGAATTGGAGCTGCAGCTGCTGGCCCATGCCACAGCCGCAGCAACACCAGATCCCAGCTGTGTCTGTGACCTACACCACAGCTCACAGCTACGCTGGATCCTTAACCCACTGAGCGGGGTCAGGGATTGAACCCACATCCTCATGGATTCTAGTTGGGTTGGTTACTGCTAAGCCACAGAGGGAATTCCAGAAGACAGTACTCTTGTGTGAAAGGAAGAGGAAGGCCTTAAAGCTGGGAGAGACAGATTTTAAAGGCAAGAGGAAATGCATTTGGGTTCAACTGCTCTCAAAGAAGTTATTAGAAAAGAGAGAGATTACAGCTATGATAAATTCATTTGAGAAAAAAAAAAAGCGAGAGAGAGATGTTTTCTCAGTTGTTATCAAGGTATACCAGATATCTGGGTCCCAAGACGCCCTTGAGAAATAAATGTAGGCTCTCAGAGGGCACAGGGAGATAGAAGGAGCTCTCAAAACCGTACCTTGATGAAGGGCGACATATAATGTAGACAGTTTTGAAAAGGGGTGAATTGAAAAATACCCAAATTAGGGAGTTCCTGTTGTGGTGCAGTGGAAATGAATTTGGAAATGAGGTCTTGGGTTCGATCCCTGGCCTCGCTTAGTGGGTCAGGGAACCTCCATAGGCTGTGGGTGAGGCCCTAAAAAGACAAAAAAAAAAAAGTGCTTGTTTTAGAGACCTAGATATTAATTTCAGCCCTCTCACTAGGTAAGAGTGCAGAGATAAAATCTAGACGATCATATTAGAGAGAGTTATGATTTATGCCAAGATGCAAACATAAAATTAAAGCAAGTGTTCAATTCCAGTGATTACCAACACCACTATATTTGAGAAGCAGCAGGATGAATTTTAAAGGCATTTAAACTTTTTGGAAATTCAACTTCATCTTTCTTAAAGGATTAGGTAATCACAGAGGGAAATACAATGATTACATTTCTACCTTTCTGGTAGAAATAAAATGCTATAATGGAAAAAATACCATTCAAGGCCTAGAGCACTCCAGATTTGGAAAAAAAAAAAAGAGAGAGAGAGAGTTGATAAAAACAATTAAAGAAATATATATATATATTTTAAAGTTGATAAAAACAAAGAAATATATATATATATTTTAAAATTTTATAATAGAAGTAGTCTCTGAATGTTGGCATTTTATTGTTGGTAGTTCATTATAATGTCATTTAGGTGAGTCATTGAACTGGTTGTTTTGTCCGAATGGGAAACATAGCAGGATGGATTCGAGAGGGAAAGAAGAATGGAAGGCTAATTCGCAGGTTTTCATCCAACACGGCCTTGAACTTATTTGATTACTATAGTGCTGTGAACTGTTTCATGTCCTTGGAGGTCCAGCTTAATGGCCCTGCTGTGGTTCTAGGAATATATTCAAAAGAGCAGTGCTTGATACTGGGTGGGTGGGAGGCCCCTCGGGAAGGTGGTAGCAGAGTTGCCCTAACAGATGGCTCAGCTCTTACTCATCAGAGACACGATGGATGAGTCCGAGGTATTAAGAGGACACACATCTTGAGAATCTTAGGGAGAACGTCTGTTCCCCTCTCTCCTTTGTGGGGAGTTCTCTGGAGCAATGCCCTGATCCATCTGCCTTGAACCTCACTCTTTTCTTTGATAGAACTGAGTTACTGATTAGAGATTTTGGAAAGAAGGAACTCACAGGCCCAGATGAAGCCATCCTGCTTCTATCTTTGTATTTGTTTGTCTGAGAGAAGGTGCTTTCTATTCTCCTGGCTCAGAATTATCATAAACTTAGTGTTCAGACTCTATTCAGTGGAAAAGCCTGGCTGCTAGGGAAAACGTGGCCCAGAGTGTACCTTCAAATCCTAGGAGCTACTAGTCAGCTGTATATCTTAATCCCATCTTTATTGGCACCAATGCTGAAGTTTATCTGACTTGAGTATCTCTTTCTCTCTCATTTTAAATCTTAGAAATAGAAGTTATTTCTGAACTCCTAGAACACCACTGTATACAACTCCCTGTTTCCCTGTACTACTGTAACAGCACAGTTCCCTTTGGGTCATAACACAGAACTCATTTCTAATGACCCTGCCCGATGGACCACCAGGTGACGCTGTGGTTCTGCACATCTCAGTGGCTCTGTGAAGGAGCTGGGAGAGCTGTCTGACCAACTGGAGGTTAGAGAAAAGCTCAGGCTTGGTCTTGGAATCATGAACTTGATTTGCAGACACTGATCAAGTGTTGGAGAAAAAAAAAGAGTAGGACCCAAAGATTTCTATTCTTGTGCAAGTGGGCTAAGATCAAGCCAAGCCTGGGATGGTTGCCTTTAGAGGGTCCAGTGATAAATGAAACACTAACACAGTGCAGTGCACATTAAAGTAGGATTGTGTGTGTGTGTGTGTGTGTGTGTGTGTGTGTGTCTGAGAGAGAGAGAGCACGCGTGAGAAAGAGAGAGAAATAGACAAGTGAAGTAAAAGAGCACACATGATCCCCACCCCTCTTCATCCTTCAATTCAATTCTCATTAACCCAAAGAGATATACACGTTTAGATTGCAAAGAGCATGAGCAATATTCTAGTAGAGGGGCACTCTGCCCCATGCTGCTGTAAGCATTCCGTGGGGCAGGAAAGCAGGGCAGGCTACATCGCTGTAACTACCTAATAATGGAAGTCCCTTCATAGTTGAGGAAGTGCCTTGATGGGAAGGAAGAGCTCGTTGTGTAAGCTCATGTAGATCACGGCGTCAGCTCTCTGCTAAATTACGGGAAGAATGCGGCAAACAAGTCTGTAACATCATCTGTCTTTGCTCCAGGGGGCGCCTCTGAGCCTGTCAGGATGTGCGTGGAGGAGGAGCTGGTTGAGTAAGATCCTGATGGAGGGAAAGCAAAACAATTCCTGCTCAGGAACATCAGAGAAGCTGTTGGAATGGGCTTCCTTCGAACCCCAGCCTCGTCTCATCCTGCCACTGTGTTGGGGGCCTTCAAGGCAGGGCACCGAGGAGAATAGCAGATGTTTTGAGTCAGAGAGACCCTGAACCTTCAGAAATCCGCAGGTGCATCCTCATGGCCAGAAAGAATGCCAGGCCTGGGGTGACCGTAAGACCAATTTTTCTTTCCAGGAAAGATAGGAGCACTTGGGAAGGAGCTGGCTCACTCACAGGCTGAACTTGTTACATGCACACAGCTTCTCTGTTTCATGACGTTTTGCATCCTCAGCTGGAAGATACATCCTGGATTGAGAAAATGCTCATCCTGAATGCTATGCCCTGGGTCACTGTGCTTCCTATGTGTCTCTATTATTATTGTCCCTCCTAAACCCTGTGCCAACTCCGCCTTCTTTAGCCACAGGTCTCAAGATGCTCTCCTGAAACAAACCCTGGACCAGGGAGTAAGCACAGCTGAATCAGCTGAATCCCTAATACTGAGAAAGATTCATGACTTTCAAGCAGCCAATCATATGTGTCTCTCTGTCCACTTGACAAACTCCCAGTTTGGGGAGCTGGAACAATGTATCTCTGTGTCAACAGCAAAGACGTGGAACTAACATGTTCCCTTTTCTCCATGTACAGAAAGCCACACCCTCAAGAACCAGGCCATTTCCCAGATTTTCATCCCTCCCTCACCAGGAAGAGTTCATTTGTGGGTCATGGTTGCCTTAGTAGAGGGAGTGTCAGGTGTCAATCCTCAAAGAACCTTTTAGAGCTTTGCTGGGCATAGAAGATAAGAATCAACTGAGTGCTTTCTTGTGGTTCCTCAAGGACAGCTGAAGCCCTCACTGATCACCCCATGACCCACACCAGCACCTGAAGGATTAATGCAACTTTGATCTTCCCCAAGGAAGCAAGATGGGACCTGCTCCGTGGTAGAGATGCAGAAATAATAGAGGCACTGAGATGGGGCTCGGGGGTCCCTGGTCTCTAGTCTTCACTGGGAACAAAATCTTCTCAATTCTGGCTCTTCCCTTTAGGATCCTTGGAGAGGAGCAAAGTGGCCAAGTCAAAATGCTTTTAGGGGGAATCTGGGGCAAAGCCCTACGGCAGCAAGGAGTTACTTTGTTTCTCTGTGTCTGGGTGCCGGGGAATGCCAGTGAGAGGAACTAAATTAAAGGTCTTGGGATGTAGAAAGTAGTTTAGTGATGTCCAAATCCACAGTGCTGATGACACATCCAAGTGAAAACACCCAGCAGGCAGCCGATTGGTGACATGTCAGAGAAGGAAGGGGGCAGGAGAACACAGGGAGGCGGCAGGTGGTGAAGGTGCCTGGAGCCTGAATGCGCTGGTCCATCCCAGGATAGGCAGGACTTACTCCCATTCATCTGCTTCCAGGGATGAACACTCACCTTTGGGAGGAGATTTGCACAGAAGTGACAGAGAGTATTGTCCCTGACAGGCCACACTCTGCCCCTTGGAGACAAGAGGAACTAGCATCCCCGCCCCTCTGCTCATGCTCACAGGGGCCTCCTCTGGGCGAAGCCTCCTCTGGTGCCACCCCGCCATGGCCGCCAGGCTCCTCTGCTGCATGGCCCTTGGTCTCCTGGGAGTAGGTGAGTCTCCAGAAATAAAGAATCTGCAGTTTTGGACATTCCCAGTTAGGATTCCAATTGTGTCTTATTCTGTCTCCAAATTCTGTCCCATTCACAGCATCCGCAGATGTTGGAGTCACCCAAACACCCAGGCACGAGGTGACAAAAGTGGGACAAGAAGTAACTCTGGATTGTCAGCCGATTTCAGGTCATGAATCCCTTTATTGGTACAGACAGACCCCAGGGCAGGGACCGGAGTTTCTCATTTACTTCAACAACAGGTCTCCTATGGACAAGTCAGGGATGCCCAAGGGCCGGTTCTCAGCTGATATGCCTAATGCATCATTCTCCTTTCTGAAGATCCAGACCACAGAACCCAGGGACTCGGCCACCTACCTCTGTGCCAGCAGCATAGGCACAGTGCCGCAGAGTCACCCCCTGTCTGTGCAGAAAACCTCTGCTTCCCCTTCTGGCCCCAGCCCCAGCCATCCTCAACAGTCTTTCCAGGCTCCTCCCCTATCAGCGCAAGGACTGGGTTTGGGGTTCTGCTGTCCTCAGGGAAGGCAAGAAGGGAATGATGAGCGATCACATTAGGAAATTTGGGGGAGGAAGGCATTAGGGGGCTGTTCCTGGCATTTCTTACGTAGAGTGACAGTCCCTGGCTAAGGGCGGATGGCATCCACTGGGCTTTCAAGTGATTGAATAAGCGGAAAAACTGCAGCCATTCCTCAGTGATAATTACCATCCTGTGTTGTCTTCCGTTAGTGATGAGTCATCCCTTCACGGCTTCACCACCGTCAGAATGATCAGAAAGATCAGAATGATCAGAATGGTTAAATGGACCCCTCGTTAAATCCTCAGACCCTCCCAGCCTTTCCCAGTTTCTTCTAACCCTTCTCATTCTGAGTTTTCCTTAAGAATCGCCTTAATTATAACAAAACATTGTTTTTTCACATTTTTCAAAGATTCATTTTTTTCCCCTAGCTTTTCATTTATTTTTATTTAAAAATTTTTTGGAGTCTAGTTGATTTACACTGCTGTGTTAGTCTCCGATGTGCAGCAAAGTGAATCAGTTATAATATATCCGTTCTCTTTTTCCCATATAGGTTATCACAAACTATGGAGTGGATGTTCCTGTGCTATCCAGTAGGTTCCTGTTAATCATCTATTTTATATAATGGTGTGTATATTTTATTCCCACTCTCCCAGTTCTTCTCTCCCTGGAATAGTTTCATCTATGGTAACCATAAGATTGGTTCTTGAAATTAGTTTTTCATTTTAAAATATTGTAGACTCACAGGAAGTTGCAATGTAGAGCAACGAGGTCCACAGCCTCCTTCATCCGGTTTCCACCCAAGGTCATGTCTTACCCAGTGATGCTAAACTAGCAAGACCAGGAAATTGACATTGGCTCAAAGTGTGCAAGCAGTTCTACGTCATTTTTGTCTCAGATGTAGGTTCATATAACTGTCACCACAATCAAGATAGACAACTTTTACTACACCGCAGAAATCTCACCCACGCCATTTTATTTATTTTATTTTATTTTTTTATTTTTTATTTTTGCTTTTTAGGGCCACACCTACAGCCCATGAAGGTTCCCAGGCTAGGGGTCGAATAGAAGCTGTAGCTTCTGACCTACGTAGGATCCTGCCAAATTATCTTCCAAAGTGGCTGTATCATTTTACATTCCCAGAGATTCTTTTTTTTTTTTTTTTGGCTTTTTAGGGCTGCAGGCTAGGGGTTGAATTGGAGCTACAGCTGCTGGCCTATGCCACAGCCACAGCAGCTACAGCTGTGATCTACACCACATCTCACAGCAATGCCAGATCCTTAACCCACTGAGTGAGGCCGGGGATTGAACCCATGTCCTCATGGATCCTAGTCGAGTTCATTACTGCTGAGTCATGACGGAAACTCCCCCAGAGATTCATTTTCTTTCTTTCTTTGTTTAGGTCTTTTTGCCATTTCTAGGGCCGCTCCTGTGGCATATGTAGGTTCCCAGGCTAGGGGTCGAATTGGAGCTGTAGTCACAGGCCTATGCCAGAGCCACAGCAACTCAGGATCTGAGCCGCATCTGCAACCTGCACCATAGCTCATGGCAACGCCGGATCCTTAACCCACTGAGCAAAGCCAGGGATTGAACCCGCAACCTCATGTTCCTAGTCGGATTCATTAACCACTGAGCCACGAAGGGAACTCCCAGATTCATTTTCAATACTAATAATTTCAACTTCCACAAAACATTCCTCTTTATTGTGTCCATGGTATACATGCGAAGAACTAAAGGAATAGAAAATCAAACATGGTCGACCCAGATACGCTTTTTTAAAAAAATGTTTTTGAACTCTTCAGAAATATTTGAATTCTTTCTATTCTTTATCTAATGGGATTTAGATAATCTAACTACATTTCTCTTTAGTGTAGTCGTCGTTGGTGGCTTCTGTGTGCAAACTTGTGACAGTCAACCTAGAAAGCTCTGGGTCCCCTCCAGGCTGCCCGATTCATAAAACCACAGAGCCCACAGTGGGGCCTCCCAAGGTATGGAGTTCTGCCTGTTAAAATATACACAATACCTGGGCATATCTGTGTGGGATCCATGGCCACATACTCTTCTCTGAAGTTGCCTTGAAATTCAGAAATCACTTAGAATTAATTTTGGTTGCGGTCACTTTCAAATTCCATCATTTTATTTTGCAGCTGCTCTATTACAGCCCACATATTATGATAGTTCGCAGCACTTCAGAGGCATTTGGTCCTAAATGGGTCTGTGTTTTAAGTTTCACTAGAGGAGTTCCTGTCGTGGCTCAGTGGTTAACAAATCCGACTAGGGACCATGAGGTTGTGGGTTTGATCCTTGTGACTTGTTCATTTTATATCTGATGGTTTGTACTTCTTAATTCTCTTCACTTTATCCCTCTCTCCACCCCATTCCCCTCTGGCATCCACTAATTTGTTCTCTGTATCTCAGAGTCTGTCTTTGTCTTGCTATATACATTTGCGTAAGGAAAGAGAAAGCTGTCACCTGTATCATTAGTTAGTGGGAACGAAAGAAGGACTAAAGGAAGACAGAAAGGAGATGACTACTTTGGACTTGGTCTGTTTTTCTTTGTAAATTTGAAATACTCCTAATCTCCAAAATTAAACACTCACAATTAAATACACACACACTGTGAAATTGGATTGTTATGATCATTATACAACTACAGATGTGATAAATTCATTTGAGTAATAAAAACACACACACACACACACACACACACACACATACACACAGTATATGGGTAATCTAGAAAGGAAAAAGAAATATACCAGTTTAAAGAAAAAAGAGAGAGCTTATAGGCAGAGGAATAAGGGCAATTTAAAGAAATAATGATCTGTAAGGTTGCAGACCAGACATAGGCTTTGCAGGTGAAGGTGGTGTTTTCATACCCATACTGTAGAGATGACCTAGGAGCACTAATTACAGCTCCTGTGTTAATCCTGGAGCTTTGAAATGTTCACAGATCTCATTGAAGTGTTATAACCCAGAGACCCAGATATGCAATTAGGAGGCTGTGTGTTTGGTCAGGCTTTGAGTGATAAATAAAAGGGGAACGTGAGCCGGCTGTGTCTCAGATGTGTGTGTAGCTGAAACTGGTCTCTGTACACCAGCACCAATTAAGTCTCAGAGACAGAGTTTGGGGTGGTACAGAAAGAATAGCGCTATTGCTTTGCCAGGCGAAGGAGGCCACAGCAGGCTAATGCCCTCAAAACTGTGTCCTCCCTCGAGAGGGGACAGCAAGGGGTTTTATGGGTTCAGCTTTAGAAAACAGGGCTGTTGATAAAGATGAGGGGGCTTGCATTCTTCTACCTCCATAGACCATTTCAGAGTCATCAAGGCCGACGTCAGTTGGTCCGGTGATGGTTTCTGTGGTCTTTGGGGTAATCACACCTTGACCTTCTCTCTGCAGTGATGACGGCTCACAAATGGAAGGGGGCACTAGGGAGTGCTTCAAAGGAAAAGAAAACACGGGTGCAACACAACGCTCACTAGAAAGCAACGATTGGTTCTAAGTTAGTGGGCCAAAGCGGGCCATAACACCATGGAGACTGTTGTTACTAGTTTTTAGCTGTAGCAATATTTCCTAATCACTAACTCTTGAGTCAGCCTGTTGAGACTGGGGAGGCCTGGGAGGTTAAAGGAAAACACATTTGACCTCAAAACACCAGGACACAGGGGTGTGTACACAGTTTTGTGTATAGAACAGAATTTTGCACTCTTTGTGTGGACTGCACAAACAAAAAAAATCTCTAACCATTGAAGTCCTTGGGTACCCTGACTTGAAGAAATTCAGCATAGGTCTTGGATGGACTTCTGCTTCCAACCCAGAGGGATTCATGGGGATATGAAACATCCGTTGCTGAGATTTAGAAATCAGGCAGCTTAGGACAGTGATCCCTGAGGGGGGGGGGGTGGGAAACAGGTTGAGCACTGGGAGAGCCCATCTCACTGCCCGCATGGGGTTTCCAGGCTGTGGCCCCAGAGGGGAACCAGGCAGAATCTGGTGAGCTCTGTAAGGGAGTTCTGAGCCAGAGCTGGAAACATACGGAGGTCAAAGCACAATTCACAGGGCAGAGACTGGAGAGAAGGTTACTGCATGCAGAGGATTCTGGAAATCTGTGTAGTATTTTCCTTGACGCGTCAGCTGAGGCTGTTCTTTCTTCTATGCTTCTCCTCTAGATGGCGCTCTTGAGACTGCGGTGTCTGCTCACAGGGTGGTGTCACTGCCAGCAGCGCCTGCCTTAAAGAGGCACTGGGACAGGGACTGGCTCTCATTTCTGCTCATACTCACAAGTTCCCTCACCAGGAAAAGTTCTCATTTGTATCATGGTTCCCAGGCTTCTCAGCCTAGTGTTCCTTTGTCTTCTGGGAGCAAGTGAGTCCTGGGACGCCTGAAAAGCTCCATTACCTCTTTCCCTGTCCATTCCGGTCGTGAAGGTTCTTGTTTTTTTCCCACAGAAGACCTATCAGCTGGAGTCACTCAGTTCCCCAGCCACAGGGTCATAAAGAAGGAGGAGGCTGTGAGTATGAGATGTGACCCAATGTCTGGACATGAGTATCTTTTTTGGTATCAACGTGCTGTGGGGAAAGAAATGAAGTTTTTGGTATCCTTCTTGGAAAGTTCTGTCCAGGATGAGTCAGGGATGCCCAGAGAAAGATTCTCAGCTGAAAGGACCGAAGGGACTTCTTCGGTTCTGAAGGTGCACTCTGCGAAGCTGGAGGACTCGGGGGATTATTTCTGTGCTAGCGCCCAAGTCACAGTGATTCAGAGTCCTGATCTCGCTGTGCAAAAGCACCCCCTCCCCACTCTCCTCCCACCCCCCAGCAGACCTGAACAGCAATCCTTCCAAGGTGCTTCTTGCCTCAAGAAAAAGCAGAGAGGAGGAAGCAGAATTAACTTTTGAAATACAGGAATATTTCAAGAAAATTTGGATGGGGATATCTATGGTCTGGGGAATTTTGGGGGCTCCTCACACAGAACTCGATCTATGCAGATCTATTTTTTTTGTAATTTATTGAAGTATAGTTGATTTACAACGTTGTGTCAATTTCTGCTGTATCGCAAAGCGATTCAGGTTTTATATCTTTTCCACATTTTATGTACTTTAATATTTTTGTTTTTATTGTCTCTTTAGGGCCTCATCCACAGCACATGGAGGTTCCCAGGCTAGCGGGTGAATCAGAGCTGCCACCACGGGGCCTACACCACAGCCAAGGCAGTGCCAGATCTGAGCTGCGCCTGTGACCTATACCGCAGCTCAGGGCAACACCTGATCCCTTTACCCACTGAGCCAGACCAGGGATCAAACTTGTGTCCTCACAGAAACTATTCAGGTTCATCTCCGCTGAGCCACAAAGAGGAACTCCTATATATATAGGAGTTATATATATATATACACACACATATATATAATACCTATTCTTTTTCATATTCTTTTCTGTTATGGTTTATCATAGGATATTGGATATGATCCTTGTGCCACACAGCAGGACCTTGTTGTTCACCCATTCTATAGATCACAGCTTGCATCTGCTAATCCCAAACTTCCAATCCATATGCAAGTCTGTATTTTTAGTGTGTGTGTGTGTGTGTGTGTGTGTTATCCTGGTGTGAAGCACAGCAGGCTTTTCTTCTTTGCTGCTCTGATCTAAAAGGAGCTGTGACTAATTGTGGCCAGGTCTTTCTAGTGTAGAAAGGCTGCTTTAGGCCCTCTGCTTCTTTTCTATTGGTTGCAAGGAGACATTCTGGTGCTCACGATGGCCAAAGGTTGTAGAAAATTTCCTTGATACTCTCTGAAACATGGACATCAAGAGAAAGATTGCAGGGCTGGGTTTCTGTATTAAGGTGAGGGAGGTCTGCAGTCTTCAGTCCTCCAGCTGTGCCTTGGGCAGCAAAACACAGCCATTATCTCAGCAGGCTTGTGAGGGAGACTTCAGCAGAAGCTATTCATGCGTTGAGGAAACTCTGAACGGCCTTACAGGGTAAAAGCACAGAAGAGTGGGACGAAGAGGCTGGGATGAAATGGGGCAGTTACAAGAACGGGGGCAACTAAGGGAACATCCCATCCGCTGTATCCCTGATCCAGCCACGCCCAGCCGCCCCAGCCGCCCCAGCCAAGCAGGAAGCTGTGTACAGCACAGTGACGGTGTTGTCCTGGGGACATAGACAGCAGCGTCACAGGCAGATCCACCTACGAGGGACAGGGCACCTCTCAACCCAGAGGTCAGAGTCTGGAACAGACAGATGCCTTGTTCCTGCTCTGTCCCTGCCATGGGTCCCAGGCTTCTCTACTGTGTGGCCCTTGGTCTCCTTGGAGCAGGTGAGTCCTGACCAGAAAGGGCACCTCGGACTCTCTCTTGTCCCCAGTTCCATGCCTTTTGTCACAGCAGCAACATCCCTCTCCTTCTTAACCCTGTCCCTAAGTCATCCTCCTCTCCCTGCAGGTCACATGGGTGCCATGGTCACTCAGAACCCAAGATACCAGGTTACCAGACGGGGCGCACCTGTGAACCTGAGTTGTTTTCAGAATATGAATCATGATGCTATGTACTGGTACCAACAGAAGCCGAGCCAAGCACCAAAACTGCTGATTTACTACTATGATGAGGATTTTAACAGTGAGAAAGACACCTCGGATAACTTCAAAGGCAGCCGGCCTAACACCTCTTTCTGTTCCCTTGGCATCCGCTTGCCAGACCTGGGGGACTCAGCCGTGTATCTCTGTGCCAGCAGCAGAGACACAGAGCTGAAACCTTGCCTCTCTTCTGCTCATAAACCTGTTTCCCAGATCCGATAGCCTCCTGCAGACCCCCCCCCCCCCAACCATGAAAGGAAGTGGGTTTATGGCTCTCATGATCTCTGCTGTAGAAAGAAGTTGGGCCTCAACCTACAAAGCCTATTGACAGTTAGGCCAAGAGTCAAAAAGTGGTTATTCTTACCCGACCTTTAGTTTGTGGTAATTTCCCAGAATCACCTTAATCAACCGTTCTCTTTCTTCAATAGATCCATAGGAACTTTTTTCTTAGGTTATTTATTTTTTTCTTTTCCAAATCTAAGTTGGAGACTTAGAAATATGTTAAAAGGCAGGCCCAGGCAAGAGGTCACCCCACTTTCCTGAATGTCTTGTTCTTAAGAAAGTGCCTCCAGGAGTTTCCTGCCCTGGCTCAGTGATTAATGAACCCAATTAGTATCCATGAGGAGGAGGGTTCCATCCCCTGGCCTCGCCCAGAGGGTTAAAGATCCGGCATTGCCTTCAGCTGTGGTGTAGGTTGCAGACTCGGCTCGGATCTGGTGTTGCTGTGGCTGTGGTGTAGGCTGGCAGCTACAACTCCAATTAGACCCCTGGCCTGGGAACCTCCATATGCCGCGGGTGCGACCCTAAAAAGACAAAAGCCAAGAAAAAAAAAAAAGAAAGAAAGAAAGAAAAAGAAAGAAAGCGCCATTACAGGCATGTTAATGCTGGCTTACAGTTTTCTTATCAAGCGGGAAAATTAGAACTGCTAAAAATTTGTGCCAGCTTTGAAGACAAATGAATTGCCTGGGATATGCATTATTCACAATGTATTTAAACTATTTTACCTGATAGAAATCTCTGAACCAATTAGAGGCACAAATGTATCTCTCAAAAGCAAGATACAGGGGAGTTCCCGTTGTGGCGCAGTGGAAATGAATCCGACTAGGAACCATGATACTGCAAGTTTGATCCCTGGCCTTGCTCAGTGGGTTAAGGATCTGGCGTTGCCGTGAGCTGTGGTGTAGGTCACAGACGCAGCTCGGATCTGGCGTTGCTGTGGCTCTGGTGTAGGGCGGCAGCTGTAGCTCTGATTAGACCCCTAGCCTGGGAACTTCCATATGCTGCAGGTGTGGCCCGAAAAAGAAAAAAAAAAAAATTACCTAATAAAACTAATGTTTATCACTGTGGATCCACTGCTGGCAAAAAGAGACACGGCAGAATCCTGCAGCTCCACAAGCTGAATCTCTAGGCTACGGGGTGAGTTTCGGGGACACGCAGCTGAAAAACCTCTCTTTGGGCATCTCGGTGTCATCAAAGACATTATCGAAGCATTTGACAATACTGACCATCCCACGGAGCCTGGGACTCCGAGGCGTGTCCCTGGGCTGTGGCCACATTGGTGCCGTGGGGCTGGGCCAGCTCCCTTCAGTTCGCAGTCACTGGCTCCTCGTCTCTCCTGATCTCTAGGAAGACATTTGAAAAGGCTCTTCCCTGTCTTTCTGCCCCAGAAGAAAGAAGCTGCTTGATCGCTTTGGCTCCAGCTGCTCCTGGCAGGGAGCTAGACCACCAATGATCTCTTAAATGCTAGCAAAGGGCATGCTTTGGGACGTGGGGTTTTGAAATTCCTAAAAATATTACAGAATTAGGCAGCCTATGAATTGCAAGTTTAGAAATGAAGCCCCCCACAACCCCAGCCAAAAAAAAATTTTTTTTTCAAGTACAGAGATCAGATAGCTGAGGTTGATGTCTGAGAAACGCTCAAAGATTCTGAGTTTACCTCAAATACGACTCCCTGCAAGCTCTGCATCCCTGTGCCCCACAGAGGCGAGGACTCGGTGTTTGTGGACAGCAGAATGTTGATACTGGGAACTCCGGCTGTGGCTCAGTGGTAACGAACCTGACTAGTATCCATGAGGATGCAGGTTTGATCCCTGGCCCTGCTCAGTCGGTTAAGGATCCGGCGTTGCGGTGAGTTGTGCTGTAGGTTGCAGATGTGGCTCGAATCTTTGCATTGCTGTGGCGTCGGCCGGCAGCTGCAGCTCTGATTCGACCTCTAGCCTGGGAACCTCCATATGCTGCGGGTGTGACCCTCCCCGCACACAAAAAAGAATGTTGATACTGTGGGTTTATGATAGTCCTTTCATCACAGGCCTGCCTCCTCCACAGGCTGACTTTAAGGAAAGTGATTAAATAGGAACAACTGTGAGGGAACAGAAACCACAGCCTTCTTGAGGGGAGGGGCAGGGGAGCCAGGGAGACACTAATTAACAATCCCCACTCAGGGACTATTCCCCGAAATCCAATCCCTGTAGCTGCCCAGGGGAGGATGGCCTTTTACTCCAGGATTTCACACCCTCAAGGTCTCCCCTCGCTCTTACAGGGTCCAGATCCACAGACACTGGAGTTGGAGTCAGGAAACCTGCTTCCTTATCCCAACTCTGGCTTTTATTTATTTATTTTTTAAGCGGTAAGATGGTTGCAGGTGCCCTCAATGCTCCGAGACTCAGTGTTTGCCTTCTTAAAATTAGACACTTGGGAGTTCCTGTCATGGCTCAGGGGAAACGAATCTGAGTGGCATCCACGAGGACGCAGTTTCGATCCCTGGCCTTGCTCCGTAGGTGAAGGATCTGACATTGCCGTGAGACCTGGGGTAGGTCTGTCATGGCTGGGATCCCACATTGCTGGGGCTGTGGCCTAGGCCGGCAGCTGTAGCTCCGATTTGCCCCCTAGCCTGGGAACCTCTGTACGCCACGAGTGTGGCCCTACAAAGAATGAATGAATGAATAAATAAATAAATAAAACGAGACACTTGCACCATTGATTTTGTCTCCAAGATCTGACGAGCCTATGATTTTTTGACTCAGGATAGATGTCCATTTTTACCACATCTGGGACCACCAGGGATTGCCCAGGAAGACATGTCGTGACCATCTAGCCATAACAGCATGGCTGTGCCTGTAGACAACACCAATCCAGAGGATGTCTGGCTGGGAGGGACGTTGTGGAGCATCCCTGCCGCGATCTGGACCCTGACCTTCGATGCGGTCCTGCCAAAGAAAATAGCGCATATTTCCTGCAGTCCCACTGCTGCCGGCTCACAGTGAAGGAGCATTCAGAGAGTTGATCAGGTAAGTGATCAAACACTCTGGTTGACATGGTGGCCCTGATTTCAGGCCTGTTGTCCTGGCATAGTTATTAACAGCACCCTCTTTTGATGCTTCTGTTGTGACTCAGCAGGTTAAGAACCAAATATAATATCATGATGATGCGAGTTTGATCCCTGGCCTCACTCAGTGGGTTGATGGTCTGGTGTTGCCACAAGCTGTGGCGTGGTTTGCAGATGCAACTCAGATCCGAGGCTCAGATCCAGCGTGGCTCCAGCTGTGGCACAGGCCAGCAGCTGCAGCTCCAATTTGACCCTGAGCCTGAGAACTTCCATATGCCACAGGAGGTGCGGCCCTAAGAAAAAGAAAAAGAAATAAAATAAAATTAAATTAAATGAAAAAGCACCCTCTTTTACATTCTAAAGGGGTCTGGTTTGGACAACAAACTGTGTGGCCATTGTAGATCACAATGCAAACTGTTGCATCTTTCCATTCGGTTATTAATATTGCAGTGAATTGTGTTAAAGAAAAAAATATTTTTTTTTTGGTCTTTATAGGGCCAGACCTGTCGCATATGGAAGTTCCCATGCTAGGGGTTGAATCGGAGCCATGGCAACATGGGATCCAAGCCACATCTACGACCTACCCCACAGCTCACGGCAATGCTGGATCCTTAACCCAATGAGCAAGACCAGGGATGGAACCCACATCCTCATGGATACTAGTGGGATTCCTTTCCACTGTGCCATCCTGGGAGCTCCTAAAGAAAATTGTAACACTTGTTAAAATGATAGGGCAGAATATATTCAGGGGAACCATAGCAATGAGGTTTTGCAGTGGGGAAAACAGATGGGGCTCAACTTTAATACAAGGAAACGTGGGAATTTATAGGCAGGAGCAGGGAAGGGGGAGGCATCCGGAGACTGAGAAATACTAAGAGGAAACCTCGGGAGTCAAGAGGGATTCTGGGTAAACTGAGCTAACAGGTGCTTGCCAAAGAAGGGCCAGGGTGATCACCTGTCATCTGGGGGTCGGTGGGGGATGAGGAGTTTCGTCAGATGTGGAAGGTACTCAGATACTGAGCAGGGGGATTCTGGCCAACTAACTCACAGGATTCTTGCTAAAATCGGGCTCTTGAATGACTGTCCAAGAACAGGACCTAGCTCAAAGAGGGGAGAATGGGCTTGAGTGGGGCTCCGGCCTCCTTCACGCCCTCCTACAAGGCCTCGTCGGGGCCTGTGGCGTCTCTGTCCTGAGCAGCATCCTGAAGGTCTGCTTCTTGGTGGGCTGTGCCGGTGACCTGGAGCAGTGGCTCAGAAAGGATCAGCTTCGGGCCCAGTGGGCCTCGCTGGAGACGGTGCACCTGGCAGGGCCGGCCCTGATCCTGACCATCCTGGGGCCTGGATGCCACCCTCATGGTGCTCGAGTTTTCCCTCCATGCTACTCTCTCTAGACAATGGGGCGACTTTGCTGTGATCTGGATGGGAAGCTAAGGCTCAGAACAGTTAAGTGGCTTGTCCATGGTCAACAACCAGCAAGAAGAGAGTCAGGCTTGGAACCTAAGACTTCGAGGCTCTGAGTCACCACCCTTTAACAAACAGATGGGTCCCAAGTAGAAATCATGATTGAAATGAACTGAGGAGTTCCCATTGTGGCTCAGCATGTTAAGAACCTGACTAGTATCCATGAGGATGCAGGTTTGATCCCTGGCCTCGCTCAATGGGTTAAGGATTTCGTGTTGCTGTGAGCTGTAGCATAGGTTGCAGACCCGGCTCAGATCTGGCATTGCTGTGCCTGTGGCATTGGCTGGTGGCTAAGGCTCTGATTCAACCCCTAGCTCTGGAACTCCCATATGCAATGGGGGTGGCCCTAAAAAGACAAAAAAAAAATTGAGCTGAAAGAAATGACCCCAGTAGGGCTTTGCCCTGAAGGCAATATTCCCTCTTCTGGATGGATTCCTGAGGTTCCTTCTGGCTCCAGCCTCCTCCAGCACCACTCTCTTGGAGGCCCCATGGTGAGGAGTGGCCTCAACTCCCACTATCATGGCCCCTCTTCTGCCACCTCCCCCGCCCAGGGCTCCTGGGGCCCCAAGGAGCTGCAACTGGGCCAGTACTGGCAGGACCGCAGGCTGACCTGGAGCACTGGGCACTCTGGGAGGAAGGGGGGGTGGGGGATGGGGCCTCTCAGAGGGTGGAGGCACCTAGAGGCCACTGGTGACCCTCTTTTTCTGGGTGGCCAGTGGAGACAGCCCCTCAGACCTGCCCTGCCAGGGAGGTAGAGGGTGGGGGCACGGCAGGGGAGAATCGTGTCCTCGGAATGGCTTCCCCCTTGCCCGACCTCCCTAGCCCTGTCCATGAACAAAAAAGATGATTTGCAAGGAAAAAAACGGGGTGGGGGAAGAATGGGGTGTTCTGGTTGTGGCTCAGCAGGTTAAGAATCCAACTGGTATCCATGAGGATGCAGGTTCGATCCATTCCTCGCTCAGTGGGTTAAGGATCCTGCATTGCCATGAGCTGTCACAGACTTGGCTCGGATCCTGCATTGCTGTGGCTGTGGCAGCTGCAGCTCTGATTCGACCCCTAGCCTGGGAACTTCCACATGCCGTGGGTGCAGCCCTAAAAAGACCAAAAAAAGAGAAAGAGAGAGAGAGAATAGACTAAGATAGAGAATGAAAGGAATTTTAACACTTTCTGTTGTAAGAGGTGAAGGAGAATAAGACAAAGATTGACACAGATTTCAAGAGTAACAAGATAGTCAGCTAATCTAGGGCTCGCAGATGAAAGAGTTTTCAACAGAGAAAGTCAGTTTGGGTCATTATGAAACTGAGGTACATTTGAGGTATCCTCATCATATCCTTAGAATAAAAAAACATTTTAAAAAACGCACTCTTTTTCTCCCATTTTAATGACCAGAGGCCTCACCCACTGCTGCTCTGCATTTCAAGGCTTGCACACACAGTCAAATGTACACACACACACACACACACACGTACATCCAAGTAGACGCACACTGCAATTTTTCCTTCCACACTCCTCCCCAGCAGGGGACAGTGTAGATTAAAAAAAGCAGTCTTACCTATGTTATTTTCATCAACAATTTTATTTTATTAGCCCTCCTTACTGAATCTTGTTATATATAACAGAGATACTGTTCTGATGAAGTAAAAGTAAATACATGTTTTCACTTTTATTTTAAGAGACATATAATTACCAAATAGAAACCTATTTCAAGATCACCAGTTGGAGGAGTGAATATGGTTGAGATGGCAAAACTTAATTCCAAAATTCTGGCTACCTTTCTTCTCCCTGAAATCAACAAGCGGATGCTAAAATTCATATAGAAGTACAAGGTATTAAAATTAGTCAAAATAATTTGAAGAAGAAAAACTTTAGGCAACTCACCCTTCCCCTTTTCAAAACTTACTATAAAACTACAGAAATCAAGAGAGTATTATACTGGAATAGAATAGACTATAGATCAATGAAATAGAATTGAAAGTTCTCCAATAAATCAATATATTTATTGGGAATTGACTTTAGGTAAGAGCGCAAAGCCATTAAGCTAGGAAAGAATTGTCTTTTTAACAAACAGTGCTGGGAAAACTGAGTATCCATGTGGAATAAAGTTGCATTCCTTCCTCATACTATATACAAAAGTTAACTCAAATATATCAAAGACCTAAGTGTAAGAGCTAAAATTATACAATTTTTAGGAGAAAAGGATATAAATTGTCACCACAATGGAATATGCAATGATTTCTTAAATATGACACAAATACAGGCAACGAAGAAAAAACAGATAAAATGGACTTTTTTAAACTTAAAAAAAAGTTTGTACTTCAGAGAACAGTTTCAAGAGAGGTAAAGACAACCTCCAAAATTAGATAAATATTTGTAAATCTTACAATCACAAGGGACTTGTATCCAGATGTATAAAGAACCGTGGAACTCAACAATAAAAAAGACAAAGCAGTTTTTAAATGAACAAAAGATCTAAATACAGTCTCCAAAGAAGATATTTAAATGGCCAATACATACATATAAAGATGCTCAGCACCATTAATCCTTAAGGAAATCAAAATCACAATAAGATACCATTGCACATCCACTCGGGTCTAATAAAAATGACATATAATAACAAATTTTGGTGCAGATGTGGCGGAATTGGGACCCCTATGCATTGCTGGTGAGAATGTAAAATTATAGCCACTGGGAGTTCCCATCATGGCTCAGTGGAAAAAGAATCTGACTAACATCCATGAGAATGCAGGTTCGATCCCTGGACTTGCTTAGTGGGTTAAGGATCTGGCATTGCCGTGAGCTATGGTGTAGGTCACAGAGGCAACTCGAATTTGGCATGGCTGTGGCTGTGTCTGGCAGCTACAGCTCCAATTAAACCCCTAGCCTGGGAACTTCCAAGTGCTGCGAATGCGACCCCAAAAAGCAATAAAAAAAAAAAATTACAGCCACTGTTTGTAAAACATACAGAAAATACTTCAAAAAGTTAAAGTAGAATTTCCATATAAAGCCAGCAATTTCAATTGAAAGCATGTGTTCACAGAAAAGATTTTACATGCGTGTTCAGACCTGCATTGTCTATAATAACTAAAAAAAAAAAAACAAAAAAAACCAGAAACAATTCAGACATTTATCAACTGATGGGTGGATTAACACAATGTTTTATGGACTATTATTCAGTTATTAAAATGAATGCAGTTCTCATATGTGCTATAACATGGATAAACTGAAAAAATATGCTAAGTGAAAGAAACCTGATACCAAAGCGCATATATTATATGATTCCATTTATAGCGATTGTTGAGAATCAACAATCAGAGACAAAACGCAGAACAATGGTTGCCATGGGCTTCAGGGAAGAATGAATGGGGAGTGACTTCTCTTTGGTATAAGATTTTTTTTTTAGAGCAGTTTCCAGAATTAGATGTTAGTGATGGTTGCACAGCCTTATGAACAAACTGAAAATCACTGAATTGGACACTTGGAAATGGCAAGTTAATTTATGTCTTGTTCATTATTAGCTCAATTAAAAAAATATCTGGCATAGCATTCCCGTCATGGCTCAGCAGTTAACAACCCATGAGGACACAGGTTCGATCCCTGGCCTTGCTCAGTGGGTTAAGTATCTAGTGTTGTCCTGAGCTGTGGTGTAAGTTGAAGACACAGCTCGGATCCTGGTTGCTGTGGCTGTGGCGTAGGCCAGCAGCTACAGCTCTGACTTGACCCCTATCCTGGGAACCTCCATATGCCACAGGTGCGGCTGTAAAAAGACAAAAAAAAAAAAAAATCTGGCAGCTCAGCCTAAAAAGATTCAAATATTCCAGCTTGAATTTCAGAGTGAAAGAAGTATGTTTTCAAAAGCAAAAGGATATGTTTTCAAGAGATATCATTGTGGATTGGAGAGTATGTTGTCTACTTTGTATTGCGTATCAGCTTTTTTTTTTTTTTGTCTTTTTGCGATTTCTTTGGGCCGCTCCCTCGGCATATGGAGGTTCCCAGGCTAGGGGTTGAATCGGAGTTGTAGCCACCGGCCTACGCCAGAGCCACAGCAACTCGGGATCCGAGCCCCGTCTGCAAACTACACCACAGCTCACGGCAACTCCAGAGACCCTTTGAAGGGCGCCTTAGGATCCTCCTCTTAATAAAAGAAGGCTTTGAGCCATGGACATTTAAAGTTAATATAATCTTATTTATTATTCCAAGCCTAGAGCATACTAGATATACAGATTACATCTCCAGGGAGCCTGTAAATTCTAATAGGGTGGGATTGCACCTTATTCTTCTTTGTTTCTTCCTTTCATATAATTTTTAGTTACTGCCACTGGGTGGGAAAGAAGGACAGAAGAATAGAAGGCAGATCCCTCAAACATAGGTATTCCATTAATGATTAAAGAAATTAACCCAAATAGAGAAATAGGATCAGGGGACAAGAGGTGGTAGGAAGCGTTTATAGTTTTTCTAAGAATTATTCTTTGAATTGCTTATATCAAAAATTTGAGTAGAAATACAAAAGATGAGAAGCATGAATTATAAACCATAAAATAAGTTTCCCTCAAAATGCTTGAAACCATTGCTTCTCTGAAATGGAGGAAAGAAGGAAACTGAGTCAAATCGTGTCCTATTTTTTTTTTTTTGGCCAGAAATCCTGGTCTCCACTTCCCAGTCTCTCAATATGTGTACCTAGTTATCACACGTGGTACCTAGTTACCTCTGCTCAATAACAGAAAATGGAAAGGTGACAGGAACCCCTGAAAGGAAAATAAAGGACCCGAAGATAAGAAAAAGTGGAGAGGAAAGTGGTAACAACTCTTTCGCAAGCTAAGGATCAATAACGAAGTGACCCATCTTGAAACACTATTCTCCATACTGATGCAAACTAAACTGAGTTGTGTGTATAGTTAAGAAAAAGAAAAGATGTCCCATTCCACTGAAGCACAAGGTTAGTTCCAGAGACAACAGGACCCAGTGGAAACAGTGACCTCACAGGAAGACCCACCTCCCGAAAGGCAGCATTGAGATCCAGCTCCCCGAGTGAGTGGATGCACATTTCCAGGGTCCAACCTATAGGCTTCCCTTCATGCCCAGCCCTGCCACGGGCGCCAGGCTACTCTGCTGGGGGTGATCTGGCCCCTGAGCTAATGGATCTGCCTCCCTGGTCTCCATCTGTAACTCTATAGCTGTGTCTTAATATGCCCTGGACTTCGATGGTGCCCAAAGATTTTCTGAAAGGTGTTGACTTTATACGAAAACAAGTAATTATGTTATGGAGTAAGAAGCAAAATTCATGTGAATTTTTAAATGAATGCAGGAGACTTCAAAGGCTTTTGAACTTGTCGTGGGTTCCTTCACTGTGAAGCACTCACGTCCTTTGCTATTAAGATTTGGTCTCGACAATTACTTCTTCTCTGAGGACCCATGAGTGTTGGCATCACTCAGAAACCAAGATACCAGGTCCAGGGGAAAGGCCAGGAGATAACACTGAGATGCAACCCAGAGAAGGAACACAGTAATGCTCACTGGTAGCAGCAGCTTCTGGAGGAAGATCTGAAATTCCTGATTTACCTTGAGGAAGGAAAAAAGTCATGGATGAGTCAGGAGTGCAAACAAATGCTTTTTCCCAAAGAGGGACCCAGTGTGTTAAAGATACAGCTGGCAGAGTGGGGAGACCTTCAGTGTGTTTCTGTGCCAGCTCCTTATTCGTGTCAGTGCAGTCCCGCCCTCTCCAGGCACAGACGTGCTCCAGGCCCTGTCCCAGAAACAGCCACTGGCAGGGGAAGGTGACATATTTCATTATTTAAATTGGCTGTGAAGCATTTTGAGCGATAATGATGGAAATCGGGGAGGATTTGGAACAGCCCAGGCCAAGCTCAGGAACTACGACTCTCACACGTGAAAACAGTAAAGATTTTTAAAAACTGGACATAATTTGTCCTGTTAAATATTTATTCACTAACATTTTTCTCTTTACATCTTGCTCTCTGTCATGTTCTCTATTGCATGCTTTAAATGTAGAATTTAATCACCAAGACAAGCAAAGGGAGCCAGGGCCAGCTCACTATCAGCCGTGGGGCTCCTGGCTGGCTCATCAGATCGTGTTACCTGGTCCAAGCTCTTACTGCATACACCACAGCCCCGTAAGTCAAGAGGCAAGATGTTGGGACAAAGAATAGTGACTTTAGCCAGAAAACCGGCAGACTGAGAAGGTGATGGACTAAAGTCCTAAAGAACCCTTTTAACTTGGAATAGAAATTAGGCTGCTTTTAGGTTAAGGAAAAAGGGGAAGTGGGAGGATTTAAGATCAAGGGTAAGGGCGGTGGTAGTCTTCTTGGAGCCACCTGGCCTGCAAGGGAAGCATAACATCTCTTTGTGCTTCTGCTTGGTCATGTGGGGGAGTAAGGCTCCTGCAAAACTTCAAGTTATTAGAAGTTATTTTTACTTTACCATCCTTCTCTCTGCTTACGAGCAAGTTTTCTAGGCTAAAAGAAATCTTCTCTACAACAAGTAATAGCCATAACTAACCCAAATAGCCATAACTAACCCAGGACTGTGGGATGGGGTCTGTCTTAAGAGAACTTCATGAGAGATTTGGGCACGGGCGATAGTTCTCTAATGTTTAACTCTTGACTCTCAGGGCTAAATAGCAGAATACACAGGCTAAGAATGAGGGAGGCAGTTTCGGCATAATGTTGGCTCTGTTCCTCGTCTGTTGTAGCTCTGGAGCCGTCACTGTGGCAGTGGTGGGAGTAAAATCAAATTCTACATTCTTGTGGACCCAGAGCATCACCTGTGTCCCCACAGTGATCAAATGTTACCAGAAGGAGGAAGGTGAAAGCCTGCCAGCCAATCAGAGTGAGGCTCTGGCTGGGACTGTGGTGGTGCCACCCGCTCTGGCCAGACAAAATGCAGAGTCTGGAGGAGGGAGGCACAAGGGGGTGCAAGTGATTCAGATCCTCATTCTCAATATCCTTATCTGCCAAATTAGGGAGCCTGTCTTTATCTCTAGGATCTGTCTTTCTAGGCTTATGACAAATTCCTCACATGACAACAGGGGAATCCTAGAGCTAAGTTTCTTTCCTCATTCGTTTGTGCTCAGAGCTACAAGGACACCCCCTTTCCACTATGGATAACCAGGTGATCTGCTGTGTGGCCCTTTGTCTCCTTGGAGCAGGTGAGTCCTGGGTTCTGGGAGCAAAGTCCTTCCCTGAAGGTGCTGAACTCCAGTGCTAAGCCTTTCCCTCACAGCAGCAGCATTAGATGACCTCGTGGGCCATGTTTCCAGAGCTGCTCCCTTTCTTCCATAGGCACCATAGATGGTGGGATCACTCAGACCCCAAAATACCTGTTCAAAGAGGAAGGGCAAGAGGTGACCTTGGAATGTAAACAGGATTTCAACCACGACTCCATGTACTGGTACCGACAGGACCCAGGACAAGGGCTGAGAGTGATCTACTTCTCACTGGCTGTACCGGATGTTCAGAAAGCAGACATAGCTTCAGGCTACAATGCCTCTCGGGAGAAGAAGGCATTCTTTCCTCTTACTGTGACATTGACGCAGAAGAACCAGACATCTCTGTATCTCTGTGCCAGCAGTATTGACACAGTGAAGCAAAGCCGCCTCCTCTGTGCACATAAATAGGTCCTAAGCCCTGCTTCCCCACCAGGTGGTGGGGTTTTCTGTTTTCAGAACCCTGATCAACCCACTTTCTTCTTCCTCAACCAGGTGTCCAAAGCAGCTGCTGGAGCAACATGCTTTGTGGAATGGCAGAATTGTCCAGCTTTATGAAATACCCCTAAGTTGATTTTTTAAATGGCATGTATCTATGTAGCTCTATCTCTACATCAGAGAGATAGGAGGGAGGAGAGATTAATTTTACCACCCAGCTCTTTCTCTCGAATATTTAGAAAATAAAAGTGACCAGAAAATGGTCCTTTCCTTCAGAAAGATAATAAAAGCCTAGTGGGGAGAGAAATGTGTAGAAACACTGTAATCCAGAATCACATAATGTGCGCTTTTATTGATATCACTGGATGGTGACATCAGGAAGGGCTTCAGAGAAAAGGCAAAATGTGAGATGAAGCTCTAATAATGAGTAGGATTTTGCCAAACGGACAAGCACAGGCTTAGGGAACTGTGGCGAGAGAGAATCATGAGATAAAATCAGGAGTAGATGATTGCTTCCACCCCTCCTCCCCACAATATGGCAATAGGAGGAAATTTGGAAAAATGCGTGGAGCAAAGTTAAGCAAAATTTCTGGTGGACCTTCCTTGGATGTGTGTGTGTGTGAAAGTCCAAAGCAGGCTCTTGTGAACGCAGGGCTGGCACCAGAAGAGAGTCTGGCTTGAGAGAAACATTTGCGTGACGAATAAGCAGACAGGGGGTCGGTGCTATTTTGCAGATGGTCTTTATGTTTTCGGTATATTCTTTTCCTTTGGGGTCTGTCACCTGTCACATGCGGAGGGAAGTGGTGCTCATTCTTGGGACATCATTTTGTCACAAATCACATAATTCTGTTTCTAGAAATGAATGACAGTCTGCATTATTCAGACTAACCCTCCCATTACATACAGCTGAAAATGCTGGATTAAGTATAGGTTTTAAATAATTCTGGAGTTGCCGTCATGGTGCAGCAGAAATGAGTCCAACTAGGAACCATGAGATTACGGGTTTGATCCCTGGCCTCACTCAGTGGGTTAAGGATCCAGTGTTGCTGTGGCTGTGGTGTAGGCCGGCAGAAACAATTCCAATTTGACCCCTAGCCTGGGAACCTCCATATGCTGCGGGTGAGGCCCTAAAAGGACAACACACACACACACACACACACACACACACATACACACAAATAATAATAATAATAATAATAATAATAATTCTTGGAAAGAATTTAAGAGCCCCAGTCTCTTCCATGTGGCCCTCTTGGGACAAACAGTTTCTGGGAAAATGTGAGGAGTCCCCAACCATTACATAAAAGACTTGGCTCTGGGGATTTTATTGGGATCTCTTCTTGAATTTTGTGTTCACTTTGTCTTTCTTCTCCCATATATTCATGCTGAGACCCAAATACTGAAAACAGAGAGGGAAAGAGATTATAACCCCTGAAGAGGATTTAAAATCTCAAAAATGTGGCGAGATGAGGGCCCCCAAGCCCCAGTCTTCTCTGAAATAGTAAGAAAACCATTGGGAATGAGGTGCAGCTAAGATCCTTTACTTTGTCCAGATGGTGTTCACAGCTACCTCCAGATCATACATTTCCTGAGCCGCTGAAATGTCATGGACCAGCACGAGACACAACCCCTAGAGTGACCTGCTCCCATGTGGAAGACATGTTCCAGGGATTATGGGAAGTGATGAGGCTTTCTGTCCAATGAGAGAAAGGAAATTAAAGAGAGGACAGTAAGAGAGAGGCTGTTTTGTTGTTCTTTATCTTGGGCATAGCTAGAAAGGATACAGATTTCCTTCTCTCAGTGGAAGAGTTTATGGAACAGAGCAGAGAGATTTTACTTGATTTTTAAGATGTACACTCTAAAACAGTTGAGCCAATTGCTTTTTCAGAATGGTCCTGCTATTGAAAAGAATACTTTAGCTGTGCAATTTCATGACAGTGCCCATTCCCATGATAGCTCCCATTCCCAGTTGTAAGAGAGTTAATGTCGGAGATGACAGTATCAAGAGTTAAAATACTAAAAAAAAAAACCCCAAAACAAAAAACAAACAAACAAAAAGTTCCTATGGTGGCTCAGTGGTAACCAACCCAATTAGTCTCCATGAGGATGCAAGCTCAATCCCAGGCCTCACTCCGTGGGTTAAGGATCTGGCATTGCCATGAGCTGTGGTGTAGGTGGCAGACACAGCTGGGATCCCATGTTACTGTGGCTGTGGGTGGCAGCTGCAGCTCCAGTTTGACTGCTAGCCTAGCAATCTCCATATGCTGCAAGTGTGGCCCGAAAAAGAAAAAAAAAAAGTTAAAGTATCATTAAATATTTTCTTGGCAAGTTGTAAGAAGCCATTTTACCTATTACCCAGGGAGAACAATGTAGAGAACCATATAATCGAGTAACTAATATTTCTTGGGCACCGTAGACATAGTTTTCTGATTTAAGTATACTGAAAGCGATCAGTAAGTTAGACAAGTCAGAAAGCCAATCTGCTAACTGTGGACAAACTTAAATCTCCCAGAATTGGGAGGAACTATTATGTTTTTCTCACATATCCCTTCCTATCACAGCAGCTTTATTCCTAATGACTTCAAAGTGGAAAACACTCAACTGTCCATTAACAGTGGGATGGATAAATACATTGAGCTACATGAAATAATAGAGTAAAATATAGAAAAAAAGCAAATATTATTTGTAAAATCATGGAGGAGTCTCATAAGCAGAATGTTAAAACAGAAAAGAAGACAGAGTACATCCTTTATGAAGTTAAAATAGAGTCTACACTTGAGGGCATTTTTAATTTACTTGGAGAGAAGCACAAGGGGGGTTCTGAAAATGGCCTATGTTTTGATCTCGGTGGCACTCATTTGTGAAAATTCCCTCAGCTGTACACACAAGGTTTGAGCCTTTTAGATCTCACTTAGCTTAGGAAAACAACAATTGACAGTGACCCCCTCCATGCAGTGACTTCAACATGTATTATCTCTCATGGTTCCCTGGGCTGAGTGGGCTGGGCGGGGCAGTTCCCACGGGGTCTCTCACGAGTCGTGTCAGAGAAGTCATTGATGATGGCGATACCTGAAGGCTCAGGTTGCCTGCACGTCCAAGATGGCTTCTTCAGGCACCCACCTGATACTGCACCTGGGATGCCTGGAATAGCTGTGGACCAGCCAGCATGTCTCTCTTTCTACACACAGCCCTTCAATGTGCTTCGGGGGGTTTCTTCATGGCATGGTGGCCTCGGGTAGTTAAAATTACTACGTAGTGGCTGGCTTCCCCAAGAGTAAGCATTCAACAGACGCAGGTGGGATCTACAAGGCTACTAATGACCAGGCGGGAAAGTCATAGCATCACTTCTACCCCGTTCAGGCCAGCCCAGATTCAAGGGGCAGGCAGTTAGAGAAATTTGGATGCGGAAGGTGTGGTTGATCTGGGTGCCATCCTGGAAGAGCAGTTACCATAGCGTGAAAAACTGGGACTTCTGATCCTGTTCCTTACTGTCTTGGACCGATTCTGACTGCAGAGCATAATGACATGTGCTTCATTTGCAAATATTTTTCTTGAGGTCAACTCTAATAAGAACTGTACCATGAAGAAAGTTCTGGAAAATGTATTTCCTCCTTCGTTCAAGTTGATACGGTAATATAAAACACAGCAAGCATATACCTGATGGCTGGTGGTCCTCAACAGGAGTCCACAGATTTTCTTTGGAGAAGGGAGCTTCTGGCCTCATCCCATATACCATGATGTTGTGCCAGAAGTAATCCATTACAAGGTACCTTCCGCTACTCTTTGCAGAAAAAGGACAGTTAGAATGGGAGATGGCCCTGTTCTAACGTCGTCTACTTCAATCATAAAAATATCGCCACGAGAGCATGTCAGATGCCCTTTAATAAGATGTCAGTGTTATGTGTATAGTACTAGTATGTCAATAATTATATTTTCTGTGATAAAATCTGACCCTATATTATAAATATAATTTGATGGCTCAAGCCTTAATTCTACCTTTCTTAGTCACCCATTCCAGGTAGAAAGAACTAAATATTAAGTGAAAGCACACCTGAACACGGTGATAAAATGAAAAGCTTTGGAGAAAAGTCCTCAGTCTCTTTGAAATGTCTAAATATTTCCAAGGTTGAGCCATGGAAAGCAAATATTCTAGCATGTTCAAAGCAGAAATAATTCTCTAAATCTCCTAGGACCTGCCTCCTTTGGCCCATGCTTATCTTGTGCCCTGCATCATGGTGAAATAGCTATAAATTATCCTCGTAGCCGCCACAGGGATTTACACAGACGTATCGACCATAAAACATAGAGGTTTTAGTGTGGAGTCCATCAACATGGGGGAATTGACATAAAGTAGTCACGAAGCAAGTCCTTCATTGAGAAGATGAGAAAGCACCCTTATCAGTGGGAAGAAATGCTGAGCCTCTAGCCTAGGATTTCTTATGTTCGGTCGTAGTTCTAGTGATTAACAGTCATGAGTTGTCTTAGTTACACTGAGAGTAGGTTACAGAAGTAAAGAAAGAAGTAGAAGGTCATTTGCTGCACACATATATAAGGATGAAAACTTAAGTCGTTTCTCGGCTTATGTTCTGTGCAATCAGGGGTTGAGCTCGACCGTCTCCAAGACCCCTTCCAGCAATGTCTGTGTCGTTCTCTGGCAGGAAGACGACCCCTAGGTGGTCTCTGGCATCATGGAAGATGTCATGGACCTCATTTGCCATCACAGACGACGACCACTAGGGGGCGGAGTAGTGAGCAGGATTAGTAGGCAACCCACCCGCCTTCTATGGGTGGAGAACAGAAGATTGGGGGGCGAGGTCGCACCTTCCTTCAGAGAGGTGTGGTGCGAGGCCAGCACCTGAAGATGCTGGTGCTTCTGCTGCTTCTGGGACCCAGTAAGAGCCTTATTGCCTGAGTAGCTTGGGCGAGTATGTGTGTATGTGTGTGGGCGCGAGTCGGGTGGGAGCCGGGGATTGTGGATTCTTTAGGCTGATCAAAACAAGAGGGGACCTCCACGCTCTCTGGAGGTGGAGAGGGTAAAGCGAGAAGCCACCAGTCGCGGGGGGGGGGTGAGGGTTATGACCCTAAGAAGTAGGACAGGAGACTTCAGAAACCCAGTGGGATTCCCTGGGAGCTGTGAGAAAGGGAAGGGAGCCAGGCTGATTTTCTGCCCGTGGTCCGGTCCGCCTGGTCCTGCCGGCTGCTCATCTCTTTGACCTCTGTCTCAGCAGGCTACGGGTTTGGCGCCCTCGTCTCTCAACATCCCGACAGGGCCATCTGTAAGAGCGGTGCCTCTGTGACCATCCAGTGCCGTACAGTGGACCTTCAAGCCATAAATATGTTCTGGTATCATCAATTCCCAGAACAGGGCCTCCTGTTGATAGCAACTTCTAACATGGGCTCTAATGCCACCTACGAAAAAGGTTTTAACAGCGCCAAGTTTCTCATCAGCCACCCAAACCAAACGTTTTCATCTCTGGTGGTGAGAAGCTTGCATCCTGCCGACAGCAGCCTCTATGTCTGTGGCGCTAGTGACACAGCGCTGAGCAGAGATCAGAGAGCCAAACAAGAACCTTTGCGGCAGCCCCCCTCCCCCACCCCACCCACCCCAGGGGAGAGGCCCCTGGAGGGTGTGGAGGGAGGAAAAACCACAGCCTTTCTGACTGTGAGGTGTGTGTGTGGGTGTGTGTCTGGAGAGAGAAAGATGGGGAACAAAATCGAAGTATGGAGTGTGGAGAAAGTCTGGTGTTTGAGAACTAGCCAATGGGAATGGAGCCGGGCCTATAAATGGCCACCTGATATGGAGTAGTTCCTTGGGCTGAAAATGACAAAGCCTGGATTTTCCTTCTGACTCTGCCGCAGGTTAATCATATATTCTTCCATACATCAACACATAATTCTATAGGCAGATCTCAAAAAGCTTCTGTAAAGAACACTGTGTATTTTTGTAATCAACGTTGGCATTTGTCTCGCCAAGACACTTCATCACTTTCTTGTCACCATCCTGGGCCCTCAAGATAAGCAGGATCATAAGGCAGCCAAGAAGAAGGAAGCCAGTGATGGCCTATATATAGTTTGTGATTGTTTTGCTGTTGTTGTTGTTGTTGTTTTTGTCCTTTTAGGACTGCACCTGCAGCATATGGAGGTTCCCAGGCAAGAGGTCGATTTGGAGCTGTAGCCACTGGTGTACGCCACCGAGCCACGTCTGTGATGACCTGTGTTGAAGCTCATGGCAATGCCAGATCCCTAACCCACTGAGCGAGGCCCAGGATTGAACCTGCCTCCTCATGGATACTAGTCAAATTCATTTCTGCTGAGTCATGATGGGGGCTCCTAGTTTGTGACTGTTGAATGAACAGGATAAGGCTTGGAAGGTGAACCCTCTATACCCAGGTACAGAACAAGCCGAGAACCTTCATAGAGAAGGTGCTGTTGTCTCGGCAAAGGTGTCAGAGGGGAGAGAAGGCAGAGGGAGTAAATGAGAAAGACTTCAGACAGCAAGGCTTGTCCCCCAAACTAGAAAGTTCTGGGCTGAGCCACAAGAGCAGTGCCTGTAAACCCCTCAAAAAGCCCTTTCTGAGAAGAAAACCGTAGACTGACCACAACTCTTGTAGGAGCCAATAACAATGAGTGAAAGATATTAACATACATGTAATAGCAGAAACATCTATGATCAACCACTATAGGAGACGTCTGACTGTGTGGGTTATCAAGAAAATGTGAAGCAAGATGCAATGGTGGACCCATTTCGTGTTTATATCCAAATACGAAAAGCTTAGAGATAGAAACAGTTATATCTGGATCCACAGTAGTACCTGTGGGAGCTTAAAGGATGCAAACCATCTGGAAACCTTTTGACGTGATCTTAAATGGTTGATTGTTCCTCTGTCCCGTGACTCAGCAAATCCACTGCATCAGGGAAGCTCCTGCTTATGCTCATCAGATGACATAGATAAGGAGTCTCAGCAGCACTATCCGTAGTTGAAAAATGTGGATCCAAGACACAGGTGCACTGACAGGAGGGTGAATGAATAAACTGTGGGATACTCCTGGGATGGAAAACTATAGTGTCCGTCAAAACGAGTACAGCGATGAGCAGTGCTATAGGAAATTAATATCGAGTGCAAAAGTAACTCTGGTAAGATATCGTAGAGGAGGTTTGCTTTTTTTGTATTTGAAATTTGATTAGATTTGATTTGCGGTGTCGGGTCAAGGTCTGCTGTCCAGCATAGTGACCCAGTCATATGGTCAGTCAGTGACCCATTCTTTTTCTCATACTATCTTCCATCATATTCTACCCCAAGATTTTGGAGGTAGCTCCCTGTGCTACAGAGTAGGACATTATTGTTTATCCATTCCATACGTAATAGTTTGGCGTTCCCATCATGGCGCTGTGATAACAAACCCAACTAGTATCCATAAGGACTCGGGTTCAATCCCTGGTCTTGCTCAGTGGGTTAAGGATCCAGTGTTGCCATGAGCTGGGGTGTAGGTTGCAGATGAGGCTCAGATCCTGCGTTGCTGTGGCCGTGGCCTGGGTTGGCACCTGCAGCTCCGATTCGACCCCTGGCCATATGCTTCAGGCTAAAAAGCTAAATAAATAAATACATAAATGTAATGTTTTGTCTCTACTAATCCAAAACTCTGCATCCATCCAACTTCCTCCCCCCCTCCCCCACAACCACAGTCGGTTCTCCATGTCTGGGATCTGTTTCTGCTTTGCAGAAAGGATCTTTTGTGCCATATTTTTTTATATTGTCTCTTATTGTTTTAAAATGATTGTTAGTTTTTCCATTGTAGTTGGTTGTTACAGGGTTCTGTCAATTTTCCACTGTACAGCAACGTGGCCCAGTCACACACACACACACACACACACCCTCTTTTTCTCACATCATCCTCCATCATATTCCATCACAAGTGACTAGATATAGTTAGCTGTGCTATACAGCGGGATCGCATTGCTTATCCCCTCCAAATGCAGTAGTTTGCGTCTCTTAACCACAAGCTCCCAGTCCATTCCACTCGCTCCCCCCCCCCCTTGGCAACCACAAGTCTGTTCTCCAAGTTCATGCATGTCTTTTCTGTAGAAGGGTCCATTTGTGCCATATGTTAGATTCCAGATAGAAGTGAAATCACATGGTATATGTCTTTCTCTTTCTGACTTCCTTCACTCAGGATGAGAGTCTCTAGTTGCATCCATGTTGCTGCAAAGGGCATTATTTTGTTCTTTTTTATGGCTGAGTCATATTCCACTGTGTACATATACCACATCTTCTTAGTCCAGTCATCTGTGGATGGACATTTAGCTTGTTTTCACGTCTTTGCTCTTGTGAAGAGTGCTGGAGTGAACACAGGGGTGCGTGCATCTTTTTCAAGGAAAGTTTTGTCCAGATGTGTGCCCAACAGTGGGATTTCTGGGTCATATGATAGTTCTACATTTAATTTTCTGAGGTGCCTCCATACTATTTTCCGTAGTGGTTTTACGTGCGGTATTTCTGATTCCAACATATAGGCGAAATCACATGGTATTTGTCCTTCTCTTTGTGACTTGCTTTGTTTGGTACGATACCGAAGTAAGTTCTTCTAAAAAGACAATGTGCTTCTTTTCTGAAGCTACAAACGACTCAAGAACGTCCTTTTCATGACCACAGATATAATAGAAAAATATTAAAAGGGAAGCAAGAAACGGCTCTTGCAGGGACTGGCTTTTACCAGCTCAGAAGAGCTCTTTGTGCGACTGTTTCCCAACCTCAGTTGCAGTGACCTCTTGTTGAGAGCTTGAAATCAGCCATCCTAGGGATGCTTACACCACAGTCATCAGCAGACGCCACGGATCAGGGCTGGTTTGCTTTTCCTCCAGAGAGGTGACGGTCCAACCTTTTCCAGCAGACAGTGCCAAGGAAGGATGATGACCCAAGTTGAGGATGAAGTGTAGTACAGAGCTGGATGGGGAGTGGCAGGAGATGGGGTGGGGAGGATCGCATGGTCTTCACGTAGATAGTGTCAAGGTTTACCTTGCATGTCATTGGCTGAGCGGGGGAGATGTTTCACAGGGACCTTCTATATCAATACACTTTAAAAATGAGGGCGTTCCTATCGTGGCTCAGGGGGCCATGAACCTGACTAGGATCCATGAGGATGCGGGTTCGATCCCTGGCCTTGAGCAGTGGGTTACGGATCCGGCACTGCCTGGAGCCGCAGCATGGGTCAAAGATGAGGCTCAGATCCTGAGTTGCTGTGGCTGTGGGGTAGGCCGGCAGCTGCAGCTCTGGTTGGACCCCTAGCCTGGGAACTTCCATATGCCACAGGTGCAGCCCCAAAAAGGAATAAAAAAATCAGTAAACAGTGTCTTAGTGTCATGAGGCAAGCATTAAGATTAATCACATCTGTGCATTGGAGATCAAGAAGGAGAGACAAAGCAAATACTAAAGGGCCCAGAGTCTGTGAAAAGGGAGGCTGTAAGGCTTTGTGTAGTAAGCCCCAGGGAGGTGGTACTTAGACACCAAGTGTGAAGACACAAAGATGAGACCTCGTCTGGATCAGGTGGAACTGGGCAACAACAAAATAGACATGCTGCCACCATCTATCTACATGGTGACACTGTCCATTGGTTACTGGTGGTTAAATGCCCGACACAGGGTCAGTGCTCTGTCCTCAGACTGTGCTCCTTGGCACCGAAACCAGGGACCCAGGATAGTAGCCACCCCTTTACCCTGTATTTCCAGCCCAGGGAAGAGAAGTACTAAAATACTTTTGTCTTCTTTTGTTTTTGTTTTTGCTTTTTAGGGTTGCCTCTGCGGTATATGGAGGTTCCCAGGCTAGGGGTTGAAGTGGAGCTGCACCTGCCGGCCTACACCACAGCCACAGCAACACCAGATCCAAGCGGCATCTGCAATCTACACCCCAGCTCATGGCAACAGCGGATCCTTAACCCACTGAGCGAGTCCAGGGATCAAACCCACAATCTCATGGTTCCTAGTAGGATTCATTTTCACTTTGCCACAATGAGAGTACCAGAACCAGTGAAATCCTTTTTTTTTTTTTTTTTGGCTGGGGCCACATGCATGGCATATGGAAGTTCCCAGGCTAGGGGTCAACATGATCCAGCAGTTCCATGAAAATGCAGGTTCAATCCCTGGTCTCCCTCAGTGGGCTAAGGATCTGGTGTTACAGTGAGCTATGGTGTAGGCCGCAGATGCGGCTCGGATCCAGTGTTGCTGTGGCTATGGCAGCTATAGGCTGGCCACTAATATCTCTGATTCAACCCCTAGCCAGGCCCAAGGGTGAGGCCCTAAAAAAAAAAAAGGAGTTCCTGTGGTGGCTCAGTGGTAACCAACCCAATTAGTATCCATGAGGATGCAAGCTCAATCCCAGGCCTCACTCCGCGGGTTAAGGATCTGGCATTGCCATGAGCTGTGGTGTAGGTGGCAGACACAGCTGGGATCCCATGTTACTGTGGCTGTGGGTGGCAGCTGCAGCTCCAGTTTGACTGCTAGCCTAGCAATCTCCATATGCTGCAAGTGTGGCCCGAAAAAGAAAAAAAAAAGTTAAAGTATCATTAAATATTTTCTTGGCAAGTTGTAAGAAGCCATTTTACCTATTACCCAGGGAGAACAATGTAGAGAACAATATAATCGAGTAACTAATATTTCTTGGGCACCGTAGACATAGTTTTCTGATTTAAATACACTGAAAGCGATCAGTAAGTTAGACAAGTCAGAAAGCCAATCTGCTGACTGTGGACAAACTTAAATATCCCAGAATTGGGAGGAACTATTATGTTTTTCTCACATATCCCTTCCTATCACAGCAGCTTTATTCCTAATGACTTCAAAGTGGAAAACACTCAACTGTCCATTAACAGTGGGATGGATAAATACATTGAGCTACATGAAATAATAGAGTAAAATATAGAAAAAAAGCAAATATTGTTTGTAAAATCATGGAGGAGTCTCATAAGCAGAAGGTTAAAACAGAAAAGAAGACAGAGTACATACTTTATGAAGCTAACTAAAATAGAGTCTACACTTGAGGGCATTTTTAATTTACTTGGAGAGAGGCACAAGGGGGGTTCTGAAAATGGCCTATGTTTTGATCTCGGTGGCACTCATTTGTGAAAATTCCCTCAGCTGTACACACAAGGTTTGAGCCTTTTAGATCTCACTTAGCTTAGGAAAACAACAATTGACAGTGACCCCCTCCATGCAGTGACTTCAACATGTATTATCTCCCATGGTTCCCTGGGCTGAGTGGGCTGGGCGGGGCGGTTCCCACGGGGTCTCTCACGAGTCGTGTCAGAGAAGTCATTGATGATGGCGATACCTGAAGGCTCAGGTTGCCTGCACGTCCAAGATGGCTTCTTCAGGCACCCACCTGATACTGCACCTGGGATGCCTGGAATAGCTGTGGACCAGCCAGCATGTCTCTCTTTCTACACACAGCCCTTCAATGTGCTTCGGGGGGTTTCTTCATGGCATGGTGGCCTCGGGTAGTTAAAATTACTACGTAGTGGCTGGCTTCCCCAAGAGTAAGCATTCAACAGACGCAGGTGGGATCTACAAGGCTACTTATGACCAGGCGGGAAAGTCATAGCATCACTTCTACCCCGTTCAGGCCAGCCCAGATTCAAGGGGCAGGCAGTTAGAGAAATTTGGATGCGGAAGGTGTGGTTGATCTGGGTGCCATCCTGGAAGAGCAGTTACCATAGCGTGAAAAACTGGAACTTCTGATCCTGTTCCTTACTGTCTTGGACCGATTCTGACTGCAGAGCATAATGACATGTGCTTCATTTGCAAATATTTTTCTTGAGGTCAACTCTAATAAGAACTGTACCAGGAAGAAAGTTCTGGAAAATGTATTTCCTCCTTCGTTCAAGTTGATACGGTAATATAAAACACAGCAAGCATATACCTGATGGCTGGTGGTCCTCAACAGGAGTCCACAGATTTTCTTTGGAGAAGGGAGCTTCTGGCCTCATCCCATATACCATGATGTTGTGCCAGAAGTAATCCATTACAAGGTACCTTCCGCTACTCTTTGCAGAAAAAGGACAGTTAGAATGGGAGATGGCCCTGTTCTAACGTCGTCTACTTCAATCATAAAAATATCGCCACGAGAGCATGTCAGATGCCCTTTAATAAGATGTCAGTGTTATGTGTATAGTACTAGTATGTCAATAATTATATTTTCTGTGATAAAATCTGACCCTATATTATAAATATAATTTGATGGCTCAAGCCTTAATCCTACCTTTCTTAGTCACCCATTCCAGGTAGAAAGAACTAAATATTAAGTGAAAGCACACCTGAACACGGTGATAAAATGAAAAGCTTTGGAGAAAAATCATCAGTCTCTTTGAAATGTCTAAATATTTCCAAGGTTGAGCCATGGAAAGCAAATATTCTAGCATGTTCAAAGCAGAAATAATTCTCTAAATCTCCTAGGACCTGCCTCCTTTGGCCCATGCTTATCTTGTGCCCTGCATCATGGTGAAATAGCTATAAATTATCCTCGTAGCCGCCACAGGGATTTACACAGACGTATCGACCATAAAACATAGAGGTTTTAGTGTGGAGTCCATCAACATGGGGGAATTGACATAAAGTAGTCACGAAGCAAGTCCTTCATTGAGAAGATGAGAAAGCACCCTTATCAGTGGGGAGAAATGCTGAGCCCCTAGCCTAGGATTTCTTATGTTCGGTCGTAGTTCTAGTGATTAACAGTCATGAGTTGTCTTGGTTACACTGAGAGTAGGTTACAGAAGTAAAGAATGAAGTAGAAGGTCATTTGCTGCACACATATATAAGGATGAAAAACTTAAGTCGTTTCTCGGCTTATGTTCTGTGCAATCAGGGGTTGAGCTCGACCGTCTCCAAGACCCCTTCCAGCAATGTCTGTGTCGTTCTCTGGCAGGAAGACGACCCCTAGGTGGTCTCTGGCATCATGGAAGATGTCATGGACCTCATTTGCCATCATAGACGACGACCACTAGGGGGCGGAGTAGTGAGCAGGATTAGTAGGCAGCCCACCCGCCTTCTATGGGTGGAGAACAGAAGATTGGGGGGCGAGGTCGCACCTTCCTTCAGAGAGGTGTGGTGCGAGGCCAGCACCTGAAGATGCTGGTGCTTCTGCTGCTTCTGGGACCCAGTAAGAGCCTTATTACCTGAGTAGCTTGGGCGAGTATGCGTGTGTGTGTGTGTGGGCGCGAGTGGGGTGGGAGCCGGGGATTGTGGATTCTTTAGGCTGATGAAAACAAGAGGGGACCTCCACGCTCTCTGGAGGTGGAGAAGCCACCAGTCGCGGGGGCTGATTTTCTGCCCGTGGTCCGGTCCTCCTGGTCCTGCCGGCTGCTCATCTCTTTGACCTCTGTCTCAGCAGGCTACGGGTTTGGCGCCCTCGTCTCTCAACATCCCGGCAGGGCCATCTGTAAGAGCGGTGCCTCTGTGACCATCCAGTGCCGTACAGTGGATCTTGAAGCCATAAATATGTTCTGGTATCATCAGTTCCCAGAACAGGGCCTCCTGTTGATAGCAAGTTCTACCGTGGGCTCTAATGCCACCTACGAAAAAGGTTTTAACAGCGCCAAGTTTCCCATCAGCCACCCAAACCAAACGTTTTCATCTCTGGTGGTGAGAAGCTTGCATCCTGCCGACAGCAGCCTCTACTTTTGTGGCGCTAGTGACACAGCGCTGAGCAGAGATCAGAGAGCCAAACAAGAACCTTTGCGGCAGCCCCCCTCCCCCACCCCACCCACCCCAGGGGAGAGGCCCCTGGAGGGTGTGGAGGGAGGAAAAACCACAGCCTTTCTGACTGTGAGGTGTGTGTGTGGGTGTGTGTCTGGAGAGAGAAAGATGGGGAACAAAATCGAAGTATGGAGCGTGGAGAAAGTCTGGTGTTTGAGAACTAGCCAATGGGAATGGAGCCGGGCCTATAAATGGCCACCTGATATGGAGTAGTTCCTTGGGCTGAAAATGATAAAACCTGGATTTTCCTTCTGACTCTGCCGCAGGTTAATCATATATTCTTCCATACATCAACACATAATTCTATAGGCAGATCTCAAAAAGCTTCTGTAAAACACTGTGTATTTTTGTAATCAACGTTGGCATTTGTCTCGCCAAGACACTTCATCACTTTCTTGTCACCATCCTGGGCCCTCAAGATAAGCAGGATCATAAGGCAGCCAAGAAGAAGGAAGCCAGTGATGGCCTATATATAGTTTGTGATTGTTTTGCTGTTGATGTTGTTGTTGCTTTTGTCTTTTTAGGGCTGCACCCGCAGCATATGGAGGTTCCCAGGCAAGAGGTTGAATTGAAGCTGTAGCCACTGGTGTACGCCACCGAGCCACGTCTGTGATGACCTGTGTTGAAGCTCATGGCAATGCCAGATCCCTAACCCACTGAGCGAGGCCCGGGATTGAACCTGCCTCCTCATGGATACTAGTCAAATTCATTTCTGCTGAGTCATGATGGGGGCTCCTAGTTTGTGACTGTTGAATGAACAGGATAAGGCTTGGAAGGTGAACCCTCTATACCCAGGTACAGAACAAGCCGAGAACCTTCATAGAGAAGGTGCTGTTGTCTCGGCAAAGGTGTCAGAGGGGAGAGAAGGCAGAGGGAGTAAATGAGAAAGACTTCAGACAGCAAGGCTTGTCCCCCAAACTAGAAAGTTCTGGGCTGAGCCACAAGAGCAGTGCCTGTAAACCCCTCAAAAAGCCCTTTCTGAGAAGAAAACCGTAGACTGACCACAACTCTTGTAGGAGCCAATAACAATGAGTGAAAGATATTAACATACATGTAATAGCAGAAACATCTATGATCAACCACTATAGGAGACGTCTGACTGTGTGGGTTATCAAGAAAATGTGAAGCAAGATGCAATGGTGGACCCATTTCGTGTTTATATCCAAATACGAAAAGCTTAGAGATAGAAACAGTTATATCTGGATCCACAGTAGTACCTGTGGGAGCCTGAAGGATGCAAACCATCTGGAAACCTTTTGACGTGATCTTAAATGGTTGATTGTTCCTCTGTCCCGTGACTCAGCAAATCCACTGCATCAGGGAAGCTCCTGCTTATGCTCATCAGATGACATAGATAAGGAGTCTCAGCAGCACTATCCGTAGTTGAAAAATGTGGATCCAAGACACAGGTGCACTGACAGGAGGGTGAATGAATAAACTGTGGGATACTCCTGGGATGGAAAACTATAGTGTCCGTCAAAACGAGTACAGCGATGAGCAGTGCTATAGGAAATTAATATCGAGTGCAAAAGTAACTCTGGTAAGATATCGTAGAGGAGGTTTGCTTTTTTTGTATTTGAAATTTGATTAGATTTGATTTGCGGTGTCGGGTCAAGGTCTGCTGTCCAGCATAGTGACCCAGTCATATGGTCAGTCAGTGACCCATTCTTTTTCTCATACTATCTTCCATCATATTCTACCCCAAGATTTTGGAGGTAGCTCCCTGTGCTACAGAGTAGGACATTATTGTTTATCCATTCCATACGTAATAGTTTGGCGTTCCCATCATGGCGCTGTGATAACAAACCCAACTAGTATCCATAAGGACTCGGGTTCAATCCCTGGTCTTGCTCAGTGGGTTAAGGATCCAGTGTTGCCATGAGCTGGGGTGTAGGCTGCAGATGAGGCTCAGATCCTGCGTTGCTGTGGCCGTGGCCTGGGCTGGCACCGGCAGCTCTGATTCGACCCCTGGCCATATGCTTCAGGCTAAAAAGCTAAATAAATAAATGCGTAAATGTAATGCTTTGTCTCTACTAATCCCAAACTCTGCATCCATCCAACTTCCTCCCCCCTCCCCCACAACCACAGTCGGTTCTCCATGTCTGGGATCTGTTTCTCCTTTGCAGAAAGGATCTTTTGTGCCATATTTTTTTATATTGTCTCTTATTGTTTTAAAATGATTTTTAGTTTTTCCATTGTAGTTGGTTGTTACAGGGTTCTGTCAATTTTCCACTGTACAGCAACATGGCCCAGTCACACACACACACACACACACACACACACACACACACACACACACACACACACACCCTCTTTTTCTCACATCATCCTCCATCATATTCCATCACAAGTGACTAGATATAGTTAGCTGTGCTATACAGCGGGATCGCATTGCTTATCCCCTCCAAATGCAGTAGTTTGCGTCTCTTAACCACAAGCTCCCAGTCCATTCCACTCGCTCCCCCCCCCCCCTTGGCAACCACATGTCTGTTCTCCAAGTTCATGCATGTCTTTTCTGTAGAAGGGTCCATTTGTGCCATATGTTAGATTCCAGATAGAAGTGAAATCACATGGTATATGTCTTTCTCTTTCTGACTTCCTTCACTCAGGATGAGAGTCTCTAGTTGCATCCATGTTGCTGCAAAGGGCATTATTTTGTTCTTTTTTATGGCTGAGTCATATTCCACTGTGTACATATACCACATCTTCTTAGTCCAGTCATCTGTGGATGGACATTTAGCTTGTTTTCACGTCTTTGCTCTTGTGAAGAGTGCTGGAGTGAACACAGGGGTGCGTGCATCTTTTTCAAGGAAAGTTTTGTCCAGATGTGTGCCCAACAGTGGGATTTCTGGGTCATATGATAGTTCTACATTTAATTTTCTGAGGTGCCTCCATACTATTTTCCGTAGTGGTTTTACGTGCGGTATTTCTGATTCCAACATATAGGCGAAATCACATGGTATTTGTCCTTCTCTTTGTGACTTGCTTTGTTTGGTACGATACCGAAGTAAGTTCTTCTAAAAAGACAATGTGCTTCTTTTCTGAAGCTACAAACGACTCAAGAACGTCCTTTTCATGACCACAGATATAATAGAAAAATATTAAAAGGGAAGCAAGAAACGGCTCTTGCAGGGACTGGCTTTTACCAGCTCAGAAGAGCTCTTTGTGCGACTGTTTCCCAACCTCAGTTGCAGTGACCTCTTGTTGAGAGCTTGAAATCAGCCATCCTAGGGATGCTTACACCACAGTCATCAGCAGACGCCACGGATCAGGGCTGGTTTGCTTTTCCTCCAGAGAGGTGACGGTCCAACCTTTTCCAGCAGACAGTGCCAAGGAAGGATGATGACCCAAGTTGAGGATGAAGTGTAGTACAGAGCTGGATGGGGAGTGGCAGGAGATGGGGTGGGGAGGATCGCATGGTCTTCACGTAGATAGTGTCAAGGTTTACCTTGCATGTCATTGGCTGAGCGGGGGAGATGTTTCACAGGGACCTTCTATATCAATACACTTTAAAAATGAGGGCGTTCCTATCGTGGCTCAGGGGGCCATGAACCTGACTAGGATCCATGAGGATGCGGGTTCGATCCCTGGCCTTGAGCAGTGGGTTACGGATCCGGCACTGCCTGGAGCCGCAGCATGGGTCAAAGATGAGGCTCAGATCCTGAGTTGCTGTGGCTGTGGGGTAGGCCGGCAGCTGCAGCTCTGGTTGGACCCCTAGCCTGGGAACTTCCATATGCCACAGGTGCAGCCCCAAAAAGGAATAAAAAAATCAGTAAACAGTGTCTTTTTTTTTTGTCTTTTTTTGCTATTTCTTGGGCCACTCCCTCAGCATATGGAGGTTCCCAGGCTAGGGGTCCAATCGGAGATATAGCCACCAGCCTACGCCAGAGCCACAGCAACGCGGGATCCGAGCCGCGTCTGCAACCTACACCACAGCTCATGGCAACGCTGGATCGTTAACCCACTGAGCAAGGGCCGGGACCGAACCCGCAACCTCATGGTTCCTAGTCGGATTCGTTAACCATTGCGCCATGACAGGAACTCCAGTAAACAGTGTCTTCGTGTTATGAGGCAAGCATTAAGATTAATCACATGTGTGCATAGGAGATCAAAAAGGAGAGACAAAGCAAATACTAAAGGGCCCAGAGTCTGTGAAAAGGGAGGCTGTAAGGCTTTGTGTAGTAAGCCCCAGGGAGGTGGTACTTAGACACCAAGTGTGAAGACACAAAGATGAGACCTCGTCTGGATCAGGTGGAACTGGGCAACAACAAAAAAGACATGCTGCCACTATCTATCTACATGGTGACACTGTCCATTGGTTACTGGTGGTTAAATGCCCAACACAGGGTCAGTGCTCTGTCCTCAGACTGTGCTCCTTGGCACCGAAACCAGGGACCCAGGATAGTAGCCACCCCTTTACTCTGTATTTCCAGCCCAGAGAAGAGAAGTAGTAAAATACTTTTGTCTTCTTTTGTTTTTGTTTTTGCTTTTTAGGGTTGCCTCTGCGGTATATGGAGGTTCCCAGGCTAGGGGTTGAAGTGGAGCTGCACCTGCCGGCCTACACCACAGCCACAGCAACACCAGATCCAAGCGGCATCTGCAATCTACACCCCAGCTCATGGCAACAGCGGATCCTTAACCCACTGAGCGAGTCCAGGGATCAAACCCACAATCTCATGGTTCCTAGTAGGATTCATTTTCACTTTGCCACAATGAGAGTACCAGAACCAGTGAAATCCTTTTTTTTTTTTTTTTTTTTGGCTGGGGCCACATGCATGGCATATGGAAGTTCCCAGGCTAGGGGTCAACATGATCCAGCAGTTCCATGAAAATGCAGGTTCAATCCCTGGTCTCCCTCAGTGGGCTAAGGATCTGGTGTTACAGTGAGCTATGGTGTAGGCCGCAGATGCGGCTCGGATCCAGTGTTGCTGTGGCTATGGCAGCTATAGGCTGGCCACCAATATCTCTGATTCAACCCCTAGCCTGGGAACTTCTATATGCCCAGGGTGCGGCCTTAAAAAAAAAAAAAATCATCATGGTTCCAGCAACAGGCAGTGTAGAAAGGTCTGAGGCAGAGGCTAGAGTCAGCCAACGCAGTGGCTCAGGCAGGTGGTAATGAAGCTAGAACAATGATGGTGGTGGTGATAGAAATACAGTAAAATGAGGGATATAAAACATAATTGGAAATAAAATCAAAAGACTGGGTGACTGATTGGACGCAAGGGGTACTAGATGGGGAGTGTTGAGAAAAGTTCCACAGCCGTGGATTAGGAGGGCCAAGAAGATCCTATTAATTTGACCAGGGGGTGCCTTTGAGACAGATAACTGACCAGAAATATGCAGAAGGCAGTTGTATGTACAAGTCAGGGACTTTAAAAATGGTCTTGGATTAAGGTAAAAATTCAGGACAATATCCACAACTTGAAGAACGAAAGTGCAGATGACCCCTTGATGATAGAATGTAGAAGGAAAAGAGCATAGAACTTAGAGATCTAGGAAGTCTGTTCACCTTGTATGTGGCTAGAAGGGGTTGAGAAGTTTAATTATACTGATCAATAATACCAACTGATATTGGATTAATGACTAATCGCATAAGTAATGACAAGCAAAAATTTCTGCAAGACCCCAGCAGGTCACCACACAGATAGCTGCCTGTTTCCTAGTTCTGATGACGCTTGGGGTGCTTGGCTGCCGCTGCACAGTGTGCAACTGGCAACTCCCAGCGCCCCACTCCCCACACAGGAGGAAAGGCAGTGAGGAGATGCGCGACCCAACGCTTTGGATAAATGTGACCACTAGGGGGCGATGTGAGTCTTTCTGTAAAAATCCGCTGTGCTTAAAGGGCAGCACAGATCTTCCTCCTGGAAGCTGCTAGATATTCAGGGAACTCAGGTGAGATCCTTTGGGTACTGGTTGTGGAACGCTGGGTAATGATTAGTCAAGTCTAGTTCACTTGCCTTCACCAATCAAGGTTGTTATAAGATGTGCATGTCCTCCAAATGGCACCTCACGTGAGCAATAGGATGTTTGCCTAAGTTATTTTCCAGGAACCTGGAGTCCACTGAGCTGAGAGTCAGCCCTGTCTAGTTTGTGCTGAACTGGTTAAGACTGTTAGAACAGCATCCCTCCTCCCAGGCTTGCAGAAGCACCTGCTTGGTGACCTTTTGACCTCGGAGGACCAAAGGTTCCCCTCAGATCTCGCTGATTACTTGTTATGGATCTGGAGAGCTGAATTATATCTGTGCAGGATAAGGTCCCCACACCTTTTTTCCAATCCCCTTTGCCCATAATCCCCATGTACCTCACACCTCAGACCAGGCTGCTTCTTTATTCATAACCCCATAAATAACCCCATGCTCCTCACCTTTGGGAGGCAGGTGGGGCTGGGGTGAGGTTTGAGATCTCTTCTCCCATCTTCTAGCTTGTCTGCCTTGAAAATAACCCTTTCTTTGCTGCAGACCTCGGAGTCTCAGCATGTTGGCTCCTTGTGCTTAGGGCAAAATGAACCTGGCTCAGTAACAGCTGGGAGACTGATTTGCAGATATCCTGGGTTGCCTTGAACTGGCAGGGCCTAATCTTACACTTTGTAACCCACATAGCATGTGCCTCACAACCAGGACCTGCAGTGATACTGTCTACATAATTTCTAGTCAACGTTGTGCTGAATTTCCAGCCAACTGTACAAGAAAAAAAGGTGAGGAGTTCCCATTGTGGTACAGCAGAAACGAATCCGACTTGTATCCATGAGGCCGCAGGTTTGATCCCCAGCCTCGCTCAGTGGGTTAAGGATCCAGTGTTGCCGTGAGCTGTGGTGTAGGTGGCAGATGTGGCTCATAGCCCAAGTTGCTGTGGCTGTGGCGTGGGCTGGCAGCTACAACTCCAGTTCGATCCCTAGCCTGGGAACTTCCATGTGCGGAAGTGCAGCCCTAAAAAGCAGAAAAAAAAAGAAAAAGAAAAATAGGTGAGAATGCAATAAGAAGGGGAAAAGGGGATTATAGACAGATGGCAAATTTAGAAGATGCAAAGGAATCCAGAGAAGCATTGCATTACTTATAACATTTCATAAGTTAACTAAAATTAACAAAGACAGTGTATTTCCATATACTAGCAGCAAACAGTTGAAAAATAGATATTTAAAGAGAGTTCATTTATAGTTAGTAACATAAAATACAAAATGCAAAAACCTCAGCTCAATTAGAAGATAAACAATTCAGAAACTTATTAAATTTGAGGAAGCCATTTTCAAATCTGAAAAAAAGTGAAGATATATACCATGATTATGAGCGAGATAAACCAATTGTAAGAGGATTCCAGTTTCTGCGTCTATGTATTTGGTGTAGCAGTAATCAAAATCCAAAAAGATATTTTCATAAAAATTGGCAAAAGTAATCAGAAAAGAGGAAGAATATTCAAGATAATATTAAAGAAGTACAAAGTGAGATGAAGTTCCCTTCTAGCCATCGAATTATGAGTTAGGATCATGAAAAAGGCATAAAAATGGACAAATGGAAACTCATAGATTTAAAACAGCGCCATGCATATATAGGCACTTAATATATGGTATATGTATATTAGTATATACATTATTGCATTTCTGAAGGGGAATAATGCAAGAATACAATAAATTCTTCTGGAATAAGTGGTTATCCACAGAAAGAAAGAAGAATTTAAACTCTTTCTTACAGGAGTTCCCCTTGTGGCTCAGCGGTTAATGAACCCAACTAGTATCCATGAGGATGCTGGTTCAATCCCTGGCCTTGCTTAGTGAGTTAAGGATTCAGCATTGCCCTGAGATGTGGTGTAGCCACAGACGAAGCTTGGATCCTGCCTGCTGTGGCTGTGGTGTAGACCGGCAGCTGTAGCTCTGATTCGACCCTTAGCCTGGGATCCTCCATATGTTGCGGGTGCAGCCCTAAGAAAATAAAACAGAACCTCTTTTTATGGCTGAAGCAAGAATAAATTCTAAGAGGATTAAATGCTTAAATGCAACATTTAAATTATTAGCTCTTTGGTAAATAATGTAGGATAGATCTTTACGTACGTACGTGAATTATGGGCATGTTCCTTATGAAGAATTAAAAAATGCATACCCTTCTCCATAAAGAATGATAGACTCTACTAGAGTAGGAATAGCAACAACAACAACAACAAAAAATTACAAAAGAAAACATTTGAAACAAAAGCCACAAACTGAAGAGATTGCCAACACAGATAACTGAGAAAGTTGGGTATCTGGAATACATAAGGAACTGTTATGTATAAATAAGAACTTATGAAATGAAAAGAATTATAGCAAAGGGCAGTGTACAGAAAACACTTTAAATATAAAAATATCTCATTTCCTGAGGAATCATAAAAACGCAGACTAAAACTACAGTAAGATACCATTTTAATCTGGTAGACTGGCAAGATCAGCAAAATAGTAAGAGCTACATGAGTCCTAGATGTGGAATATGTTTGAAAACATTCATCAACTGTTGATGGGATTATTTATTTGGCTCAATTAATTTGGAAAGTATTTCGTCTTATGGAAAATAATATGGTGACCCTGAGGCTCAGTTTTTATATTCTCATGTATAAAGAAATATTCCAGGTAAATTTGTAAAGAAATGAATAAGAATGCAGTCCTATTTGTAGTAGAGTTCAAAATCTAAGGGAAAAAAAGTCTAGTGTGCATTTAGTCAGATGGATAAGTTCTGACAAACTAATAGACTGGAATCCCACTTATTAGTGAAATCGAAGTATCTAAAATTGTGGACAACAATAATAAATTAATATCATAGACATAATTGTGAATAAAAAAGAGCATGGCATAGAAAAAAAAGTGAACAAAATGAGCCCCTTAGATAAATTTCAAAGACATACAACATTAAATGATATATACTCCGCAGATTCTTACACTGGGTGCTAGAAACTGTGATGAAAAGCAGGTAGATAAAAATATAAACTTCAGGGTTATGGTGACCTGGTTGGGATGGAGAAAGAATGATAAAATACAGAAAATTAACACAGGGGCTTAAAAATTCTTACCGATAGCCTAATTCCTAAGCTGATGGGTTCGGGCAAGAATATTCATTGTGTGGTTTCCCATCATAAAGGTTGTATAAATTCAGTATTTAATTTTCTAATTTAAAGAGGCAGCTGTATGATTTTACAAGTGCAGTAGAAAATATGATTGACATACAGCAAGTTGTATGATTCACTGTCTCACAGGAAAGGAAGGAGGGAAAGAGATAATTCGACAAATTAAAATGAAAAATAAATTAATGACATATAAGTGATTTTATATTTTAAAATATAAAATTTTATATTTTAAAGAGCAGAGTCAGGAAAAAAAAAATAAAAGCTGTTTAAAATCCACGCTTATTGTTTCCCCAGATTTCCTGCCCTCGCAGCCTATGATATGTTTGAGTCTCATGTACAAGGGACTGTGGTGACTATGGGAAGTGACCACGTCACAAGAACATTGCTGACGCGGAATGAGGAGCCTTAGAGAAAAAAGCCGGCTGCCCTGCTTCTTCCTGAGCCAACATGTGCTTCAGCCTCCTCTGCTGTGTGGCCCTTTATTTCTGGGGAGCAGGTAGGTTCCTGCTGTGAACTTGTTGGAGTCCAGTCTCAGGACTTGCTCCTGTGGCTCCAAAGTCAGGCTCCCTCTTGAGGTTTTTTCTCTACTTTCCTGTCTCTTTCCTCACAGGCTCCATGGACACTGAGGTCACCCAGAGTCCTGGCTATCTGGTCAAAGGAAGAGAACAGAAAGCAAAGATGGAGTGTGTCCCCATAAAAGGACATACTTATGTTTATTGGTATTGGAAGAAGTTGGAAGAAGCATTGGAGTTCTTGGTTTACTTACAGGATCAAGAAATCATAGATAAGACAGAAGTGTTCAAACAGCGATTTATAGCCAGGTGCCTCGAGAACTCCCCCTGCAGCCTGGGAATCAATTCCACTGAGGCAGGGGACTCAGCAGTGTTTTTCTGTGCCAGCAGCAAAGCCACAGTGGTGAGCATTGGCTGTTCTTAGAACACAAACTCATGTGGCTCCAGCTCAGGAAATAAGTGGTATATTAGGTGGGAGGAACTAACAGAAACCCACCTTGAAAGACCCTCAACCAGAAGGAAACATTTATAAATGGGCCCTGTTGGGTGAGGATGTTTAAAACAGCTGACGGGTACAGACACCCAAGGAGGAGCAAGGAAGCTGTAGAGGGGGCTCAGATTCCCCAGTGTGCAGGGCATCGGGCCAAGGAAAGTCATAGGATAGGCGCTTGATGGGTTTCTCATGATCTGTATTAAAGGATGTACTTCTGTGCTTTTCAGCTGACCACGCTGTGCCTTCAGGAATGAGGATCACTGGCAGGTCACCTGTGTTCTGTGGGGGCCAGGATTGCCTGGCCAGCACGTTCCATTGATCCAGACCCCGGACTCCCTAGGGGCTCAGGACTGCTTCTCACAGCTCTTTCTGCCAGAACAGGGTCCTCAGCAACTCCCTTTGTCCTGAACACTGCAATCGCAAGTTTTAGAAGCAATTTCGGGGTATGACATACTTACCGTAAAACATACCCATTTTAAGCATATATTTCAATGTGGTCTATAAATTTTTAGATCCATGTAACCATATGACTGTCAAGATACAGAATATTTTCCCTCTCCCCAAAAAGCAATACTTTATTGAGGTCTTTAGTTTCTCTCAGGATTGCTTTATATTTTTTTCAATCATGTCTTGATGTCGTTGATTTTTCCCTAAATTCATTTGATGAACATACTTGGATGAAAATGCCTCTTTCTGTTGTTTTCTACATGTCCTCTCTACCTGATTTTTTTATTCCCCTTCTAGGTAGGTAACTATTTTAATTAATTTCTTGGTTTATTCTTTCATGATTTCATATATATATGAAATACACACACACACACACACACACACACACACACACACACGCGAACACATAAGCATGCCAGATACAAAATTACTACATTAGAGGCAGGCTGTTAAATCTTTTACAATATGAGGAAAGGTTTTTAACAACATAACCTTTTTCATTTCTTATTACTGTTGAGCTCCCTCTAAAACATGGCACCACTTAACAATGAATGCAGCAAGGATCATGAATCCATTAGAATTGTATAAAACAAGAAAACATGTCAAAAAGAATAGTGTACCTTGTGATCTAAAGTGTCTCAGCATTGGTACACATGCTATTGAAAGGGAAGATTTTTAAAAAATAAAAAAATTAAAAAAAAATAATAAAAAAAAGAAAGGGAAGATTTTCAAGTATATTCTTTGTAAATCTTTTTTTTTTTTAAGGCAAGAAATAGATTTATTAAGATAGGATGCTTGTGAGAGATGTAAGCAGGCAGGCCCAGAAGCTCTGCCTGTAAATCTTTTCACTCTTCCATTTGGGCGCTGTTATCTCTGATTAGCGCCCTCTCTGATTCAGCCTCTCTCTTTCATGCAACAAAGTCTCTCTCCCCCACACTATTCCCATAATGCCCTGCAGAGAGCATGCATACATCATGGAATTGAAGACGACAAGGATAATGATGGTGAGGAAGGTAACTGACAGTAAAGATGCTGTGTAGAAAGATAGGTAGAGAAATTGAGTCATGTTCCCAGGCGCAGCATGCACTCATAGTAAGTTCTGTTCTTGTCATAACTTACGTCTGTAAATCAGTCTAAAAAGTGGTGTAATTTTTTAAAATCAGGACATCTTTAACAAATCTGAGATTGCACTGTAGGTAAAATATTTCTGAGGATACACAAATTTCCTAATGCTTCCTGTTCATGGATTCCAGTACAAAGAATATTCTCTTCTAAAGCAGAAATCTTTGACCTGGGAGCCAGGGACCTCCAAGGGGTACATTGATAGAATTCAGGAATCCATGATTTTGAATGGGAAAAAAAGCATCTTGTTTTTACTCATCTCTAACTGATATAGCATTTAGTTCAGGACAGATGTAGTGAATAAACCATAGCAATGTTAGTAGAACCTGTGACAAAGTCAATAAAAGAAATCATAGGTAATGGAGTTCCTGTCGTGGCGCAGTGGAAAGAAATCCGACTAGGAACCATGAGGTTGCAGGTTCGATCCCTGGCCTCACTCAGTGGGTTAAGGATCCGGCATTGCCATGGGCTGTGGTGTAGGTCAAAAATGCGGCCTCCTAGTTTTCATCATAGCAAGTGCAGAGGAGCATACCATTGAGTGTGACTCTGACCAGGAAATGGTGGATTTAGTCTTCTCAATGTGTAGGCACTTGTCATTTAGAAGGGATATAAAGAGCTCGGTAAGGGGGAAAAGAAGATGCAAATGTCTTGATCTCTCTTAGCCTTAGTTTCCCCGTATTCAGATCATCGGTGACAGTCAGGCACCTTGTGGCAATGACAAGTTCTGCATACTGAGCCAGGGGGAGCCCTAGATCCCAGCCTCATCCATTGGCCTCTCTCAGAGTCTGCATCTGGAACTTTACAAAGACTCTGCCCTTGACATGGGTAGCTGGGCTCTCTGCTACATGATCCTTTGTCTCCTGGGAGCAGCTGAGCCCAACATGCAGTAAGTAAAATCCTCTTCTGGTTGTGCAGACCCTGACTCTGATACCATCTTCTTATAATAGTGTTTGGCTCCCTTCTAGGCATTATCCCAGCCTTTGTATCTTTACCCCACAGGATCCATGGATGCTGAAATCTACCAGATGAGATTCCTGCTCGCTGGGGCTGGTCAGGATGTGACCTTGGAATGTAAACAGAACCTGAACCACAATGCCATGTACTGGTACCGGCAGGACCCAGGGCAGGGTCTGAGGCTGATTTACTACTCTACGGTGGAAAAGGATGTTCAGAGAGGAGACGTAGCTGAGGGCTACAGTGCCTCTCGAGAGGAGAAAGGGCTGTTTCCTCTCACTGTGAGGTTGGCCACACCAACCAAACAGCTTTGTACCTCTGCTCCAGTAGCACCACAGTGGAGTGTGGCTACCGCCCACCTGTGCATAAGTCTGCTCCAGCCCTGCAGCCCCATGACAGCCTCTATATAAAAAATTTAAATCTGTCCCTCTGCTCAGGATCAGTCCCTACACTCTCTGAATTCTTAATTAAGAACTCATGAAGGGAGTTCCCACTGTGGCACAGGGGAAACAAATCCGACTAGTATCCATGAGGATGCAGGTTTGATCCCTAGCCTCACTCAGTGGGTTAAGGATCCAGTGTTGCCGTGAGCTGTGGTGTAGGTCAAAGACACAGCTCAGATCCTGCGTTGATGTGGCTGTGGCTGTGGCTGTGGCTGGTAGCTGCAGCTCCGATTGGACCCCTAGCCTGGGGAGCTTCTATATGTCGTGGGTGCTGCCCTAAAAAGCAAAACAAAAACAAAACAAAACAAAACAAACAAAACAAAACAAAAACTCATGAAATAAGACCCAGAAGATAGACTTGGCTCCTTGGGCCTCTAGTCTTTTAATCACTCCTTATACACTTATGTATATTTCTTCATAACATTTTCCCATGTCCCTCTACTTTTCCAAAAAAGATACAAAATTGAGTAGAACAAAGATCCTTTCTCCAAGGAGCTAATAGTCTAGTAAGAAAGTAGTTATAATGGATTTGAATATAGCACATTGTAATATTATATATTATAAAATAATATAATGTAATTCTATAATCAGAAGTTCTTTGAGGGCTCAGGAGAAGAGATGCCAGTTCTCCCTAGTGGATCAGAGGAAGCTAAGAGAATTTCAGCTTCACCAAATGAATCTGATCATGAGCAGGACATTCACATTAAAGTCATATTTTAGGAGTTCCCATCATGGCTTAGTGGAAATGAATCTGACTAGCATCCATGAGGATGCCTTGCTCAGTGGGTTAAGGATCCAGTGTTGCTGTGAGCTGTGGTGTAGGTTGCAGACCAGGCTCGGATCTGTTGTTGCTGTGGCTGGTGTGCAGGCCAGCTGCTGCAGCTCCGATTCAACCCCTAGCCTGGGAACTTCCATATGCCACCAGAGTAGCCCAAGGAATGGCAAAAAGACAAAAGAAAAATTTCAAATGAATAAAATGTAAACTAGTTCTATTTTCTGAGCTAGGATTAAAGCCTTTCTTCCCATGCCATGAAATGTTTTTGCCCAGGAACACGGTCATTATGAGTCTGCGCAGTGATCATGTCACAAGGTTGCTGATGGTGGTGTAAAAACCTTATCCTTTTGCTACTTCAGGGCCACTGTGGGCACATGCCTGCTCTGCTCTATAGCCCTTTGTCTCCTGGGAGCAGGTGAGTCCTGAGCACGAAATAGAAAATCCTGTTCTGGACTTGCCAAAGGCGTTTCCCTTGTCAAGGTCCCTCCTGGGTTTTGTCTAGAGCTTCTGTTTCCTTCTCTTACAGGCTCTATCGATGCCAAAGTCACCCAGAGTCCAGGACACTTGGTCAAAAGTAAAGGATAGAAAGCAAGGATGAACTGTATTCCCCCAAAAGGGTATGTACTTTTTTTATTGGTTTCAACAGATCCAGAGAAAAGAGTTGACGTTTTTGATTTCTTTTCAGAATGAACAAGTTCTTGATCAAATCAAGTTGGTCAAGAAGTGATTCTCAGCTAAATACTCCCCAGACTCCTCACCTGAAGCCTGGAAATCCAGTCCTCTGAGCCAGGACACTCAGAGCTGTATGTTTGCACCAGCAGCCAATCCACAGTGCTGAAATGTTGGTTCCTCTTAATGGGCAAAGCCATCATGGCCCCAATTTAGGAAGCAGGTGATATATTAGGTTGGAAGTTAACAGAAGTTAACTGGAATTAGCTTAAGCATCAGTGCAATTTAATACAAGGCTAAAGGGTGCTTAGCAAAAGCCAAGGAGTGTTGGACAGACAGTGCTGAGATATACTAGATATTAGTCCCTCCTTAATTTTAGACATTGAAACCCCACCTATCTATATGGCATCATCCCAGACTTCAGAGAACCGTTGAGTGTGGGGGAAGAGGTGGTCTCTTATTGAGCAGGGGTGTACTATCTCCGTTATAGAAACCCCTCTTGTTTTCTCCCATTCCCAGTCCCCTGGGCATCCAGGCTGTGGTCTCCCCCATGGGCACTCATGTCTTTGTGTAGCATAGCAAAGCTTCCAACCATTGCTGCCTCCAAAATGACCCATCACTTATCAACAACGCTTTTATCAAGGAATGCTGAGAAAATGCTTCCCTATGTTCACCTGTACCTTTTGCTTCCTGGAGTAAACCTGACTCAAACTAATTTTTCTCTTTCTTTTTACTAACTGGATTCTGCTGGGAAAGGCAGCAGAAAAATCAAACATTTTTACCTTTTTAATATTTACCCTTATTTTATCTAATTTTTAGGGTCAAATTCCATCCAGTGCAGTCACCAGTTTCAGTGAGCTATTAGTACAGCAGCTGATCCATTTAAATTCCACCAGTGCTTACAGAGCAATTCCTGTTCCCTGAGGCTTAAAAGGACTGAGAAACTTCTGGTTGTAGTACATGGAATTTCAGCGCCTGGGGAAAGAGAGATGAGTGAAAGGAGCCATGAAAAATGTATTTCAAAGAATATGTGTACTTATGGCAAATTACAGATATTTAAATGCAAACCATGAGAATGTTACATGCTCTGTGGAGTGCAATTTAATTTTTCTTTGGATAAATTAAAACAAATTCCTGAGGAATGAATTTAGGGAAACATCTCTTTTTTTTTTTTTTTAAAGTCTTTTTGCGTTTTCTAGGGCTGCTTCCCGCGGCATATGGAGGTTCCCAGGCTAGGGATCTAATCAGAGCTGTAGCTGCTGGCTTACACCCCAGCCACAGCAACGCGGGATCCGAGCCACGTCTGCGACCCATACCACAGCTCACAGCAATGCTGGATCCTTAACCCACTGAGTAAGGCCAGGGATCGAACCTGCAACCTCATGGTTCCTATTCAGATTTGCTAACCACTGAGCCACAACGGGAACTCCGGGAAACACATTTTTAAGTGATACCCGGAAACTACCAGTGTTTACCATGAAGGTGAAGATGACGATTTAAAAAAAAACAATCAGGAGTTCCCGTTTCAGCTCAGTGGAAATAAATCTGACTAGTAATCATGAGGACACAGGTTCGCTCCCTGGCCTCGCTCAGTGGGTTAAGGATCTGGCTTTGCCATGAGCTGTGGAGTAGGTTGCAGACATGGCTCGGATCCCGAGTTACTCTGGCTGTGGTGTAGGCCAGTGGCTACAGCTCCAATTTGACCCCTAGCCTGGGAACCTCCATATGCCACGGGTGCAGCCCTAAAAAGACAAAAAAAAAAGAAAAAAGAAAAAAGAATCAAACCAGCAATTTAATAGGAAATGAGACATTATAAAAAATTTCATGTAAATCTGGAAAGAAATAACATTTGTGAAAAAAGTGTTTAAGAACACTCAAAAATGAAGTATGTTATCCAGTTTGATCAAAAGCCCAATCACAGGATTAAACTAATAAACTACTTATAATGGTGTCAGTTTGACAATAGGGATCAAGAACCCTAAAAATGAAATAAGCATTATGATAATTCTATAATTGGAATTCCCTTGTGGTACAGGAGGTTAAGGATTTGGCATTGTCACTGCAGCGGTTGGGGTAGCTGCTGTGGAGCCGATTCCATTGCTGGTCTGGGAACATCCAGGTGCCACAGACACAGCCAAAATAATAATAAAAATAATAATAATCTATAATTATAATAAGGATAATTTGGAAATTTGGATTCAGGTCAAAATGGATAGTTGTTACTTGCCCTACATCCATAAGCCGCTATAAAACCTGACAATCATGCTAAGTGAAGTCGGTCAGACAGTGAGACACCAACATCAAATGCTATCACTTACATGTGGGATCTGTAAAAAGGACACAAGGAACCTCTTTGCAGAACAGATAATGACTCACAGACTTTGAAAAACTTATGGTTTCCAAATGAGACAGGTTGGGGGGTGGGGGGATGCACTGGGGGTTTGGGAAAGAAATGCTATAAAATTTGGTCGTGATGATTGTTGTACACCTATGAATGTAATAAAATTCATTAAGTAATTGGTAAAAAAAAACCTGACAAAATTTTAAAGCAAGAGTTTTCAGGCATTGAACAACAGGCTGTCCTCACTGAGAAAAGGAAACATACAAGTCTCTGCCTTGGTAGTTTCCGGACTGCAGTGCAAGGACGTGGAGGCAAGCAGCGCACAGTGGTCTCGCTGAGATGGGGAAGCTGAGACCAGAGTTCCAGGCTGTGGAGGTGGCTGATGACGAAGAGTCAGCTGCCCCAATATTTCATGGGGTTCCCTTTCGTCTTTGGTTGAATGGTAGAGGCAGATGCACAACAAAGACCTTCTCTTCCCCCTTCCCTGCCCCAAACTAAGGCCTGGCAGAGAGCTGTTGCAGGGGAGCTGTGAAGGGAACAGAGATTCTGCTGATCACACAATCCTGAGAGTCACAAATTCTCACCAGCCACAGGGGAGAGACCTGGCAGACAGCCTGGGAAAACACTTGCCCCCCCCTCCCCCCCGCCCTGGGAGGGGGTTACACCTCCGAAGAAGGGCTACCCAAATCCTAGAGTAAGAGCTACCCTAGAACTGCCCTAACAAAGCTCAACAAGCCTCCCTGATCTGCCAATAAATTAACTGCCTTTTAATGAAAAATATCACAGCACTAGTTAAGTGAAAGGAGAAAACCTAGACTCAACAATGTAGCATCCACAGTTTTAGCCAGGCAATAACAAAGTATCAGACATAGGAATAAATGAGTGAATATGATGCGTATGTAGGGAAAAAAATGCAACTCTAAATAACCAACCCTAAATAACACAAACGCTGGAAATTTCAGACAGGTATTTTTTAAGGACATATTATAAAAATATGTTCAAGGATTTTGAGGGAAATTGGTCATAGTTTGATCAATTGATAAACATGATTAGCCCATAGTGATCAAGACAAAAAAGGGAACCCCTCCCACAAATTACCATATCAATGATGAAAAAGATCTCTACGACAGACATAAAATGATAGAATATCATAAATTAGTATATGCCAATAAAATTTTCAACTTAGATGAAGTGAAACTATTTGAAAAATACAACTACCAAGCTGATTCAAGATGAAATTAGAAATGTGAAGAAGCTTATATGAAGGAAATTGAATTATTTATCAAAAACATTCTCTCAAAGGAAACTATAGCTCCAGTTTCCTTTCTTGGTGAATTCTATCAAATATTTAAGGTACAAAAAAAAGAAACAATGCTAATTTTACCTAATGTTTGAGAAGATAAAAGAGGAGGAAACAATTCATAACTCGTTATATAAAGCCAGCAAAACCCTAGTGCCAAAATCTGACAATTACAGAACAATATCCTTTATGACCACAGGTGAAAAAAATTCTTCCCAACACATTAACAAATCCAAGCCAAATGCATATGTCTATATGCATGTATGCACGTGTGTATGTATAGACGTAGTGATAATACATTATGGTCGAGTGGGTTTATTGCAAGAGAAACAATGGGTTAGCAATCAAAAATCAACATGATGCCACCGTATTAGCAAAATAATGAATAATCATTTGACCATCTCAATAGATGATGAGAACACAGGTGACAAAACTGAGTACTCTTTCAAAAGGAACACTCTCAGTAAACTGGTAAAAGAAGAGAGCTTTCTTAATCGGATTGAGGCCATCAATGAAAAATTTACAACTCACAGCCTATTTAATGGTGAACATTGAACACTTTCCTCCTATAAAAGGGAACAAGACATGGTGTTTCTCCCACTACTTTTCTTCATCATTATACTGGAGATCTTAACAAGTATCAGAGGGCCAAACAAAAATGAAATAAAAGTCCTAATATTGTAGTGGAAGAGGTGAATTTATCACTATTTTCAGATTACATGATTGTTTATATAGGAAGCCATGAATCGCAATTAGAAATACTTTGTGAATTTAGAACAATCATGAGATACACAGTCAATATTTAAAAAGCATCTATGCTAGTTGCAAACAATTGAAAAATAAACTTCAGGAAACAATTCTATATATAATAGTATGAATAACAGAAATAAATTTAGCAAACAATATTCAATGAAAAACTATAAAACATCACAGAGGAAAACTAGGAGTTCCCATTGTGACTCAATGTGTTACGAAACCTACCAGTATCCATGAGCATGCGAGTTGGATCTCTGGCCTTGCTCAGCAGGTTAAGGATCTGGCATTGTCATGAGCTGTGTGTGGTGTAGGCCAGCAGCTGCAGCTCTGATTCAGCCCCTAGTCTGGAACTTCCATATGCTGTGGGTGAGGCCCTAAAAAGCAAAAAACAAACCAACAAACAAAAACCAAAGGGAAGTTAAAGAAAATATTAAAAATGGAAAGATATGTTTGTGGATTGAAAATTCCACTGCATGAAGGGAGCAATTTTCTCAACAATATTGAAACAAATGGATGAGCACATGGAAAGAAATGAATTTTACTCTTACCTCAAACCGTAAACAAAGATCAGTATGAGACAGACAATAGGCCTAAGTGTAAAAGTGAAAACTACAAATCTAGAAGAAAACAGAAAAACGCCTATGTAAGTTGAACGTAAGCAAACATTTCTTATGACACAGAAAGCACTAACCAGTAGTAAGAAACCGTTTCTCATTGGCATCTTTTGTGCCAAAGGATGTTTGTTATAAGGACCAATAATTCACAAATGAGAAGAGCTTTTCAGCGCCGCTAGGATCACATCCCTGAACATATAGCAAAAGCTTTTGGCAAAAGCATGTGGGTGATACCGAGAGGTCTGTGTTCTGCCTGTGGTGGAAGCTAAGTCAGAGGGAATATGGGTTATAAATAAGATTCAAGAGCCACCCAAAGTAGGGAGGATATTGGTGCATGACACCCAGGACTCTCTTGGTTGCCCAGGAATTAGAGGTGTTTTTTTTTTTTTTTTCTGTCTGTTTGTTTGCTTTTTTAGGGCCGCACCCATGGCATATGGAGGTTCCCAGGCATATGGCATATGGAGGTCCTCCATGGCATATGGAGGTCGGATTGGAGCTGTAGCTGCTGGCCTACACCACAGCCACAGCAATGGCAGACCTGAGCCGCTTCTGCAACCTGCACCACAGCTCACAGCAATGCCAGATCCTTAACCCACTAAGCCAGGCCAGGGATTGAACTTGTGTCCTCATGGATATCAGTTGGATTTTTTTCCCCTGAGCCACGATGGGAACTCCCTACACTGTCTCTTTCAATTCCATACCCATCCAATATATGTCTCTTCCATACATTCCTCTGATAACAGTCTCTCACTCCTCCTCAGGCATAGATTCTGCTCCCAGAGTGATTTCCGCTTCTCCTCTCCTTCCCACGCACCTCCAAACTCCTCCTGCAGGATTCCACTGGACCTGAGTTCTCTGCTCTCTCCGTTGATGTGACCCCCAACAATAACAGGCTCTTCCACTCAAATTACCACCTGCAGCAGGGGGCAGCAAAGAGTGCATTCACTTTAAGAACTGCAAGTTAGAGCAATGGCATGGCATTTTTCCCATTAAGGACAAACCCCAAATTACAATCTTTGTAATTACCACGTTTGTGTTTATTGAACCCAAGGATAAACAACAACTGGAACAAATCCACCATTCTTTTGGTGTTATCGATGGGGAACTCTATCAGAAGGAGTAAGAAGAGTGAGAACCGTGGAAAGTGTCATCTGGAATGGTGCACTGGCCGGAAAATGTGCTCGGGCGTTCCTAAATAAATCAGGAACTATGCAAAATAACCGAGGAGAGAGAGAAGCAAATGAGGAATCAACAAGAGAGGCCATGAGTTGGGAACTCTTGAAGCCAGGTAATGGGGATATGGAGGCTCATTGTACTCTTGCATTTACTTTGCAGATATTAGAATTTTCCTAATCAAAAGAAAAATATTAAAAGTAAGACTTACCCAATGTGAGATGCAGCAGGATTTTCTGGCGTGGGATGCCATGGACTTTTCACAGACAGGGCGGAGGCAGGACGAGCATAAGCAGCCAGTTTGTTTTTTATGTTATACAGGGCATCACACTACTGTTTAAGTATGCTGTATTGGAAATCTGTTACATTGCAATGCTGAACACTGTCCTAAGATCAGGAACAATTTATGTTACACTAAAATTACCTCTTTAAGGAGCCACTTTTAGTTAATTCAAGACATAAGTGAAGGTCTTAAGTTTTATTTGAAATCCACACTCACATTAAGCGAATATCTTCCTGCAATAAGCCAGTATTTTCAGGAAAGATCTGCATCTTGAAAACATTGACCAAAAAAAAAAAACCAGCAGCCATGGAAGAACTGTGGCAAATTGGAGCCCAGTTATAGTGTTGCCCTTCTTCTTAAAAAAAAAATCTCACATTTTCCAGTGAATCTATTCAAACTGCATGGGTTGTCTAGACCTGAGTTAGAAAAAAATAAATAAATAAAAGAAGAAAAAAATAGGAATGTCAGTGTCACAACCTCCCAATGAGACTAGATTCCCTTTATTTGAGATGATTCTGAATTTTCTCTGTGGCTTATTCAATTCAGAGGGTGACGCTTCCTTGAATTACTGAAAGCGATAAGGGCTGAGAAGAGGTTAGAGAGATTGTTCTCTGAGGGATGGAGGGCAGAGAAGAACGAGGAAGAGAAGAGGAGTGATGGAGGGTTTCAGCATCCGAGGATAGTACGTGCACTAAGCCGAGACACCACCCGCCTAGGGAGTAGGGGAGCAAAGAAGGTTAGACCCTTGTGGGGTGGGGGTGGGGAGGGAAGGGATGTGGCTGCAACTTTCTTTGAGACCCACCCAGTTGCGGGGGGGGGGCAATGACATCACTGCCTGAATCCTTACAATTTCCTATTTTCATGCCCTGTTCCCCCATCCCTCAGAGCTGGGACCGTCTTCATCCTGCCTCTCCCCACCATGGGCTCCACGTGCCTCTGCCTTGTGGCCTTTTGCATCCTGGGAACAGGTGAGATGGGGAACACGGGGAATCCCTACCTTAAATGTTCCAGGTCGTGGCTGAAGCGTCTCCCCTTGAGACTGTTGCAAGAGGACCCTTCCTGGTCTCTGTCTCCAGTTTCTGTCTCATGTCCTCACAGGCTCCCTGGATGCTGCTGTAACCCAGATCCCAAGGAACAGGATCACAAACACAGGGAAGAGAACTGTACTGGAATGTTCTCAGACTAATGATCATGAGTATATGTACTGGTATCGACAAGACCCAGGAGAGGGGCTCCGGTCCATCTACTACTCCTATGATGTCAGGTCTTTTAACCAAGGAGAGGTCGCCTCTGGATACAATGTTTCTCGCGAGGAGAAGGAAAGATTCTCCCTGTATCTGGAGTCGGCCTCCCCCAACCATTCAGCCCTTTACTTCTGTGCCAGCAGTTATTCACACAGCACTTCCTGGCCACCTGCTCTCTAAACAGAAAGGCCAGCGCGTTTGCTCAGAAGGGCACGGAGGCTTCTTAGATGTCGCATGTAGAGGTCTGAGTGGTTCTCAGTCTGAGCTTAGGGCCACCCCGGGTCAGAGTCCCCAGACCATGGGATGCCTCTGAAACCACAGGCTAGATGGAACCTACCGCCCCTGCCTACAGACCCTCTTGATCTGTTCTGGGGAGGCAAACCGAACACCATCCTCCTAGGAGAATGGACCTAAGCACTGGCAACACCATCACATTTTTTCAATACAAATACTTCTTGTTAGCTCATCAACAGTGTGGTTTTTAAGGGTCCTTTGGCCTCTGTCTCCACACACCTTACAATATCCCCATCTGCATCCTTTCTGTTCCTGCTGATGAGACCTCTATCCTGCCAGCCCTTTCTCAGTCCTGGTCCCTCCAAGCTTCCGCCACTGTTTCGCTCTGTATTTGGTGGCCTTTATGCCAAGAACAATTGGACTAGCTTGTTTTTAAAGCTTCATTCTAAGTACATTTAATTACCATTCAATCTGACTCCGAAAGTGAAGTTCAAGGGCTAGAGACTGTGATCTATAATAGTTATCTTCTGGGAGTTCCTGATGTGGCTTCTTGGGTTAAGAACCCAACTAGTATCCACGAGGATGTGAGTTCTCACCCTGATCTCGCTCAGTGGCTTAAGGATCCATCATTCCTGCAAGCTGTGGCATAGATCGCAGCTGCTGCTCAGATCCTGTGGTGTAGACCGGCAGCTGCAGCTCCAATTCAACCCCTAGCCTGGGAACTTCCATATGCCATGGGCGAGGCCCTAAAAAGACAAAAAAAGGTTATATTTCATTTACTGCCCCATACTTGAATTTGTGCTGGATCTTAACCTGCAGGAGCACACAGGCTTGTTTCATTTTCTGGATGTACTGAATTTCAGAAAATGTGCCTGCTGCCTGACACAGTGCCAAAGCTAGGAGCTTGGAAATTCCCTCTTTCTCTCAAAGCATTGGGGAAAAACTCTGACTGCCCTGCGGGAAGAACCCTTCTAGGAACCTGTAAACTATAGGCGCAAAAATACTTAACCAAGGGCTGCCAGGCCTGATGTAAAAACTGCCTGAGGGTCAGGCTGAAGCTGTCTTCTTTGTGTGCTTTGACTTCTTACCTCCTAAGCCTCAATTATTTCAACAGAAGAAGCCACGGGACCTGGTGATTGTTCAGACTCAAAAAATCCAATTTCTTTCATGTTCTACCTGTCCTTATAGGGACAAAAGTCACACTTTTCTCCCCAATCTCCTTTACGAGGAACTCTTTCATCTACTTTCCCTTTAAAAAAATCCGTTTTCTATGGAATTCTGTTCCCAGCTTTCTGCTCACACTTCATCTGCAGCCTCATCTGTAATAATAATTCTTCTCTGGAGAGCTGTAACTGTTCCATTTAATTATCTACTGGACATTTTTAGAAGATTTCCCTAGACGTTTCTTCTGCCTTCTTTTTATTATTAATCAATTTATTTTATTACATTTATAGTTGTACAATGATCATCACAACCAAAAATTTTTAAAATTACTCAGTGAATTTTATTACATTTATAGTTGTACAACAATCATCACAACAAAATGTTATATCATTTCCATCCCAAACCCTCAGTGAATCCCCCTACCTCCCAACCTGTCTCATTTGGAAACCATACGTTTTTCAAAGTCTGTGAGTCAGTGTCTATTCTGCAAAGAAGTTCATTGTATCCTTTTTTTAGATTCCACATATAAGTTATAGCATTTGATGTTGGTGTCTCACTGTCTGACTGACTTCACTTAGCATGATAATTTCTAGGTCCATCCATGTTGCTGTAAAAGCCATTATTTCTTTCCTTTTAATGGCTGAGTAATATTCCATTGTGTATATGTACCACATCTTCTTTATCCATTCCTCTGTTGATGGACATTTAGGTTGTTTCCATGTCTTGGCTATTGTATATAGCACTGCAATGAACATAGGAGTACATGTACTTTTTTTTTTTTTTTGCTCAGTATAAATATTCTCCCTTAGCCCACCCATCCATGGTCATAACAACTTCTTTCATAAGTTCCTAACTGGCAAATTCAACCTCCTACTGGACACTTACAGCTGGATATTCCATAATTCAAAATCAAGTGATTTATTGCTGAATTTATTGCCTGTCTACCTCTACATGCATCCATTCTGGCTCATATACCATATTTCCATCTCAGTGATGGCTCTAAGGTCCCCTTTTCCATTAGGGGGAATCCATTTATAAATCTATTACTTCTATATTGCACATTGCCATAGGTTTGTTTTTCTGGAAAATGCACTCTGCAAGGGACATTAGTGTGCAGGAAGGTTATTCAACATGGACAGTAGGGAAAAAAAGGAGGTCGGATGGGGCAGAGGAGAAGTGGGACTGTCCTGCAGCCTCAATAAGTGCCTAAGCTGAGTCCACAGGGAGATGTGAAGCTGGGGTGGCCTTTACAATCATATGAAGTTGAGGTGAGGGGCCAGGTCTTAGGCCCATGTTCACTGCCACCATGTCATTGGACTGGTGGCTCTGAGAAGGGGCATGCCCTTCTCAGAGGAAAGAAGGAAAGGAAAATTGACTCAAACACGTCTCAAGTAAATTTTCAGGATTTTCTTCCAAGTAACATGTTTTCTGACATACAAGTCCTTTGAAATATAATTATATAAGAAGATAAAGAAGACAAAGAAGACTGGAAGATAAGAATTCCCCTTGTGGCTCAGCAGTAACAAATTCGAATAGTACCCATGAGGACGTGGGTTCGATCCCTGGCCTCGCTCAGTGGATTAAGGATCTGGTGTTGCCGTGAGCTGTGGTGTAGGTCACAGATGCAACTTGGATCTGGCGTTGCTGTGGCTGTGGTGTAGGCCAGAAGCTACAGCCCTGATTCCACCCCTAACATGGAACCTCCATATGCCAGGAGTGTGGCCCTAAAAAGACAAAAAAAAAAAAAAAGCCAGACTGGAAGATGAGAGAGGCTGTTTTTACTGGACCAACAAGGATAGAGATGTCTGTGATACATATCTCTGATGATTCCCATATCCTCAGTTGCTGACATTAGGGAGTTCTCAGCAGCTTCTCCAGAGATTGCCCTAGCTATGCTAGCAAGGTGGGCAAGGCATGAGTTATCTCTGCGCTGGGAAACAAAGGGCAGGGGCTTTATTCTAGCCTTCAATTATGCCTCCATCTGAGTAGGACCTGAGCATCTCATAGCTACGCCCAATTCGTCCCTCTTTCTTGAATCACCTCTACGATGACACAGAGTTTCCATCCCATCACGGCTGAGAACTTTTATCCACTCGTCACTCATCCTAAAATCTTCTCAGACTTAGAACAGTTAGAAGTCTTTCTGCTTCCTAAGTTTTAGAAATTTGTCAGAAAGACTCTTCCCAAATCTCTAAATATCTCTTCAACCATTCCACCTTTTTTTCAGCAGAGGGCAGTAAGATCATATTTCTTTTCTCTTCCTGGACACCTCCTCTTAATGTAAGACCAGGTTTCACAGTCAAAGCAGAGGCCCAAAGGATGGATGGGGAGTTTGGGGTTGATAGATGTGAACTATGACATTTAGAATGGCTAAGCAATGAGGTCCTACTGTACCACACAGGGAACTATAGCTAATCTCTTGGGATAGAACATGATGGAAGATAGAATGACAAAAGAAATGTGTACATATACATGGGTCACAAAACTAAATCGACTGTGTTTCAATAAAAATTTGTTTTCAAATGGGTGAAATCTGAACCCAAGTAGTGAGAAAATAGATGGAGAAGAGTGTGTGATTATTACCCAATAATAATTTTCTGAGAATTCCATGAATGCTGATTATTGCTTTAAGCCCTTTACGCGTGCTGCCTAAGGGGCTGCCTCATTTAGCATCACAACCTGCTCTCCTGCATCTGTCTGGTTGAACCACTCTGTTCACTGAATGTTCTCGCTCAGCTCTGCAGACTTCTTTCCAGTTCATCCTTCAGAACGCTCCTCAAATACCACGTCTTCCCCAGCCTTCCTGATGAAGTCAAATCCTCCTATTAAGAGCTTTCGAATCTTTGTCATTCTCATCCTCATAGCTTGTAAAACAGCTGTAATTTAACATTTTGTTTAAAAAAAAAAAAGAGGGGGAGACTTAAGTTAAGGTTTAAGATAAGGAAATTAACTAGCCTGTTTTGGATGAGAGAAGGGAACAGAAGTAGTAGATGAATAAAAGGACATAAATGACACCGCTGTATCAACAGGATGGCTGTAGGACCCAGGAAGTCTGCAGGCACTGTGTCATCACAGCCTTAGGGCATCAGTAAGAGCCCATCCCACTTCCCCAGGACTGGGAGATGCCCTTCTCGCCTTGCCTGTGCCATGGCCGTCAGACTCCTCTGCTATGTGGCCCTTTACCTTCTGGGTGCAGGTAAGTCATAGACACAGCATTCTCTAAAACCAGGGAGGACCATTTTCTTCTGGGATAGGTTTGCTTCTGGCTTCCACATTAGGGCTCATCCTGGACTCTGTTGCCAAGACTCTAGTTTGTCTTTTTCTCATAGGCTTCATGGATGCCGGTGTTCACCAGACCCCAAGACACTGCGTAATCGGGACAGGAAAAAAGATAACTCTGGAATGTTCTCAAACCATGGGCCATGATAATATGTACTGGTATCAGCAAGACCTGGGAATGGAGCTGCAGCTGATCCATTATTCATACGGGGTTAATTCCACAGAGAAAGGAGAGCGCCCGTCTGAGTCCACTGTCTCCAGACTAAGGAAGGATCATTTCTCCCTAACGCTCATGGCCACCAGCCCTTCACAGACATCTAGATACTTCTGTGCCAGCAGTGAATACACAGCATGACACAGGCACCTACAGACTGCTCAAAAAATGGTAGTCACCTAAGAGAAAAGTCCCACCTTCATAAACCTTGCCTCAAACTCCAGAAGCCCCTGCAGATTCCCCTGGACTACTCAGCCCCGAGGGGCCAGAGTGGTCTGAGCCACGATCTGGGCAGACAGCTCCCTGGGTCAGTCTCTGCCGAGCCGGGGAATGGCCCAGCCACAGTCCGTTCTGACCTTTCCCCTGCGCCTCACCGCACTGCCCGTGAGGCCTGCCCGGGTTTGTCTTTCAAGATCAGTGGGAGGATGTCCGTTGACAGTTGCCTCATGGTGACCTGCCGGGGAGCCTCTGCCAGCCAGGAAACAGGAAACGGTTCCCTTGGCTTTCTTCTCAGACCGCCCATGTCTGGTGAATGGTTCCTTCCTCGTGTAACACGTGTTCCTTCTCACACAGCATCTCAAAGTCCTTTTCCTTTCCCAAGCCCCCTCCCCGTCTCTCACAACTTCAGGCCTCATTCCATGACCTTGAACTAGAAACAGTGGAGGGACCGGAACTGATCATCTTCACTACTCTATCTCCAAATTAATGAAATTCTAACTAAATCTCCACGAGACGCAAGGAATAGAAACTGCAACGAAACCTCTCCAACGACTTGCCTGGACTCAGCCACGGCTCTTTTCCAAGACGGCTCTGACCATTTGGAAGCCGTTTCCGCAGATCAATGCTCCTTCTTACTCAGATACACCTAATCCTGGGGATGTTGGTTTCCATCCACCCAATACCAGATCTGGGATCGTGAATAGATGTACCTTCAAACAGGAAATGGACAAAAGCATAGTTGTCAGCTATGGGGCTCGGTCTCCTGAGAAGCGGTGGGTAAGGGTCTCAGATGTGACACCTCTGTCACGAAACTTACAAAGAGTGAAGTTGTCAGAGTCTTTGTCTTGGCCTATTCTCCTTGCTAGAGTGGCTTAGTATTTTAGAAAATGATCTTCAGGGGTTTCCGTCGTGGCTCAGCCAATCACGAACCCAACTAGGATCCATGAGGATGTAGGTTGGATCCCTGGCCTTGCTCAGTGGGTTAAGGATCTGGCATTGCTGTGAGCTGTGGTGTAGGTCTCAGAGGCAGCTCGTATCCTGTGTTGCTCTGGCTATGGTATAGACTGGCAGCTGCAGCTCTGATTTGACCCTTAGCTTGGAACTTCCATGTGCCACAGATGTGGCCCTAAAAAAAAAAAAAAAAGGAAAAAACCTAAATAAAACAAAAGAAAATGAACAGCAGAACATGACACATGTAAGACTGTAAAAACCATTGCCTGTGCATTTTTCTTTTAGCTTTGTATTCCACAATACTCTCCACTCCTTCTTTTTTTTTTTGGTCTTTTTTTAGGGCTACACCCATGGCTTATGGAAGTTCTCAGGCTAGGAGTCAAATCAGAGCTTCAGCTGCTGGCCTACAGCACAGCCACAGCAACGCAGGATCCTTAACCCACTGGACAAGGCCAAGGTTTGAATCTGAGTCCACATGGATGTTCGTCAGATGCGTTCCTGCTGAGCCACGGCAGGAACTCCCTATCCACTCTTCTGTCATCTTCTGTGTGGGCTCTCTATCTTCCCCCTTTCCTTATTTTATCCTGATCTCTGGAATATATATTCTTTTCTTCTCCACCTACACCTTAGATAATATCATCCGATTCATTGTTTGAATTGGTTCTCTGAACTGTCTACTAGATATTTCCACCTTAATGCATAGGTTCCTCCACTCAACTCATTCCCAACAGAGTTCACCATCTTCGGCTGTAGGTATCACCATCCGGGGAAGTCAGGGACCTGTCGCCTGTGGTCAGGTGTCCTTACGAGTTGCCTGGAGGATTAAGAATCCTCGTGACCCTCCGTACCTCTCTCTGTCCTCTTCCAGCTTTTCTTCTTCTTTGCCCCTAGAGTGATACTCATAATACGCAGATCTGGTCATTCTACCCACCCTCTCACATGTTCCCTGTGCTCCTCCTTCATATTCAAGGTAAAATTTAGATTCTTAACCTGACATAAAGGGAATTCAGGACGTAGACTCTGGAAATCTAACTCATCCTCAGTCCCCTCGTCCCTGATATATATATATATATGTATATATATATATATATATATATCTGAAATGTATTTTTTTATCACATCTGTAGTTGTATAATGATCATCACAATCCAATTTTACAGGATTTCCATCCCACGGCCCAAGCACATCCCCCCCACCCCCCAAACTGTCTCCTCTGAGACCATAAGTTTTTCAAAGTCTGTGAGTCAGCATCTGTTCTGCAAAGAAGTTCAGTCTGTCCTTTTTTCAGATTCCACATGTCAGTGAAAGCATTTGATGTTGGTGTCTCATTGTATGGCTAACTTCACTTAGCATGATAATTTCTAGGTCCACCTGTGTTGCTAAAAATGCCGGTATTTCATTCCTTTTAATGGCTGAGTGGTAGTCCATTGCGTGTATGTACCACATCTTCTTGATCCACTCCTCAGTCGATGGACATTTAGGTTGTTTCCATGTCTTGGCTACTGAAAACAGTGCTGCAGGGAACATCGGAGTCCATGTGTCTTTGCGAGTCATGGTTTTCCCTGGATAGATGCCCAGGAGTGGGATTGCTGGGTCAAATGGTAGTTCTATGTTTAGTTTTCTGAGGAATCTCCACACTGTTTTCCAGAGTGGTTGCACCAATTTAAAATCCCACCAGCAGTGTCATAGGGTTCCTTTTTCTCCACACCCTCTCCAGCACTTACTGTTTGTAGATTTTTGGATGATGGCCATTCTGGCTGGTGTAAGGTGGTACCTCATAGTGGTTTTGATTTGCATTTCTCTAGTAATGAGTGATGTTGGACCTTTTTTCATGTGTTTTTTGGCCACCAGATGGCTTCTAACAGGAATTTTACCAAAGCTTTTAAAGATCAGAGACTCAAAAATACTTAAAATATACCAAAGTATAGAAAGATAAGGGAAACTGCCAATTTATGACATAGAGTTAGCATTAACATCACAACTTGACAAGACTACATTTAAAAAAATCCACAAACGAATCTCACTTATTAATACTAATTTAAAAAAATTTAAATAATAGAGAATCACACAACCATATTTTTGAAAAAGTAACACAACACCTGGAGTTCGCTCCAGGAAGTAGAGGTGCTTCAATATCCACTAACTAACCGTAACCCATCATGGTAATCTAGTGATCGCCAGGGTTAGCCTGGTCACTGGGGAGGGGTGGGTAGTTAGAACTCTGTCTCGAGAAGGCACTGAGGGGGATAACACATCCTAATCCTGCCTGGAAATTTCTCTCCCTCTTCAGGCATTTGCATCCTCCCTAATTTTACTTTTGGCTCTTCTGAACTTTCTCTAAACTCCAAAAATGTCACATTCTCTTGGACTTTTCATATGCTGGTCCCTCTGCCTACAGGAGGATTATTTCTTTTCCTATAAATCTTTTATAAAACCATACCACTTCTGGGAAACTCTCCTTTTCTACCCAGAAAGTTAAGGTTTTTTGTTTGTTTGTTTGTTTGTTTTTGGTTTTTTTTTTTTATCTTTATGCTCCTATACCAACTTAAAGAAGCCTCAGTGCGGACTGCTTACAAAAAGAAGCAGGTGTTAGGGGACGTTTCAAAGGAAAACCCCAGGCAGGCAATAGAACTCTAACTAGAAGGTAATCATTAGTAAGAGAAAGCCATTAAGCAAGGAAGAAATCATTTGCGAAAAGCTGGTTAGAGTGAGTGAGGGGTCAAGCCTGGGCATGACATTCTGGCAACCGTTTTCACTAGTTTTTAGCTCCAACAATGTTTCCTGATCATTAACTCTTGAGTCGGCCTTTTGAGACTGAGGGGAGGCCTGGGAGGCTAAAGGAAAAAGCCTTTGACTTCCAAACACAGTGACAGAGGGGCTCGCCCAGGGTTTGGGGGCTACTGCTGATCCGTGGCTCACTTGCTGCGGGCAGCCCTGGAGACAACGTCCCACTTCTGGGCCAGCAGCTACACCAATTCACTGCCGCATCCTCAGGGGACCTAGAATTTCAAAAAGCAAACAAAAAAAACTTCGAGAAACAAAAAAATCAACCATCTTCCTAGAAATAATGTCAGAGAGCAGAAAGCCCCATCAACGACATTGAGCTTCAGGTCATCTGTGATGACTAGCATCCCACCGTTTTCCCTAAAATGCTTTTTTTTTTCTTTTTCCCAAAGCAACCATTTTTTTCAGAGCAGTTCCTAGATCCCTCAAGAGGGAAATGGCTGCTTGAGTCCTCACATCAGCATCTGTCCACCACCAGTTCCATCTGGCGGAATTTCTGAGAAGATGAGTTACTACCACATCCAAATCCTCTCTGAAATGTTCCAGGCACCTACTAGATTTTTCTAAATTTGTACACATTGGCTTGCTCCATTCCCTTTACCACACTTTTTAACTCCCTTAGGAATTACCCTAGGGAGTTCCCATTGTGGCTCCCTGGGTTTCGAACCCAACAGAGGGTTCCAGTTCGATCCTTGGCCTCGCTCAGTGGGTTAAGGATCCGGTGTTGCTGTGAGCTGTGGGGTAGGTTGCAGATGCAGCTCGGACCCTGTGTTGCTATGGCTGTGGTGTAGGCTTGGCAGCTGTAGCTCTGATTGGACCCCTAGCCTCGGAACTTCCATATGCCACAGGTGTGGCCCTAAAAGCAAAACAAAACAAAAATCAAAAAAAAAAAAAAAATTAGCCTAAAGGAAATGAGAGGACGCAGGATGATACGGAGAGCATGCAGACGTTGTACAGCATTCATGGAAATGAACAGCATCAGGGTGGCTGAAGAGATTAGAGTACCTTTAGAATGGAATTTGAAGTTGGGCATAAGGACAAACTGGAAAAGAGTTCCAAAAAAGGTTCAGAGAAAACGCTCAAGGGTCCATGAACACTACTCGGTTTACCATAATCGCCTAGTAAAATTTCAAAAGATGCAAACCCACCATATCTAAAAGGATATGGCATATAAAGGAAATTAGAAAATTCATAGAGGGGCATAAAAACTACCATGCTAATTCAAGAGAACAGCATAAACATAAACAACTATGTGACCTGGAGAAATGAAACGGTCACATTCTATCAAGTTGAAAAAGGATTTTCATTTTTCTGAAGCAGTGAGGGAGGAGGTGTGGTCTCTGGCCAGGAAGCAGATGGAAAGTGCTGGTGTCAGAGACTAAATGCGCCCCAGAAGCAGGCAGTCTCCTCCCGACGCTGCCATGGGCAACAGGTTTCTCTGCGGTCTTATCATTTGTCTCCTCAGAGTGGGTGAGTCCTGGGCACAGGTCGCCACCTGTCACTGTCACTGGCTTCCCAGGCTCTGACTACAAACGGTTTCCTCAGCCTGTTCCCTCCCCAGGCTGTCTTTCTTGATCCCTACTTTCTCTCCCACAGGCCTCAAGGATGCTGTCGTCACACAGTTCCCAAGACACAGGGTCTTGAGGACAGGAAAGGAATTAACTCTACATTGTTCACAGAATATGAATCACAATTACATGTACTGGTATCGCCAAGACCCAGGATTTGGACTGCGGCTGATCTCTTCTTCAACTGACACCAATACCTCTGAGGAGGGTGATGTCTGGGAGGGGTAACGTGTGTCTCGGGATGACCTGAAATATTTCCTCCTGACCTTGCCGTCTGCCAGCCTCAACCAGACATCTGTGTACCTCTGCGCCAGCAGTGAATCCACAGCACTGCACCACCACATCCTCTCTGCACAAAAAGAGAAGCAAACCCAGGAGTGAGCGGATGCTGACCTCAAGATCCCTGACCCCCGCTGGAAGTTTACTCAAAAACCTGCCCTGAAACCCTGCCCTGCCCTTAACATTCTTTACCTCCCTCTTCCCATCCTCATCCTTCTAAATCACCCTCCCTGTCATCATTCCAGGCTTCGCTTCTGCTTGATAGTCCACCCACCTAGAGGGCATTAGCCCAATGGAAACGTTTTCTAGGACAAACTTCACTTTTCAGATTGCGATGTAAGGAATTCGATGAGATTAAATTCTGTTCAATTAAGTGGAAAAAAAAAAAAAAAAAAGCCCTCAGTTCCCTGGTAGCCTAGAGGTTAAGGATTCAGCGTTGTCACTGTGGCAGCCGGGGTCACTGCTGTGGCCTGGGTGTGATCCCTGGCCTGGGAACTTGTGCATGCTGCAGGGGTGGCAAAAAAAAAAAAAAAAAAAAAAAAAGCTTCCAGGTTCTCTCTCAGGTTGTCTAATCAAGATGTGTAGGGAAATAAGTAGTGTTTTAGGATGTCCTCGGGCAGGGAATGGCCAGACAATCCTTCCCGTGGTGGAGGGAGGGGTGGGAAGTGAAAAAGAAATGAAAGACACCCACATCAAATGCTCTCACTGACATATGGAATCTAAAAAAAGGACACAACGAACTTCTTTGCAGAACAGATGCGGACTCACAGACTTTGAAAACCTTATGGTTTCCAAAGGAAACAAGTTGGGGGGTTGGGAGGATGCACTGGGGGTTTGGATGGAAATGCTATAAAATTCGGTTGTGATGATCATTGTGCAACGATAAATGTAACACAATTCATTGAGTAGTGAAAAAAAGAAATGAAAGTGTTTTTATTCAGGGATTATGAGGAAGCAGAACTTGAAGTTGACTGTGTATTTCCCTAAAGGAGGGTGTTGGGTAATAACCAACAGTGTGAGTTTTCTATGTAGGTAACAAATCATTGCATAGTAGGTCAAACCAATGCCTATTTATACTATCATGGTTCTCTGTGTCAGAAGTCTAGGATGGGGGGGATGGAGGACTGGGTTCTCTGCTCAAGGTCTCATGATGTTAAAATCAAGGTGTCATCCTGTGACATTCTCTTCTAGAGGCTGGCTCGTCTGTGCTCATCCCTATTATTGGCGGAATTCAGTTCCTTGGGGTGGAAATACTAAAGACCTGGTGTTCCCATTGGCTGTCAAGGGGTGGGGGTTGCCCTCAGTTCCTCACAGTCTCTCCCTGGTCCCTTTATCTTCAAAGATAGAAGTGCACATCCTGTTTATGCTTCAAAAGATGCTCTGTCCTCCCCTTCAGCTACCGGCTGGAGAAAACAGCTTTTAAAATCCTTGTGTCATCACACAATGCTTGTATGTGGAGTTCCTTTTGTGGCTCAGGAATGAACCTGACTAGTATCCATAAGGGCGTGGGTTTGATCCCTGGCCTCTATCAATGGGTTAAGGACCCATCATTGCCTTGAGCTGTGGTTGTAGGTTGCAGATGTGGCTCTGATCTGGTGCTGCTGTGGCTGTGGTATAGGCCAGCAGCTGCAGCTCCAATGTAACCCCCAGCTTGAGAACTTCCATACGCCATGAGTGTGGCCCTAAAAAAAAGTAAAAATAAAAAAATAAAAGCCTTGTGTGATTAGACTAGGATAAGCCCACATGGATAATATCCCTTTGGCCAAATAATGTAATAATTGTAGAAGCGATATTTCATCATATTCATTGGTTCCAGACACACCCAAAGGGGAGGAGATTAACCACAGGCAAGGATCACTGGGGAAATTATGCCAAGAAAATCAGGACATGAAATTCAGAGAGCAGTTATTCAGTTAATTGCATTAAGTTAGAATTCAAAGCTGCTCCAGTCTTGGCCATGCAGTAGGTCAAGTTCTTAACCTACTGTTTTATCAGGGACATGATATGAAGGTGGAATGAAGTGGCTCTTGGTAAAGGGACCATTGGGGGGGGGCTGGTTTAGAAGGGGCAGGTGAGGAGGTGAAATAGATCCAGTTCCTACTGAAAGGATATCAAAAATATAAAATTAGCTTTGTCCTTATGAATTTTGAAGCAATCTAACACAGAAATCATTTATCAGTTGTTTAATTATTGGGGAAGAAAGCACAATCCTTTGATATTCCAATGAGTCAGAAAAGCAATGACTTCAAGGTGAAACCTCAGGAAAACAACACGTATTAGGATGCAGCTCATAGGATGATATTTAATGTGATCAGCAAGTTTGTGAAAGTTTCCTAGAGAAGAAGTTTGGGATAATCTGGATATCGCGGAGTCTTTTTTTTAAAATTTATTATAATTGATTTACAATGTTCTGTCAATTTCTGCTGTACAGAAAAGTTACCCAGTCGTACATATAATATAGACATTCTTTTCCTCACATTATCCTCCATCATGTTCCATCACAAGTGTCTAGATATAGTTCCATCCATGTTGCTGCAAATGGCATTATTTTGTCCTTTTTTATGGCTCAGTAGTATTCCATTGTGTATATGCACTATGTTTTCCTAATTCATTCATCTGTTGGTGGCATTTAATTTGTTCCATGTCTTGGCTATTGTGAATAGCGCTGCAATGAACATATGGGTGCATGTATCTTTTTCTTTCTACTTTTTTTTTTTTGGTCTTTTTAGGGCTGCACCCATGGCATATGGAAGTTCCCAGGCTAGGGGTCAAATTGGAGCTGTAGCTGCTGGCCTAAACCACAGCCACAGCAACATAGGATCTGAGCTGCATCTGTGACCTACACCACAGCTCACCTGCAATGCCGGATCCTTAACCCATTTATCGAGGCCAAGGATCGAAACTGTGTCCTCATGGATACTAGTCAGATTTGTTTCCACTGGGCCACAATGGGAACTTCCTATGCATCTTTTTCGATGAAAGTTTTGTCTGGATATGCCCAGGAATGGGATTACTGGGTCATATGGTCATTCTATATTTAGTTTTCTCAGGTATTTCCATACTGTTTTCCATAGTGGTGGTACCACTTACATTCCCACCAACAGTGAAGGAGGGTCACCTTTTCTCCACATCCTCTCCAGCATTTGTTCTTTGTTGACTTGTTAATGATGGCCATTCTGACTAAAAATACGGAATGCTTCACGAATTTGCGTGTCATCCGTGCTAATCTCCTCTGTATTGTTCCAATTTTAGTATATGTGCTGCCAAAGTGAGCACTGGCTCAGAGTCTTGAGAGGCAAATTGTCCTTGCGAAATGACCTACTCTTCCATGAGGAGACAACAGGGAAACAAATATTCATGAGTGAAGCAGGACTGAGTTGCCACATGCTGTCATAGATGGAAAAAGTGAGAACGATGAGAAGAGGAGAGAAAAGATCCTTTCCTAGAGAGAGAGAGAAGAATTCTTGAAATGGTATTTGTCTTTTCTCTTTCTCTCTCTGTAAATTAGTCACTGTTCATTATTCCAAGATGGGGACTGAGGGCACAAGAATCCCACCAATTAAGTAATGAATCCTAGATCTGTACTCTCCACCAGGATTCCTAATTTGAACTTAGATCCACTCGAGACATCAACTGAAAGCTTCGCCCTGGAGGTTAAATGCAACATCATCTTTTCCCCACAAGCTATATTTCTGGTTTCCTGATTTGTCGAAAGGAAGTAGGAATTATTTACATACATGAGACTGAAAATGGAATTATACCACTTTTCTTTCCCTCCATGACCCTGGACATAATCCATACTCAAGTGCTTTTATTTCTAACTCCTATAAATGTTTTCTTATCTATTCTTAATGAAACCACTGCCATGTTTACATGCTCTCTCTCTTTTTTTAGCCAGTTTTGCAGATCAATGTACTACCTCCTGGAGCTCCTGCTGTGGCATAGTGGGATAGGCAGTGCCTCTGCAGTGCCAGGACACAGGTTTGATCCCAGCCAGGCACAGGGGGTTAAAAAGGATCCAGTGTTGCCACAGCTGCGGCTTAGTCCGCAGCTGTGGCTCAGATCTGATCCCTGGCCTGGGGAATTCCATTTGCTGAGGGGTGTCAAAAAAGAAGAAAAAAGTACTACCCCTCTATTCATCTCTGGCTCCAGCCTCATACCATCCAATGCGATGTCAGCATTGAACTGAAGTGCAACTTTCCTAATTGCAAAAATCTGACCTTGTCACTTGCTTCTACAACATCCTCAAATACCTCTCTATAGGCCACCAACATCAAAGCTAAACTTAATAGCATGGTAACATGTATGACTCTCCCTGCGATATTTTGAAAAGACAGAAATTACAGTCCTTTACCAGGAAGATATCTTTGTAGTAGAAAGCCAAGTTCTCACTAGTGTCTAGGCTAATGATACGCAGGCTTCTATGTTTCCTCTTGAGTCACCAATCTCTTTCCATGGCAAGCCCATCACAGTTGGCATTGGGAAGACATACCCATGTGTTGTGAGTAGCAGGAACGGGTCAGGGCTTGAGAATCTTCAGGTCTTTCCATAGGAGGAAGCAAAGAAAAAACCCAAAAGACCTGACCAGATCCAGCCTCTGATTGACACACAAGATCAATACCCCCTTTGTCTCTGCAGTTTACCAGCTCTTCAAGAACAGCACCTATATGTATTATGCTGATAAGTTCTCTTTTTTCTTCGATCCATTAAATCTTTTTTTTTTTTTGTCTTTTTGTCTTTTCTGGGGCCACTGCCGTGGCATATAGAGGTTCCCAGGCTAGGGGCCTAGGGGTCTAATTGGAGCTACAGCTGTCGGCCTACGCCACAGCAGCGTAGGATCCAAGCCGCATCTGAGACCTACACCACAGCTCATGGCAACGCCAGGTCCTCAACCCACTGAGCAAGGCCAGGGATCGAACCCGCAACCTCATGGTTCCTAGTGGATTTGTTAACCACTGTGCCACGACGGGAACTCCCCATTAAATCTTTTTCTAGTTTCCAAACTTGACATGGGCCAGGAGAGCCCTGGACATGGATGTGAGTTTTTGGAAGAAATATAAGCAAACCAACCGGAGGGGTAATGTGGGGTGGTGAGGAAAACTTCCTATATAGTTAAGGCTTTCTGTGATCACAACCTAACTAGAAAATCCAGCCACACTTTCTTTCATTACATTCTTTCTTGACTAGAATTCTGTGTTGCTCAAGTAATCTTCGAACATGCAGCACATCCTATTTACCTTGGAAATAAGGCATGTTTGACAAACCCATGTTGATCTTCCAATCAAAATATTACTTAAAACAATGGCCCAATGTGAAATGCATTCTGTTTTCCCAAGAAGACTATGGGTTCCTTCTCCTGTATTCTCACTATACTTTACCCATCCTCCCTTTTTGCAGACACAAATTATAATATTTATTGGACAGAGGAGTGGATAAAGAAGATGTGGTACATATATACAATAGAATATTACTCAGCCATAAAAAGAAATGACATAGTGGCATTTGCAGCAACATGGACAGACTTAGGAATTATCATGCTAAGTGAAGTTAGTCAATGAGACATCAGCAACAGATGCTATCACTTATCCGTGGAATCTAAATAAAGGATACAATGAACTTCTTAGCAGAACAGATACTGACTCAGAGACTTTGAAAAACTTAGGGTTTCCAAAGGAGACAGGTGGGGAAAAGGGATGGGCTGAGGGTTTGGGATGGAAATGCTGTAAAATTGCATTGCTAGGATTGTTGTACAACTACAAATGTAATAAAATTCATTCGGTTAAAAAAATTTAAAAAAAGACAAGTGAATAAAAGTGTTTATTTGGTATGGTGATCTTTCCATGGAGCTCTAACATCTTTAGGGTGAGAAGACAGGTCTCTCCTGCATTCCTTCCTCAGTATCGTCCTCTGGACAAGACACACAGGTTCAATGAATAGTCGAACTTAATCAGCATGTCTTTGGTGTTCGTGTCTGTATTCTCATGGTCTGAAAGAGCATCGCCACGTAATCTATATTCGTGATACGTCCATTAAGCGATAAAGAATTCAGCAATGTCTAAAAGGATTTGATCTTGGGCTTTCCTCCTCTCCTCCCCTGAAAAAAAATTACATTTCGTAAGTATGATCAGTTTCCAGCCTTATCTTCCTTCTCTGGCTAAAGGTCCCTGAGGGCGCAATCATGACCCCCTACCCCATCCCCAGCATCCTCATCCTAATCCTTGGAACCTGTGAATGTGTCACTTCGTGTGGCAAAAGAGAATTGCGTTTGCACATGTGAGTAAATTTGCTCATCAGCTGACCTCGAGAGAGGGAGAAAAGCCTGGCTTTTTCCAGGTGGAACCAATTTAACACAGGCGTCTTTAGAAATGGCTGGCGGCAGTGAGATGTGGGGAGGGTTTTACTGCTGCTGACCTTGAAGATGGAGCAAGGGGGCCAAGGAACGTGGGTAGTCTGCAGGAGTTGAAAAAGACAAAGGAATTATTCTCCCTGAAAGCCTCCAGAACATCACATGCAGCCTTGCATGCCTTGATTTCAACCCAAGTAGAACCGTGTGTCGAACTTCAGACCTACGGTAAGACAATTCATTTGCGTTGTCTTGAGCCACTAAGTCGGTGATAGTTTGTCATAGTCAAAAACTAGAAAGCTAATACAGAACCCTACCTCCAAGCTGCTGGAGACAGGCGGGCGATGAAGAGAAGCGTAGGAGCCAAGGGCTAAGGACTGGGTTTTGAATCGGATGAGGCCTTATTTATTTATTTTTATTTTTTTGTCTTTTTAGGGCCGCATCCATGGCATATGGAGATTCCCAGGCTAGGGGTTAAATTGGAGCTGTAGCTGCTGGCCTACACCACAGCCACAGCAATGCCAGATCCCAGGCGCCTCTGCAACCTACACTGCAGCTCACGGCAACACTGGATCCTTAACCAACTGAGTGAGGTGCATTCTTATGGATGCTAGTCAGAGTTGTTTCCACTGAACCATGAAGGGAATTCCATCTTTTTATTTTTTAATTGAGATATAGTCAATTTATAATGTGTTAACTTCTGGTGTACAGAAAAATGATTCAATTAGATCTATTTACAAATTCTTTTCTATTATAGTTTATTAAAAGATATTGAATATAGTTCCCTGTGCTATACAGTAGGATTTTTTTTCTATTTTATATATAGTAGGGTGTTAATCCCAGATTCTAAATTTATCCCTTTCCCTCTCTTTCCTTTTTAGTAACCAGAAGTTTATTTTCTATGTCTGAATCTGTATGTTTTATAAAAAAAATAATTTGTACCTTCTTTTAGATTCCCACATATGTGACATCATATGATATTTATCTTTTTCTGTCTGACTGACTGCACTTAGTATGATAATCTCTAGGTCCATCCATGTTGCTACAAATGGCATTATTTTGTTCTTTTCTACGGCTGAGTAATGTTCCATTGTACACATGTACCACATCTTCTTTATCCATTCATCTGTCAATGGACACTTAGGTTGCTTCCATGTCTTGCCTATTGTAAATAGTGATGATATGAATATTGGGGTGCATGTATCTTTCCAAATTAGAGATTTCTCCCAGGACATGTATACCCAGGACTGGGATTGCTGGGTCATATGGTAACTGTAGTTTTTGAAGAAACCCCCATACTGTTCTCCAAAGTGGCTGCACCAATTTACATTCCCACTAACTTTTCTCCACATTTTCTTTAGCACTTGTTATTTGTATAGTTTTTGATGATGAGCATTCTGAGGTGATAGTTTTATTTTTTAAAATTTATTTTATTTATTTTTTTGCCAGACCTGCAGCAATCGGAAGTTCCTAGGCCATGGATCAAACCCCCACCACAGCAGCTGCTGCAGTGACAATGCCAAATCCTTAACCCTCTGTGCCACAAGAGGACTCCTGACTGGTGTGAGGTGATATCTTATAGTTTTGATTTGTGTTTTGCTAAAAATTAGCAATGCTGAGTATCTTCTCATGTGCCTGATGGCCATCCAGATGTCTTCTTTTGGAGAAATGTCTATTTAGGTCTTTTGCCTGTTTTTTGGTTGAGTTATTAGGTTTTTTGTTTGTTTGTTTGTTTTGATGTGGAGTTGTATGAGCTGTTTGTGCATTTTAGAAATTAATCCCTTTTTTGTTGCACATTTGCACATATGTTCTTCCATTCTGTAGGTTGTTTTTTGGTTTATGATTTGCTTGCTTTTCTCAACTGCTTTCTTAACACATCTTGCCACAGATTTTTAATATTGGTGATTGTATTTATTTTCTGTTGCTTCTGTAACAAGTTACTATACACTTAATGGCTTAAACAATACAAATTTATTATCTTATAGTTCTGGGGGGCAGAAGTTCAATCTGGGTCTCACTCAGCTAAAATCAGAATATTGACAAGGCTCCATTTCTCTCTGAAGGCTCTTAGGGAGAATCGGATCTCCTGGTAACTCCCTTCCTCCAGCTTCAGAGTCAGCAGTTTCCGGCTCTCTGACCCTTCTTAGGGACGCTAAACACAGCTGGGAAGTGTTCTCTGTTATTAAGGACCCATGTGATTAGATTAGGCCCACCTGGATGGTCCAGGCGCCTGTCTGTAGCTCAAGGCCAGCTGATTAGCAATCTTAATTGCATCCACAAACTTAATTCCCTTTTCCAACATAAACATTCACAGAATGTGGGGGATTTGGACTTGAGCATTTTTAAGGGGCCATTACATTGCCTACTGTAGTAATATTCCACTAGAAAGCACTAGTATATCCCATAATATAAACGTACATTTCAGATAATGATAAGAGAAGTTGATAAAATTGAATATGAGGAGTTCCCGTCGTGGCTCAGTGGTTAATGAATCCGACTAGGAACCATGAGGTTGCGGGTTCGATCCCCGGCCTTGCTCAGCAGGTTAAGGATCTGGCATTGCCGTGAGCTGTGGTGTAGGTTGCAGACGTGGCTCGGATCCCACGTTGCGTGGCTCTGGCTTAGGCTGGCAGCTATAGCTCTGATTCGACCCCTAGCCTGGGAACCTCCATTTGCCGTGGGAGCGGCCCAAGAAAATGGCAAAAAGACCAAAAAAAAAAAAAAAAACTGAATACGATATCACCAATGAAAAGAAAACTCAATACACAATTATCTCTCATGAAGTTTTCTGAAGGTTCATCATAAAACATAGAAAAATATACAGGATAGCGGAGTTCCCGTCGTGGCGCAGTGGTTAACGAATCCGACTAGGAACCATGAGGTTGCGGGTTCGATCCCTGCCCTTGCTCAGTGGGTTAATGATCCGGCGTTGCCGTGAGCTGTGGTGTAGGTTGCAGACGCGGCTCGGATCCTGCGTTGCTGTGGCTCTGGCGTAGGCTAGCGGCCACAGCTCCGATTAGACCCCTAGCCTGGGAACCTCCATATGCCGCAGGAGCGGCCCAAGAAATAGCAAAAAAAAAAAAAAAAGACAAAAAAAAAAGAAAAATATACAGGATAGGGTGACTTCCTCAGAACCGAAATGGCCTGAGAATAAGTAAAATAGGATTTGAAGTATGATGAAAATTCTGTAGTCTATATCTGAGCTCAGGATCACCCATAGAAAAAAATATTGCCATACACTTAAAGAGATAAAGGTATTCTACTTGCAGGGGGGTTAAAGAAATGGTTCCTCTGGAGTTCCCTGGTGGCCTAGTGGTTAAGGGCCTGGTGTTGGCACTGCTGTGGCACAGGTTCAATACCTGGAAAGAAAGAAAGAAAGAAAGAAAGAAGGAAAGAAAGAGGAGAGAAAGAAGGGAAAAAGAGAGAAAGGAAGAAAGAATAGGAAGACAGAAAAGAAGAAAGAAATAGTTCCTCAGTTGGGTAGAAGTAGCTAAATTATTGTTGTCAAGAGACTGTCTCCCTGGAAGGATGGATGAGAGATGCAGCAGATTGAGTGGTGCTAGAGGAGAGGCTAAGACCAAGGCTGAAGAGGCACAGGGAAAGACAAAGATGGATTGTGTAGAGTGAAATGTATTAAAGTGCAAAAATGGAGGAGGTGTTTCAGAGCTCCTGGCCATGTACAGGATGCTGTTCCCCCCGCCTCCCTGAGTCTCTGCATTAGGGATACAGAAATCTGGCCCTCACTGGGGAAGTGAAGGTCCCCAAACTCTTGAATGTGGTGGCCTTGGGAAGGAGTGATCCAAGGGAACGTTCCAGGAAGGAAGGATGGGAAGGTACAGGAACTGGCTCCTAGTTCAAGGGTAACAGGGGCTGAGGTCAATAGTATCACTCTAGTATCTTGGTTGATTTGAGAAAGAAGGGGCCGGAGCAGTCTCATAGTCAACAGGAGGGGGCGGGGGAGGAGAAGCATGTGCTGAAGGAGAGTGAATTTGCTGGTAGGGACATGGAAATATAGAATGCGGCTGCCTCCTAAGTCTTGGCTTAATCTAATGTGGAAAGTGCTTGGGATAAACTATAAATCTCTGAGCTGTAGTTGTTCACCTCTCTGATGTTAGAAGCACCATGGAACCTGGGAAAATCCAATGGACAGGGTATAACTAGATAGTTTGGTTTTGTGGATATGGGTAAACTATGAAAGATTTCTAAAGATAAAATTTGGGGTGACAAGTTTCACGAGACAATACAAATTATTTACTTGGGGCAGGTTCTTGAGAATGAAAACTACTTTTTTTTTTTCTTTGAGAACCCCCATACCCATAGCTAGGACTTGGCGAACTTGCTAAGACAACACAGTTAGGGCTGAAGCAGAGCCAAGTTTGCTCCCATCGTCTTTTCCAGAAAGAGATGGCACAGAAATATAAAACAAGAACACTCCTCTTTAGAGCCGAATGAATGTCATGGCAGCAACCGTGTTCCCCTCACTCCATGGAATAGGGACCGTTGGAGCTGAACCTCCACTGTGAAAGGGGTTGGGGGCAGAAAGCTCTCTCTGAGGTTTGATGAGGACCCACTTTTTGTCTGGAAATGATAATGATTTGCAAAATACAGGAGGCTCTGCAAAGCTCAGCTGTGGCCAGAAGCAATTAGAAGGATGGGGCAGCCGTCTTCCCTCTCTCCCGCTCCCCCAAGAATAATTTGGTCCCAACAAAACCTAAGAAGACCGCCAAGATGTTCTAAGGGGGAAATATTCTGGGCAACTCCAGGGAGGTTATCTCAACGCAGGAAAGACAGAGTGACCCAGAAAAGGGAGAAATATGTGAGCTGCTGGAGGAGCTAGGAAGATGCCGTGACACCCCGGGAACTGGCAGAGCTCCCTGTGACTGGACCCAGAGCAGGAGACACAGCCTGGCTGCAAAGCAATACCCAGGGACAGAACCCTTTCGAGTGGAACCCCATCTGGTGACAAGCAGCAAAGGAGCAGTTGGCTGGTAAAAACGTGAGGTTATTCAAGAAGGCAGATGTTGGAGTTCCCGTCGTGGCGCAGTGGTTAACGAATCCGACTAGGAACCATGAGGTTGCGGGTTCGGTCCCTGCCCTTGCTCAGTGGGTTAACGATCCGGTGTTGCCGTGAGCTGTGGTGTAGGTCTCAGACGCGGCTCGGATCCCGAGTTGCTGTGGCTCTGGCGTAGGCCGGTGGCTACAGCTCCGATTCAACCCCTAGCCTGGGAACCTCCATATGCCGCGAGAGCAGCCCACAAAATAGCAACAACAACAACAACAAAAAAGACAAAAAAAAAAAAAAGAAGGCAGATGTTGACCTCTACCTTTCACACTTCCTTTAAGAGGCGAGAGAAGAGGAAAAAATACATCCAACACCAGTCTTGAGGAAAGCAGCTACCCATACCCATGGCTAAGTTTAATCTGCTAAGGAGAGAGCCCTGAGTCTAGGATCTTGAACTGGATACAGACCAAAAAGTAATCATGATGGGGATTTGGCTAAGTTTTTTACATGGCACTCGTTTATAAGCTAGTGGCTAAAAAAAAATATATATCTGTGGATAGACTAAGACAGGAACAGATTTGTAGTTTTTCCTACAGAATAGATAGGAAGACTTCTAAAATAGGAAAGGTGTAGTTTTGATGACAAGGTGAGTTTCATATTCTCACATTTCTAAGTGATAATCAAGATATATCATGCCAATTTTCATAAAGATCCAAAATGAAATATTTTTCAGTTTTGACGCAAGTGTGCTAAAAAGCCACTGTCAAATGTATAGAAACAAGCAGCCTTAAGGGAAGGCAAGGAAAACTGCAATGACCACAAGCCACTCCAGCAAGCCTCTAAGGAAAGGGGTGTGGTTTCTTGCTGAAAAGGGGGGCGGAGTAGCTGCAGAAAGATTTCAAGGAAACTTAAGGGCACCAGGGCTGACAGAGCCTGAGTGTCACAGCCATGGGCCCCCCGCTTCTGGGCTGGGTCCAAAGCTGATCTACTTTTCAAGGAACGTTGATTTGGTTGAAAAGGGAGATATTCCTGATGGCTACAATGTCTCTCGGAAAGAGAAGCCAAATTTCCCCTTGATCCTGGAGTCGGCCAGCGCCAACCAGACTTCCCTGTACCTCTGCGCCAGCAGTGTATCCACAGTGTGGCACAGCCAGCTGCTCTCTGCACAAAAAGGGCAGCCACAAGAGCAAGGAGGCTCAACCCCACCAAGAGGAAAACTTCCCCCACTATGAGCACCCTCAGAAGACCTTCCTGGACTCCCCCAGCTGTGGGAACTCTCAGCAAGGCAGCTCTGAGATGCGCCAATGTGCCATTCTTGTACTGCGGGTACCAAGGAGCTTTTCCAAGTTCAGGCAGGACAAGCTACCTGGATTAGGGTCTAGACCAAAGATGGTCAATTCCTTTCCTAGAAAAGGCACTTTAGGGAGTTCCTGCTGTGGCTCAGTGGAAACGAACCCAACTAGTATCCCTGAGGATGCAGGTTGGATCCCTGGACTTTCTCAGTGGGTTAAGAAGCTAGCATTGTAGTGAGCTGCAGTGTGGGTTGCAGATATGGTTCAGATGTGTGTTGCTGGCTGTTGTTGTGCCTGGGAACTTCTATAGGCCCCAGAAAAAAGAAAAAAAAGGCACTTCACACAGGAAGCAATCCTCTTTCCTTACTGACCAGCATTGTTGCCCAAACTGAATATTTAATTTTCAATCCAATGGCTCAACAAATTCCATCCTACATTCCAGGTCCTATTCCTTGATGTTTCTGAGTTGTTCACTAGATCTCATACCTCCCATTCTCTTCATCTCTGAGCATGGTCTGCCACCCACCCAAAAGCTCCAGCTGGGATGTAGGAGGCGTCCTCGGCACCTCTCAGATAGTTTCCTTTCACGGCTAATCCAGCACCATCCCCTGCACACTTCTCAGCATTAAATTTCTTGCAAATTCCACTATTTTTTTTTCTTCTGCTTTTAAGGGCCACACCTGCAGCACATGGAAGTTCCCAGACTAGGGGTTGAACTGGAGCTAAAACTGCCGGCCTATGCTACAGCCACAGCAAGATGGGATCTGAGCTGCTTCCGTGACCTCACTGCAGCTCACTGGCAATACTGGATCTTTAACCCACCGAGCAAGGCCAGGGATCGAACCTCCACCCGTATGGATACTAATCAGATTCATTTCCTCTGTGCCACAGTAGGAACTCCTTATTATTATTACTATTTCAACTTCACTGATGACACTGGTCCAGAAAAATGTTGTCTCTTACCTGGATTCCTTAACCACCTTCAGATTTACTATCTGTCCACCCACAATCCACTCCCAAGCTTAAAACCCATCAGTGTCTCATTAACTGAGCTAAAGTCTCAAGTTTATGTTACTTTACAAGGCACTCAGCACCCGCCAGGATGTGGTCCTTGTACCTGTCTCTCTTCCAGTTTCATCCAGCTACCTAACTGCTTTCCATTCTATCAGACATGGCCCACCTCCCTCAGGTCCCCAAATATGTCCTTTGTTGACTCACTCCTGGGTCCTCACCAACCATCTTTACACTGCCTAGAGCACCCTTCCTCTCCCCCCTACCTGGATTTCTAACAATTTTTCCTCATACCAATTCATAAATCATTTCCATCAGGAAGGTTTCCTTGAATCCCCAACTGGCTTAGTTCTTCTGCTATGGGCTCTTGAGGCAGCCTGCACTTTTGTCCAAAGGGCAATTAACACAGTCTATTTTTTGTTATTAAAATGTACGTTGAGGGAGTTCCCAATGCGGTGCAGTGGAAACAAATAGGCTAATATCCATGGGGATGCAGGTTCAATCTCTAGCCTGGCTCAGTGGGCCAGGGATCCAGCATTGCTGTGAGCTGTGGTGTAGGTGAAGTGGGAAGGGGCCATGCCCTCCCAGATCAAAGGGAAGGAGACCTGCAGCACTGCCAGCATCTGTGCTCACATGCAAGTTCTGTAGTGATGAGGCATAGTCTATACCCTTGAGCACAGGCGCATCTATAGTTATCTGCTTAAAATTTATAGCATACCTGACTGGGGGACAAAAAACTTAGATATAGTGGGAAAACAAGTGGGATACATAAGGCGGTGCCCTGCTGTGTTTGGGGCTCAGCCTCTGGATGCTAATTGGCTGAGCCAGTACTGGTACAAAAAATGCTGCTTCCTGGGAAAAAGCCTTGGTGTCTTGTTTCTCTGTACCTAAGCCCCGCTGCAGATTCGGCTTGGATCTGGCATCACTGTGGCTGTGGTGTAGGCTGGCAGCTGTAGCTCCAAATGGACCCCTAGCCTGGGAACTTCCATATGCCTTGGGTGTGCCTAAAAAGCACAAAAAAAGACAAAAATGTTGAAGTTAATGAGAGCGGGGACCATGCCTATATTGGTTACTTTTTTGTCTCCATACAAACCAGAGGGACTGAGGAGCTGTGTTCACTGACTAAAGGAATCAGTCTTAGATCATCTTCCCAATACCCCTCCAAATAATCCAGGATCCAAGCCTCCTGCAAAGTCTTCTTCCACACACACTTTGGGGGGATGCCAGGGGTTTTCACATGGGTGTGTAAACAAGATAAATCCTGTACTCTCATAGAGTTTTATTCTTCCTCTACTCTAGCCACTGTTTACTCCATGCTACATGTCACCCTGACAAGGATGTTGCCTCTCTTAGGTACCACCATATCCAAGGATGTTGCCTCTCTTAGGTACCACCGTACCCATGGAATTCTTTTCTTTTTCTGCGAGGCCCTGAAATACATGCCAGCCACTGCAATTGCTTCTGCTCTGTATCACTTACCAAGCGATGCAATAAGCAGACCCTATTACTGCTCCCAGCTGGGTCCCATCATCGCCCTGGATGTATTTTCCTGCAGAGTGGCACCTAGTGATGAAGGACCAGAGGAAGCATCTTGTTCACCCGTTCCCTTCCCCTTCCAGGTGCTGGAAAGGCAAGACTGCAGGTCTCAATGTCTTACTTAGATTTAGCTCAAAGGTTGATTCAATTACATACCTTCCCCACCAACCACTAAGATAGTCATTATAACCTGGGATGAGGCAACACAGAGAGCGTCATCCAAGACACAAATTCGGGCAAAAAAACCCAGCTGAGCTTAGAATCTGCTCATCTTTCCAAGAAATGTGGCTGTATTTCTGGGTCAGTCTACTCTGCCAGGACCTGATCCCACTCTTACTCCAAGCTCAGCTCTCTCCTGGGAGCATCCCATGTGGTCATACACGTGGACTTTTAGGGACCATTCGCTCCTTTTTGGTCCAAGCTGGGTTTTCATTACACCTTTATCATAGTCTCAATATAATAGAATTCTAACTAAATCAAAGATGTCAGTGGAGGTGTTAAGACCAAGGACTGTTCCTGTGAAATAGAGCCTGTGTCCAACAACTTAGTCTTAGTTCCTGGAAGTCATCATGAGTGACCCCCATCCTGGAGGAGCCTCTGAGAAAATGATGGAGACAGCCCCCTTCATACTTCTGCAGAACCCACAAATCTAGTGCCCTCCATCACATCTGGGCCTAGAGCTAGAATACCTTCTTTCTCCACTTAGACTTGCCTGAGGCACCAGGTTTCTCTGCCCTTTGTTTTCCAGGACCAAGAGAGCTGTGGTTTTAAACTTTCTTTTTTTTTTTTAACTTTTTAATTTTTTTTATTATTCTTCAATGAATTTATCACATCTGTATTTATGTAATGATCATCAAACTCTTTCTTAAAGGAATCCGGTCTCAGTCTTCTTTGTGGAATCTTTCTTTCCCCTTAAGGCCTAACTTCCACCTCAGTCTCACACATGCTAAAAAACCCACAAAATTTAGTGATTTTTGGAGTTTGCATTGTGGCTCAGGGGAAACAAATCTGACTAGCATCCATGAGGATGCAGGTTCAATCCCTAGCTTTACTCTGTGTGTTAAGGATCTGGCATTGCTGTGAGCTGTGGTGTAGGCTCGGATCTGGTGTGGTGTGGCTGTGGTGTAGGCTGGTAGCTGTAGCTCTGATTTGACCCCTAGCCTGAACATCCATATGCCATGGGTGTGGCCCTAAAAAGCAAAAAAAAAAAAAAAAAAATTAGCGATTATTTTTCTACAGTTAAAACATGCTATGGTCTGGATGTTTATACGCCCTCCCAAATGTGTGTTGAAATTCTAATTGCAGGTGTGGTGGCATTTAGGAGACGGGGCCTTTGGGAGGTGATTAGGTCATAGGGGTGGATCCCTCATGAATGGGATTACTGCCCTTATAAAGAGATCCCACTGATCTCCCTGGCCCCCTCCTCAAAGTGAGATTACAACCTGAAAAACGCCCCTATCAGATAAGGTAGTCACTCTGATCTCAAACTTCCAGCCTCCAGAACTGTGAGAAATACATTTCTGTTGTTTATAAGCTACCTGATCTGTAGTATTTTGTTACAGCAGCCAAACAGACTAAGACAGAACACTAGCCACAATTTTTCAAATCTTCATTTTCGGTTCATTTACTGTCCATGTCCTTGGTAGGCTTCTATTTCTATACTGTTCCATTAAAAATGGTTTTCGTCAGTATTCCCTCCTTTTCCCTCTTCTTATTACTTTATAGACTTGCCTTGAACAACAGCATCTACATTCATCACTTTAATAACAATCTCTCTTCCAATAACTCTCAAATTAAGTAATCTAGCCAGATACCCAATCTGAGCTTCAGCCCAGTTTCCGCAACTTTCTACATGGTAACATCACTTGAAATTTCCATCATGTTGTGCAAACTTAATCCCCCTGCTAGTCTTCATGAAAGCCAATTCGTCCAGGTTTTTTTGTTTGTTTGTTTGTTTTCCCCATTTCCAGGGCCGCTCCTGCGGCATATGGAGGTTCCCAGGCTAGGGGTCTAATTGGAGATGTAGCTGCCGGCCTACACCACAGCCACATCAACTGGGGATCTGAGCTTCATCTGCGACCTACGCCACAGTTCACGGCAACCCCGGATCCTTAACCACTGAGTAAGGCCAGGGATTGAACCCACAACCTCATGGTTCCTAGTCAGATTCATTAACCACTGAACCATGACGGGAACTCCTTTTTTATTTTTTATTTATTTATTTTTTGCATCCAGTTTTTCATGTGAGTAACCGAAGAGTTTTGGAGGACAGTCAGGAAGTACTGTTCTGCAGCAATCCTTAAAAACTGGTTCCTGAATATAATTTTGATGTGCTTCATAGTCAAGAAAAAAAGAAAAATGATTAAAAGTAAATATACCCAAATTGCATGCAAAAATTTTAAAAAAGACTATGCATACATAGAATGACACACAGTACATGAACACACATGCACATGCATACACACACACACACACACACACACACACATGAAATGTTAGATTCTCCTAGACCATCCGGGAATCCAGGTCTCTCTACCTTCAGGTGAAGAAGCCACAGTTTTCTCCCAGTTCCTTTGGAATTGGCTACATGTTCCCCAAGTGGAAGAAACAGACACGAGCTGTGCCCTTAGAAACATCTGTAGGAAAAAAGTGAAAGGGAATTTATAAAAGATGCAAGTATGAAACAGAAAATATAGTGTAGACCTGGGTTCAGCTGGGTGGACAAAGGCATCTCAGTGTTAAGACAAATTTAAGGAAGGTAAAGAGAGCACAAGTGTCACACAGCAGGATGGGTGGGCAGAATAACGGTGTGTAAATGAAGAAAGAATTAGCGCTCCCTTCAGGAGCTCAGCTGGTAGAGCGAGGACTGTAAATGAAAGAATTAAAGAGAACAGGGTATGGAATTTATGGCCATTTCCCTTCTACATCATAGTTTCCCACAGCAGGTTGACTTCATCGTCCAGAGCTGCAGGGGGTCGGGCAGTCAGTGCAAGGTCAGGGTGAGGGAAGCTCTGGCGTCCCTCTCGTAAGTAGTATCATCGACGGTGGAAATCTTCATTTTATTTTATTTTTTGCTTTTTAGGGCTGCACCCCTAGCATATGGAAAGTTCCCAGCCTAGGGGTTGAATGGGGGCTACAGCTGCTGACCTGCACCACAGCCACAGCAACACGGGATCCAAGCCACATCTGTGACCTACACCACAGCTCACAGCAATGCCAGATTCTTAACCCACTGAGCAAGGTCAGGGATCAAACCCACATCCTCATTGATACTAGTTGGGTTTTTAACCCACTGAGCCACAATAGGAACTTCTGAAGGTGGAAATCTTTATAACAGGAAAGTCAGTGGAATGAATATAAACTTGCAGATTTGGGTTAATTGGTAAAAGCAATTTTGAGGAGGAGTTCAGGGAAACACTAAGAATGATGAAGCTTCATTCATTCTAAGGATCTAAACTCTGGGAATGATTAGAAAATTCAATCCTCATACATTAATGAAAATTTGTGGTGCTGAAAAATAATGTTGTGTAGAGACGTAAGAAGTTGAAGCAAAAGATCAGGATACACCACTACAGCCTGTGCAAACAGAGGCCACCAGTTACACTGCATTCCGAGTTGACCAGTTGTACATAAAAATCCCTTTCAGGGCTATGGAGAAAAGGAGCATGCCTTCCAGTCTTCAGAAGGGGCTTTTAAGTGCAGGCAACTGGCAGACATACCATCACAGGCTTACCCCCTAGGACCTGGGTCTTATTTCAATAACACCAGATCTAACACAGATACCCCACCATGAACTCACTTGCCATGAGCACTGGGGCTCCTCTGTTGTGTAGCCCTTTGTATCCTTAGAAAAGCAGCACAGGTAGAATGTCCTCGAGCTTGTTTGGCAGACCCCCCACATTCAACTGGTCTCTGGTGGTTGTACGTTGACTCTCTGGAGCTCTCTCTCCAAGTACCATCCCTCTTTATCTGCCATGTCCATGGACACTGATGCCACTAAAATCCCAGTTTATCAGGTTTCAAGATCAGGAAAGGAGGTAACTGAAATACGTACTATGACCAATATATAATGATCCAAACAAGAGCCAGGAATGGGGCTACAACTTTAACTCCCTTGGTGCCAAAAGTACCAACAAATCGGAGTCCCTAAGAGACATGGTGTCTTTTAACATAAGGCTGCACGTTTCTCCCAACCTGCAGGCATCCAGTCCCTCTTAGACACTTTTGCCAGGAGTTAACACACAACCCTGCACAGCCGCTTCCTCTCTGTCCCGAAAGGCTGTCACAGGGGAGAGGTGACTCTGCCTTCCTGGGCCCTGCCCCCACCAGGGGAAGCTACCACCCACAGAAGCTTTTCTCACTGCTCCCCCCCCCCACCCCAACACACCTGGGAGACATTTGGAACTCCAGGCACCCAGTCAGCTGGAGTCCAGCCCCAGGTCACATACAGGACAACACCTGTGGGTGAGCTGTCACTGTCCTCTTTCCTTTCTTCTCTTCTGCCATTTCCATAGGGCTGATAAAAGGAGTCTTTTATTACCAAAATTGTGTAGAATTTCTGGTGCATGGTGATAATAAAATTAGAACAACTTTTAATTGGGTTTTATTATTTTTTTACATCAGTGTATATTACTTTATTCATATTTGGCAAGTCCAGATAAGATCCTTTGTAATAAAAAGGGAAAAAAAGATTCTGGACCATGGTCTAATCCAAAATTACATTTTGCATTTAGTTATTATGTCCCTTTACTCTTTAATCTGGACTGTTCTTCAGTCTGTCATTATGTGGCGCAGCTGGAATAAATCTGGCTAGTAACTATGAGGTTGCAGGTTCAATCCCTGGCCTCGCTCAGTGAGTTAAGGATCCAGCGTTGCCATGAGCCATGGTATTTTGCAACTTTTTATCTCTACATGAATGAGAAGTCTTATACCTTTAAAGGTCAAACCTGGGAGGAAGAGCCTTGAGAAACAGCTATTACTTATAAGTCAGGCTATAGGCAACATTCTTTTACAAAGATGCAGAGCCAGCTTGACTAAGCACAGGCAACAAAGCACAAAGGTTAGAGCTAAAGGAATAGATGTAATGTACAGTCAGGTTTGTTCTTGATTGCAATATTCTGCAATACAAAATGTCAACCTCAATACAATGATGTCTGCAGGATGGCTGGGAGCTACTAGAAATCTGATAAAAATCTCATAACTGCTAAAGCCAATCATTTCAAAAGCAGAGGGAAGCACAACAGGAAGACAGAACTTGAACCAAAACACAAAGCCAGACATATTTCTTCTGAGCACGTCTGGTTAAGAGATTCACCAGGAATCCAAGGCAAAGGAATTGATGGTTAATGTTGGAATTGCACAGGAGTTTTTTGCTTTTCCTTCCCAGCAGATAAGCTGAGCCTGATGTATTTAGGTGAGGTACCTTTTACAAAAGTATTACAAAGCTTAAGAGAAGAAAACAATAGAGATGATATAGGATGCTCGATAATGAAGGAAAGTTTAATATTCATGATAGTTAAAGAGAGCATTTTAGTTTTGTAGGTTGGAACCCATTGAAAAAGAATTCCAGCAGAAATATTTTGAAAGGCAAATATAAAAAGACAAAGACTTACATAAGCCTGATAAGTAAAAGAAATCTTATACCTATGAAGAATTTTAACATAGTGCCTGAGACAAAATTAGTCCTCAGTAGGTAATGGTAGTTGTTAAAATAGTCAATGCTTTTAAGGGCTACATTTACTGCATGGTTATGACCAGTTTATGTATCCTCTTGTTGCCTTCTTCCATAACCCTGCGAAACTGGTACTTTTAGTCCCATTACACATATAAGGATGCTGAGGCCCAGAATTTGCCCACAGCCACAGCCAATAAGTCAAAGAGCAGATATGAAATCCAACCAGTTGAGCTCCAACATCTGAACCAATACACTAACTCTAAAAGTTACTGTTATTAAATAATATTGTATAAATAACTATACCTGCTGTGAAGGAAGTATATGTTGAGAGAGAGAAGACAGTAAGTATTCCTAATCAGAGTTGGTCAGGAAAAAACCCCGACTTTGGAGGGTTATTTTCAGAGACTTATGGGAGGACTCATGGGTCTCAGCATATGGTCGTGCTCACAGCTAAGATTATTACGCAGACCTCATAAGGATTCACAACTAGATCATAAGGGGAAGAAGACCCAGGTGGAGTTTGGAAGAATCCTTGTGAAATGTCCTTATGCTCTTATGCCATCCTAGCAACGTGCACACTTTCACCCCAGCAATGACAATGCAGCAAACTGTGTGTATTGTTTCTGCCCAAAGAAGTCCATTAGAGACTCAGCATCCCAGATATTTTGGGTGGCTGATACTAGGGGCTGAATCGTGTCCCCTTAAAATTCATGTGATGAAGTTCCTAGCCCCAGGATCTCAGACTGTGGTTATATTTGTAGATCAAGTTGTTAAAGCAAAAATGAATATCAAGTGGAGTCATTGGAATGGTCCTTTTTCAATATGACTTGTGTCCTTATAAGAAAAGGAAATTAGGTCACAGACACACTCATACAGAAGAAAGACAATATGAGGACAAGGGGAGAAGACGGCCACCTACCATCCAAGGAGAAAGGCCTCAGAAGAAACCAGCCCTGCCAACACCTTGATCTTGAAATTCTAGCTTCCTGAACAGTGAGAAAATAAATTTCTGTGGAGTGGCCCAGTCTACAGTGCTTTAGGATGGCAGCCCTATCAGATGAATCCAGCTCAGCCACATAGACACCACCTGCCTAGCACATACTGAATTCCAGACTCAAAGAAACAAAGCAGGATTTGGCATAAACTGTTTTGCCTGTGCAAGCAGTCTAGGCAGAATGAACCACACTCACCTGTTAAGAAATGGTGAGCAAACTCTCAAAATCCAAGTTCCCAGATCAAGTCAAAGGCCTATCTTGTAAACAAGTCCTTCTACAGATCACCGCTAGAGACAGAGTATGGTAACTTTTTTCTACACACACACACACACACACACACACACACACACACACTCCCAAGAAGAAAGGGGCTGGGTCTCACTTTAGCACGTCTGCACTCTCTAGAATCTAGAGGGTAGTGGAGGGATAATGACGGAGGGCGGGACAATGACTTCTTAGCCGGTCCGTCTATAGCCTGGACCTGGGAGAAGACTCATTCAGGCCTTGAACCTGCCATGGGAACCAGGCTCCTCTGTGACTTTTGTTAACTGGGAGTCGGTGAGTCTGGAGAGTTGGTGACAAAGCCCTGTCCTATTAGTTCTAGAGCTTGGATACAAGATTTTTCCCTTATCAGGCTTCTTGGTAGCCTCTTTTTTTTTTTTTTTTTTAAACTCCTTCATCCCTCTTTCACAGGCCTCATGGATGCTAAAGTAACTCAAACTCCAAGATATCTGGTCAAAAGAATGGGAGAGAAAGTTTCGATAGAATGTGTACAGGACATGAACCACGAGAGAATGTTCTGGTATCGACAAGACCTGGCTCTGGGGCTGCAGCTGCTCCATTTGTCATATGATGCTAACCTTGTTGAGAAAGGAAATGCTTCCTATGGTTACAGTGTCTCTAGGAAGAAGAGGGAGGGTTTCCTCCTGACCCTGGAGTCTGCCAGCACCAACCAGACATCTGTGTACCTCTGCACCAGCAGTGAATCCATAGCACTGCACCACCACATCCTTTCTGTACAAAAAGACAGGTGCAGGAGGGGAATGACTCGGGGCTGAGTCTTGCTGCTCCTATAGCAGGTGTGTGCCTATGAAAAGGCAGGTAGACCATAAGGAGGAACCAAGCCCACGAGCCCTCATCTTGACCAGGACAGCAGGAGCTATATCTCAGGCTCCACTCACCGTGCTTTCCAAATTCCAAGTTGGGGGCCATTCAGCGTTAACCTGCCCAACCAATGTGTTGTCCCCAACCTAAATTCTTTTTTTTTTTTGCCTTTTCTAGGGCCTCTTCTGCGGCATATGGAAGTTCCCAGGCTAGGGGTCGAATTAGAGCCATAGCCACCGGCCTATGCCAGAGCCACAGCAATGCAGGATCCGAGCCGTGTCTGCAACCTTCACCACAGCTCAGGGCAATGCCTGGTCCTTTTAACCCACTGAGCAAGGCCAGGGATCGAACCCTCAACCTCATTGTTCCTAGTCAGATTCATTAACCACTGCGCCACAACGTGAACTCCCCCAACCTAAATTCTTAAGACTCTACTGTGAGCCAGGAGGGGGAGGCCTCTCTCAGATTCACGCTGAGGAGCCCCCGCCATGCCAGTGGTTTCCTTTCCTTCCTTTTTCTTTCCTTTCCTTGTCCCTCTGACTGCACATTTGCTACTGGGCTCTGTACTTCTGCTCTTGAGGAAGGCACTCACCAGATGGCAGCCACACATTTCTAAACCCTTTCTTTATTTTTATTTTTATTTATTTTTTTGATTTTTGTTTCGTTTTGTTTTTGCTTTTTAGGGCCACACCCGCGGCATATGGAGGTTCCCAGGCTAGGGAATCCAATCAGAGCTGCAGCTGCCAGCCTACACCACAGCTCACGCAATGCCAGATCCTTTACCTACTGAGCGAGGCCAGGGATCGAACACTCAACCTCATGGCTCCTAGTCGGAGTCAGTTCCCCTGCACCATGACGGGAACTCCTCTAAACCCTTTCTTTAGATGAACTTGAGTGTCCATGTGCTGACTCCAGAGAGAGTTTGTGGAATTTGAATTCTAGCCTTTCAATCAAAAAGCGAGAAACAGTTCCCATCGTGGCTAAGTGGAAACGAATCTGACTAGCACCCATGAGGATGCCAGTTCAATCTCTGGCCTCGCCCAGTGGGTTAAGGATCTGGCATTGCTATGAGCTGTGGTGTAGGTTGCAGATGTGGCTCAGATCCTGTGTTGCTGTGGCCTTGGGGTAGACTGGCCGCTACGGCTCTGATTTGACCCCTAAGCTCTGATTTGACCCCTAATCGGGGAACCTCCACATGCTGTGGGTGTGGCCCAAAAAAGACAAAAGACCAAAGAATAAAATAAAATAAAATAGTAAAATAAAAGAGGGAAACTGATAAAAACAAATTTTTCTTGAGGTTCTCTGAATGGTCAGTAATGTTTCACTGGAAAATTCTGATCAGGGAAGGAATAAACTATATGATGCAGGAGGTGGTCAGAATCAGGCTGCACCTGTACTCACAACCATCTGGAAAACATCTGCATTTTTTTCCTTTTTTCTTTTTTTTTTAAGAGGAAGCATCCTCTTAGTAAATATTAAGTGACCCTGTTCTGTTTGGGAGACCAAAGGAAATGTAAAGGGATTAGAAATTCTAAACCGCAGGGAATTTGCAGGACCATTAATGAGACAAAACAGGCATATGAAAATGTATTTTGATGCAGTGCTAAATTGTTATGCAAAGATACTACTTAGTAGGGTTTATTTTGCACCACTACCTGTAGCATTTCCCACAGAGGTAGAGCAGCGTGCACGTGCGTGCACACACACACTCACACACACCCCATAGAAAGGGGTTGCTGAAATACTGCTATCCCCAGCATACCGCATTTCCTCTATTATAAGGTAAATTGTTTTTCACAATTTAATTTTTCTAAAATACTGGCAAATCCTCTAATCAACATTCATTTCCATCGCCCCAAAATAAAAAGTATGTTTTTAACAATACATCTTAGATGGAATCTCAGAATCTAAGAAATAAGGAAAGTTAGTCTTGCAAGAATTATTTTCTAGAGGTCCCTCTAGAAAGACCTCTAGAGTGTATTTTCTTTGGGGTATTAGGCTTATATTCCTCGGCCTTCCACCTGCTTTTAGTCTACTAAGGCATAAGAAATTGCAAAAGCAAGGCAATCCTTAATGGTCCTGGTATTAGCTTTTGAGCTTTGGGGTCACATGGCCATGGACTTGAGTCCTGGCTCTGTCGCTTACTCTCAGATCATATGAACTGGCCTAGGTTATATAAGATATTTGTGTCTATTCCATACAATTTCTTTCCTTCCTTTCCTTTCCTTCCTTCCTTTCTTTCTTTCTTTCTTTCTTTCTTTCTTTCTTTCTTTCTTTCTTTCTTTCTTTCTTTCTTTCTTTCTTTCTTTCTTTCTTCTTTCTTTTTCTTTCTTTTTCTTTCTTTCTTTCTTTCTTTCTTTTACTTTCTTTCTTTTTCTTTCTTTCCTTCCTTCCTTCCTTTCTTCCTTCCTTCTTTCTTTTCTTTTCTTTTTTTTCCTTTCTTTCTTTGCTTTTTAGGGCTGCACTGGGGGCATATGGAAGTTCCCAGGCTAGGGGTTGTATCAGAGCTACTACTTCCAGCCTATGCCACAGCCACAGCAACTCAGGATCCAAGCCTCATCTTCGACCCACACCACAGCTCATGGTAATGCCAATCCCCAATCCACTGAGCAAGGCCAGGGATCAAACCTGCACCCTCATGGATACTAGTCAGATTCCTTTCTGCTACACCACAATGGGAACTCTTGTAAAATCTCTTTATCTGTAAAAGTGGAATAATAGTTGCATAAGTAGCCTGATTCATAGATAGACTGAAATAACATGCATAAAGTACAGAGTAAGTGCTCAAAAATTATCTCAGCTTTTATGCATGTATAAGCTGTTTCAGGAAGCTACCCGAGAGAGGAAGTCAACTGGAAGATGAAAAAGGACCAGAGGGATGATCTGTCCCACAGTCCATGTTGAGCAATTGCATTAGAATAGAAGAAACCAGAGTTCTGTTGTGGTGCAAGCGGAAACAAATCCGACTAGGAACCATGAGGTTTCCGGTTCGATCCCTGGCCTCACTCAGTGGGTTAAGGATCTGGCGTTACCATGAAGTGTGGTGTAGGTTGCAGATGCGGCTTGGATCTGGCATTGCTGTGACTCTGGTGTAGACTGGCAGGAACAGCCTGGGAACCTCCATATGCCACAGGTGTGGCCCTAAAAGGACAAAAGACAAAAAAAAAAGAAAAAAAAAGAATAGAAGAAACCTTATTACAAATATCCAGGGGTCAAGTAAAGAGGAACCAAACAGTGACGACTGTGGAGACCAAAATGAAGGAGGAGATGTGAGAAATAATGGAGATAAAATGCATGTAAATTGTGAACTGATAAATGAAGCAGGTGAGAAGAAAAGAGGCAATAAAGAGGAATCTCTGAGCCTAGACAACGAGAAGGGTGAGGATACCATTTATTGGAGGAATGAATTCAGGAGCAGGACTGGTTTATTGGAGTACATGTTGGGGAAGAATTATGAGTTCAGTCTGGGACCAGTTCAGACTGAATTATGAGTTCAGTCTTCAGTGAAGACTCAGCAGATGGTTGAAATTCTGAGTTATAAATTTCCCTTATAATCTAAAATTTACCTTTAGTTACCTGAGATCAATACTGCATCCCATTCTTGCTTTATACCCAGAGAGTGGCACACCTATGGTGCTTGCTAACGATGGATGAGGAGGTGGCTGGTATGGACGGATGGCAGTTGCCCACTGGGAGTCTCCTGAATGAAGATGGAGCCTAAGTGAAGGACCACCCTTCTCCACCAGGGGGCAGACAAAGTTTCCTCACTTTCTGCAGAAACTCAACTTCCTCTAACGGGAGGGGAGCCCAGAGCCAGCAGGGATGAACTACACTGCCTGTGAGAATACAGGAACTTGAATTTGGCTTCTTGGTGTCTTTTCTCAGGGAAGAGGGGAGGCTGTCACCTGAAGATGTTGACTCTCCTGCTACTTCTCCTGGGACTAGGTATGGCCTTCTCTGGCGGGAAAGTCTGGGGTCAATGCTGATGCTGTGGAGAGGAGTAGAGGGTCTGAGGCCATCAGTCAGAGGATGGGGGAATTGTTGAATTAAAGGATGCTGACACAGGAACAGCTGGAAAAATAGGGGGAAAAAACAAAGGAGGTAGTGCTGTAGGGTTCTTTGGGAGCCAAGGAAATATTGGAGCGAATAGTAAAAGACTTTCCTGCCTGGGGACAAACTTGTCTGCCCTCATGGGTTTCTCTGTCTCTCTGAAACTAGGCTCTGGATTCGGTGTTCTCCTCTCTCAAAACCCAAGCAGAGACATCTGCCAACGCGGGACCTCTGTGACGATCCAGTGTCAGGTCGATAGCGAGTTCACCTACATGTACTGGTACCGTCAGCTTCTAGGACAAAGCTTGACACTGATGGCAGCTGTGAGTCGGGACTCCGAGGCCACTTATGAGAGTGGATTTACCAAGCAAAAGTTTCCCATTAGCCGCCCAAACCTGATGTTCTCAATTCTGACCGTGAGCAACGTGAGCTCTGAAGACAGCAGCTCCTACTTCTGCAGCGCTGGAGACACAGTGCTGGGCACAGATCAAAGGTCTCAACAAGAATGCCAGCTCCCTGCTATGTGCCTCCCCTCTAGGTGGGCCCGAGAAGCCTGAGAGGCAGGCTGGAGGGAGGAAACCACAGCTCTCGGGCAGATGCAGCTGCTTGTGTGCAGGTGGAGAGGAATGGGTGTGAGAAGTAAGCTGGGGATGGGGAGAAATTCTATAGGACCAGCTGCAGGGCCGTATCCACAGACAGGAAGGATGGCTACTGGAAGCTGAGAACAAAACTCCTTCCAGAGGAGTGTTTAGAAATAGTAACAACCAGATACAGTTTGTCTCCAGGTGACAGCAGTACTCTGAGTATTTTATCTCAAGCTATCTTCAGCCTGATCTCCATCAGTATAATTCAGAAAGCCTTAGTTATCTTGTTATCATATGGGTCCATGACGCTGATGGCATGATGCTGATTGTTCTTGCTGAGTAGAAATTCAGAAGCCCTCTAGATGCCTCAGTATGACACATACATACCAATCCAATGAAAAATCTGCAACCAGAAACTAACGCAGTATTGTAAATCGGCTCTCCTTCAATTAAAAAAACAAAAACAAAACAGCCCTACAAAAATTCCAAGGTCAGCCACCTTGGTGAGCTTCTCAGCAGTCCAGAGGTATGGAACATGTTAGAATCGCCTCTCCAAAGGGCGAGACATGCTGCTGCATCTTAAGTCATCCACCATGAAGAAAGAGGGATGATGCTTTATGGAACTCTGGATTCTGGAATTAACGCACACTACCGCTCTTCAGGTCCAGTTTTGTCACAGAACAAGGCTCGCATGAAAGCTGCTCAGCTGCCTGGGCCATGGACCAAGCAGGCTCAGTTGCTCTTGAAGAGGCCATTGCTAATAGGGACCTCCTGTGGAGTCCATGGCAGTCCCCAGCAAGAGATTCACAAGGCAGATGCAAAGAGTTTTGGTGTAATGCCATACTCTCTGCTACCTGCCAATGACTGTTCTTAGTTTGAAAAGCCCCTTTTGGGAATTCCTATTGTGGCGCAGCAGAAATGAATCTGACTAGTATCCATGAGGATAAAGGTTCGATCCCTGGCCTCACTCAGTGGGTTAAACAAATGGGTGTTGCCGTGAGCTGTGGTATATGTCACAGATATGGCTCAGATCCTGCATTGCTGAGGCTGTGGCATAGGCCAGCATCTGTAGCTCCGATTTGACCCCTAGCCTGGGAATTTACATATGCCGCAGGTGCAGCCCAAAAAGGCAACAAGAAAAGAAAAAAGAAAAAGACAAGTCCCCTTTTACGAAATGCCTTATCACGGCATTCGTAACTGGATGCTCTCTGATCTGCAAAACTGTCAAGTTGGACTCAGCCAGAGTATTCTCTTATCAAGAGGAAAATGTGTGATTTAGTCCAGATTCAAGCACAGCAGGAAGAAGGTACAGTTTGATTTCAAGAGTAAGACCCAGTTTCACGGCACACACTCCTATTCCACTTCCACTTCCACCTTATCCTCAATCCACACTCAAGATTTCATGAATTCCCTACTTTCAGGTGAAAAAATCATGGGCGTGTTTTCTGGGTAGGGTTGCACTTTATTCCGGAATGATCATCATAGTTTAACACAAATTTGCTGCTTCTTTTATATATATATATATATATATATATATATATATATATATATATATATATATATACACACACACATATATATATATAATGATTTTTATTTTTTCCATTATAGCTGGTTTACAGTGTTCTGTCAATTTTTCACTGTACAGCAGGTGACCCAGTTACACATACATGTATACATTCTTTTTTCTCACCTTATCATGCTCCATCATCAGTGACCAAACATAGTTCCCAGTGCTATACAGCAGGATCTCATTGTTAATCCATTCCAAAGGCAATAATTTGCATCTATTAACCCCAAGCTCCTCAACCACCCCATCCCTCCCCCTCCCCCTTGGCAACCAAAAGTCTATTCTCCAAGTCCATGATTTTCTCCTCTGTGGAAAGGTTTCATTGTGCTGTGTATTAGATTCCAGATATAAGTGATATCATATGGTATTTGTCTTTCTCTTTCTGACTTGCTTCACTCAGTAGAGAGTTCCATTCATGTTGCTGCAAATGGCATTCTTTTGCTCTTTTTATGGCTGAGTAGTATTCCATTGTGTATATATACACCACATCTTCCTAATCCAATCATCTGTCGATGGACATTTGGGTTGTTCCCATGTCTTGGCTATTGTGAATAGAGCTCCAATGAACATGCAGGTGCATGTGTCTCTTTTAAGTAGAGTTTTGTCTGGATATATGCCCAAGAGTGGGATTGCGGGGTCATATGGAAGTTCTATGTATAGATTCTAAGGTATCTCCAAACTGTTCTCCATAGTGGCTGTACTAGCTTACATTCCCATTGTGCAGGAGGGTTCCCTTTTCTCCACAGCCCCTCCAGCATTTATATGTGACTTGATGGTGGCCATTCTGACTGGTGTGAGGTGGTACCTCATAGTAGTTTTTATTTGCGTGTCTCTAATAATAAGCGATGTTGAGCATTTTTTCATGTGCTTGTTGGCCAAGTGTACTTCTGAAAGGCAGTGGTGAAGGAAAATCTTCACCTGGGCCAGAACTTCAGTCTGTAAATCTAGAGGCCTATGTTTTATAGGTAAAATGGCCTGAAGTATAGATCAAGCTTGTGTTCAACTTCCTTTCCCAGTTTCATCTAGACTCTAGCTATTCATTCATATTTTCCCTCTTCTTTGCTTCTCTGTGCTGTGTTAGGGGTAATTCCTTTATACACTCTGTCCAGCTTGCTAATTCACACCTCAGCTCCAATAAGCCGTATCACCTTTCAACTGACTTTTGGTTTTTTTTTTGGGGGGGGGCACTCTGGCGACATATGGAAGTTCCCAGGCTAGGGGTCAAATCAGAGCTACAGGTACCAGCCTATACAGCATCCACAGCAATGCAGGATGCGGCCGCATCTGCAACATGCACCACAGGTCACCGCAACGCTGGATTCTTAACCCACTGTGGCGAGGCCAGGGATCAAACTTGCATCCTCATGGATACTAGTTGGATTGTTTCCATTGTGCCACAACAAGAACTCCTCAATTGACTTTTTTTTTTTGTCTTTTTTGTCCTTTTAGGGCCACACCAAGGCATATGGAGGTCCAAAGGCTAGGGGTCTAATCGGAGCTAAAGCTGCCAGCCTATGCTGGAGTCACAGCAACACCAGATCTGAGCCGTGTTCTGCGACCTACACCACAGCTCATGGCAATGCCAGATCCCACTGAGTGAGGTTGAGTACAGTTGACTTGTAACGTTGTATTAGTTTCAAGTAAACAGCAAAATAATTCAGATATATATAATCAGATATATGTATATGAGTATATATGAATCATATATATGTGAATAGATATATGAATAGATACACACACACACACACACACAGACATACACACACTTCCCCATTCTCTTTTTCCATGTAGATTATTACAGAATATCAGGTAGATTTCCCTGTGCTATACAGTAGGGCCTTGTTAGTCATCTATTTTATTTTATTTATTTATTTATTTTGTCTTTTGTCTTTTTTAGGGCCACACCTGTGGCATATGGAGGTTCCCAGGCTAGGGGTCTAATCGGAGCTGTTGCTGCTGGCCTACACCACAGCCACAGCAATGCCAGATCCTTAACCCAAGGAGGGAGGCCAGGGATCGAACCTGCAACCTCATGGTTCCCAGTCGGATTCGTTTCTGCTGCGCCACGACGGGAACTCCAGTCATCTGTTTTATATACCATCATGTGCGTATGTTATTCCCATCCTCCCAATTTTATCCCTTCCACCATGGTTTCCCCTACAGTAACCAAAAATTTTATTTTATTTTTTTGTTGTTGTCTTTTTAGGGCTGCGCCCATGGCATATAGAGGTTCCCAGGCTTAGGGCTGAATCAGAGCTGTAGCCGCTGGCCTACACCACAGCCACAGTAACGCCAGATTCCAGCCGTGTCTGTGATCTACACCACAGCTCATGGCAATGCTGGGTCCTCAACCCACTGAGCGAGGGCCAGGGATCAAACCCGTGTCCTCATGGATCCTACTCAGATTCATTTCTGCTGAGCCATGATGGGAACTCCCAAAGGTTTGATTTTGAAATCTGTGTGTGTTTCTGTTTTATAAATAAGTTCTTTTGTATTATTTTTTATTAGATTCCACATATAAGTGATATCATCTGATATTTGTATACCTTACTCCCTTGACCCAATAGTATTTCACAAATATTATTTCGTGTCAAAAATTATACTTTACATTAACTTATGAGACTATTTCAATGTATTGATGGCCATCCTTTAAAGATCAGTTTCTATAATAAAAATTGATAGCAAGGTAAATATTCACATGCTAGGCGACAGGGTCATTTCATTTAAAAATCAGTGGTTGTATGTGTCAATTTATTTCCATTAGAGATTCAGCAAGGAATGATAAATGCCCTCTGTAACCCCTTCAGAGGGCTGGCATCTTCTTTATTCAGGTCTCAACTCAAATACCATCTCCCCAGTGAGAGCTTTCTTGACCTTCTTACCTAACATGGCACTTGTGGACGCAGCCACTAGTCACTCACATCTATTATCACTTTATCCTATTTTAATAACACCTAATCACCATAGTCTGATATGAACGATTTATTCTTGACAATATGGGGATTGGGGCATTAACCCTCTGCACAGTCAAAAATCCATGTGTAAATTTATCCGTGGCCCTCTGTATCCATCTATGCATGCAACCAACCCCAGATAGTGGATATTTATTGAAAAAAAAAATCTGTGTATAAATAGACTGGTTCAGTTCAAACTCCCTGTTGTTCAAGGGTCAGCTTATATACTGTATACACTCTCTCTATGTGTGTGTGTATATATATATATATATGTTATTTTTTCCACTACATTTATTAAACTTACAGATTAAATTTACTGTCTGACTCTCACAGCTATACCTCCTTACAAGTGTGTGGACACCCACACAAATATACATAAACGCCATGAAATCCAAGACCTTTGGATCCTCTTCATTGCTCTCTCCATGCAGCTTAGAAAAACTGCAGGAACAGGAATTCCCTTCGTGGCTCGGCGGTTAATGAACCCGACTGGTGTCCATGAGGATGCGGGTTCTATCCATGGCCTGGCTCAGTGGGTTAAGGATCTGTTGTTGCCGTGAACTACAGTGTAGGTTGCAGATGTGGCTTGGATCTGGTGTTGCTGTGGCTGTGGCGTAGGCCAGCAGCTGCAGCTCTGATTTGCCCCCTAGCCTGGGAACCTCCATGTGCAGCACATGTGGCCAAGAAAGAAAGAAAGAAAGAAAGAAGGAAGGAAGGAAGGAAAGAAGGAAGGAAGGAAGGAAGGAAGGAAAGGAAGGAAAGGAAGGAAGGAAGGAAGGAAAGAAAAAAGAAAAAAGAAAGAAAGAAAAGGAGGAAACGAGATCATGACAATGAGGCCGTTAGGGTGGGCTTTAGTCCAAACTGTCTGTGCCTTATTGAAGGGATTGGGACACACAAGGAGAGACACCAGGGTTGTGCCCACGAGGAAAAGCCACATGAAGATACAGTGAGAAGAAAGCCATCTGCTAGCCAAGGAGAGAGGCCTCAGGAGAAACCAAGCCTGTTGACACTGTTGACAAGAACAATCAATACACAATCTGCAACAGGAATAAAAACAAGTTTTACCTGAGCCAAACTGAGGACTATAGCCTGTATCTTGTCTGAACAAAGAACATGACACAAGTGAGGGGTACATTCCTTCAAAGTTTAAAAAAAAAAAACAACCCAAAACAGATGAGCACGTACACAGAGTCGGGATGGCTTTGGCACCTGGGAAGGGAGTCTTCATCGAAGGAGTCCAAGTTTACGTCCCAGGAAGGGAGGTATTTAATCTTTATTTTTAACATGGACATTCTTTACTGCTGGTTGATGTGCCCTTTTCTTTAATAATTAGAGCAGATGTCCAATGTATGTTAGGCCACAAATGGGCTGTTTAAGTTAGCATAAAATTCAAGTTAACTCATGTATAAGCCAGAATGACTTCCCTATACCTTAATATGTGAAAATTTCTTTTATCAACATGTTCGTGGACTTCTACCTCCCAGAACGGTGAGAAACATCGTGGACTTCTACCTTCCAGAATGGTGAGAAAATAGATTTCTGTTATTTTTTAATTTTTTTGTTTTTTGGTCTTTTTAGGGCTACACACGCTGCATATGGAGGTTCCCAGGCTAGGGGTCCACTCGGAGCTGTAGCTGATGGCCTACAGCACAGCCACAGCAACACAGGATCCGAGCCTCGTCTGCGACCTACACCACAGCTCATGGCAATGCCAGATCCTTAACCCATTAGGGGAGGCCAGGGATCGAACCCGCAGCCTCATGGTTACTAGTCTGGTTTGTTAATCTCTGAGCCACAACGGGAACTCTGATTTCTGTTGTTTAAGACACCTGGACTGCAGTATTTTGTTATGGCAGCCCTAGCAAACTAATACATTGAGTACATAAATATGATGCAAAAGAATATTTAGAAACATTCGCCAAAGCAATTCAGACTTTCCTGGAGGAAAACTCTACAAAAGCCTTTGAATTTACATGTTGGAAGCCCATTAAAATATGAACCAGGAGTTTCGTGGTGGCCTAACAGGTAAGGATTTGGGGATTCTGCATTTTCACACCGTGGCTCATGTTCGATTCCTAGCTCCGGAACTTTTGCTGGCCACGGGCGAGGCCAAAAGAATAAAAGAAATGAACTAGGGAGTTCCCACTGTGGTGCAGTGGGTTAAGGATCCAGCATTGCTGCAGATGTGGAATAGGTCACAGGTCTGGCTCAGATTGGATCCCTGGTCTGGGACCTTCCATATACCGTGGGTATGGCTGAAAAAGATTAAAAAAAGAAGAAGAAGAAGAAGAAAGAAATGAACTAGATTGTTCTAACGGGGAAGGGAACTCAGGCTTTCACCTTTCTATTTAAGTAGAATGGTGGCCCCAAAACATGTGCCTGTCCCTCTACTTCCCCTACCCCAGGCCAGGAAAGGGCACAGATATGATGGGTTCTAGAGAGGCAAGCTCAGAACCTGCTCAAACAAAGCGGCCCTGAACTTGGATGGTCCTCACATTGGAGCTGCATTGGTGCCTGTGTGGACTGAACCCTCAATTCCAAGCCTTGGGAGCCTTTGAAGATCCTCTTGGACAGGTCAGCCCACAGGATTGACTAGGTGGCTGCCTTCCAAATGGAGAACTCAGTCTAGAGTTTTTGAAAGCCAAATAAAGTGGAGGAAGCTCCGTTGACCCGGCTTATCACTGAACTTGGCTTGTGGGGCTCAATCTGGATCTAATGTGATTTAGAAAAATAATTACACATGCTGTTTATTGAACTCTAAGTATCATGGAGCAAGTCATGGCTGCTCCAGTAAGAACAGCCCACATGGGTATTCCTCCTGCACTCTTTACTGGCTTTCTTCTGCTTATTCTTCAGTAGAATCTGGAGTTACTTAATAAGCCCAGGGACAAGACAAGGAGTGGCTAAAATGTGAGCAGAGAGATCATTATGTTATAGAAACCAATCTTTTTTTTTTTTTGGCCTTTTTAGGGCTGCATCCTCGGCATATGGAAGTTCCCAGGCTACGGGTTGAATTGGAGCTGCAGCTGCCAGCCTACATCACAGCCACAGTAACACAGGATCCTAGCTGGGTTTGCAACCTACGCCACAGGTCACAGCAACACTGGATCCTTAACCCACTGAGCAAAGCCAGGGATCAAACCCATGTCCTCTTGGATACTAGTTGGGTTTGTTACCACTGAGACATGATGGGAACTTCTATATTATTTTTTTTTTTAATTTTTAATTTTGGGGGGACCATTTTATCTTTAGATAAAAAGTTTTAAGTTCTAGAAGTTTCCCCATTTACCCCTCTATATCAACCTGAAGAACAGATAAAATATGCAAATGGACTCCCCCCTGACCTCCCGCCGGGCATAAAATTGTGTGTCTTCCTTGCTTCAAGGTGGGGCACATGACGGGGGTGGTAGGAGGTGGGGGGAGCTACTCTGTGTAGCCAATGAGCCAATGACCAGTCTGTGCCTCTAGCCTCTGTCTCACCCTTCAGTTTTTCTAGATTACACAGATCACTCCTTCACCTTTCAGATTCAGTGATTTCCAGGCTGAGATAGTCAAGAAAATAGTTCTTATTGGATAAAGAGAAATTGAGCATTGGGAAAATATGTAGTACAGAAAAAACATAGTGGAGAGGGAAGGAACTGAGAGTTTGGAGGAAAGACAGCCGAGAACTTGACAATCTAGGTTAAGAATCAGGGGCGGGGCTTAAGGGGGAAGTGACGAAGAGCTGAGGAGAAACACCTGAGCTGAAGCAGGGAGACCTGGGACTCAATTAGAAGCTATTGATTTGGAATTTGGCAAAACTCTGCCTTCCAGACCAATGGGAGGTCAGAAAGACTCCACTATGTAGCAACCTGGTGGGAAATGAACTTATCGTTCATAGGAAAAAGTTCTGGCATCACTTATGGATTCCTTAACCAGGTGATCCTGGAACATACACATAACGTCTTAGCCTTAGATTTTTCTTCAGTAAAGAGGAAAAAAATGGTATCTGCTGCCCACCTCATGAGGCTGTGTGAGCATCAAAGAGGAGGAAGGGACGCCAAACGTTCTTCGGTGGAGAAGTCAGGCTGCCACGCTTAAATCCTCTCCCTACAACTCATAGGCTGTATGACCGTGATAAAGTTACTTCACCTCTCTAAAGCTCATCTTGTCATCTCTGAAATGGCCAATGCCCTGGGCAGCTGGGATAATAAGAGAAAAAAAGGTCCATGCAACATTTGGTGGAGTAAGCTCACAGAAACTCTTCACTATTGTCATAATTAAAAGGCAGTGGCTTCGGATGCTTAAGTGCTACATGTGAACCAGGAGAATGTCTTAGAGAAATAGACAAAGAAATCCAAAGTTCAGAGTGAAGAGTGCCAGGCACTGCATAGACTTATTCAAGTTGAATTTGGGCAAAGGTGGATCTGAATCCACCTTCCACATCTGAGCCTAGAGGATGAGCCAAGAGTTTCTACCCATCTCTCTCTTCTCTGCCTGCTAAGGTGATTCCTACTACTTTGATGAAACCTCTCACACTGTGCTGGGGTGTGATAGTTTATTCTAAGGAGGTGTGGAAAGCCTCAGGAGAAGGCTAGTCTTAAGGATTTAGACACTGAAAGCCTGAGAACATGGGGGTTCCCTTTTAGACAGGGTCAGAGCCACAAACACCAATCCAAACATTCTCTCCCTTTTCCTAAGATAATTTCCTACCTTCTACCAAGGCTCACCTCCCCATACCTGCCCAGGGCATGCTGGTATCTACAAGAAGTTTCCTTCTAATCCTCTAGGGCAGGACTTCCTATGAGGACCCCACAATAAGAGGACAAAATAAAATAGCATATTTGGTGATATTTCAGAAAAAGACCCTATTATGGAGGCTACACAACCTGGCTTAGCTCCCCGTGGCCACAGAGAGGTACGTCACCCGTGCCTTCGATCTGACCTTAGACGGGCCCAAGGCCATGGCAAGTTAGGGCTGGTGAGGCCAGGTGCCAGGTGGAAGATTAATTCAATCCTCTATTTCTGCCAGAAAGACAAGCATCCAGAGGGGTCAGGATGTAGTTTGTCCCCTGGCTTGATCCTTCAGCTGCCATCTGCAGCGATTCCCACACTTTTCAACAATTTGCCCAGTCTTCCTGTACCCTTGATGCCATTTATACATCTGTATTCTTGGGCAAGTCCGAACCTTTCCATAATCCTCAGTCTCATTTTTAAATGGAAATCATGGCGTTCTGCCCCCCACACGACAAAAATATGTACGAAAAGTTAAACTTGAAACTCAACATAAATGAAAACCAGCAGACTGCTGCAGTTTTGCGTGGGAAAACTCTTTAATCTACAGAGCTGTCAGGCACTGGAAGAACATAGCAGTGTTTCCACCTAGATATGAGCCCCTCAGGAATTAGAGGGTGTGCAGTGGGGAAAGGGGGGAGCTCTGAACAGTGGGTGTTCTGTCGTGGAGAAACTGGCTTCCAGTTGGGCAGACACTGGCCAGGAAGACACCCCATGGGTCTCCCTCCACCACGAGCCCTACCCTGCCTTTCCCCTGGTTCACTCTATTTCCACTTACTCCATCCCTCCAACCTACTTCTGCTCTTACCACTAGACTTCTGAGTTTTCTCACTTTGTTCATCTCCAGTATATCCACTCATTTTTACCTTTCTGAGAATTCACATTCCAAGTCTGCTTGTCATGGACCCTGAGCTCCGAGGAGCTGGGACGAAGTCTCTTCATAAGAAACCTCCTCCATCTGGCTCATATCATTAGACTCAGGCCCAGACACCAGTTCCATCTCTATATCCTTCTGGCCAGGCCGTACCTCAATACATTACAGGGCCGTGTCTTAATGGCCATAGCAGGTTGCAAATTGACATCCTTTCTGGGAAAATTCACTCTGCCCTGAGCCTAGAGAAAGAGTCCCACAGCATCAAAAATAGAAAATTCCAGAATTCCTCCCCCCCACACACTTCAACTTGGTTATTAACTGCCCAACACTCAACCTGTATTGTGTGCCAGTCTCTCTACCTACTGCTGATTCTCTGGTCAGGACCCAAATTCATCATGGTTCAAACTTTTTCTATTATCCAAGGTGGGTGTGTATTTCTAGCTCGGGCTGTCAGCTCCTAGGTGGGGACAATTTTCATCACTCGTAGTGCCGTTTCCTAGGGTGACCGTGAGGCAGTTGGAGGAGAGCCCACCACGTAGGCGTTAAGACCAGTGTCTTGATAGTGAGGACGAGGAGGAATGTGCTATTGGTCTTCCAGATGCAGCAGATCAACCCCTACTTCACCTTTGGCCCCTCCTCCTGCCAAAAGCTCCCCTTCACAAGCCTGAGTAGGAAGCAGAGCCAGCTGCAAACCCCCAAGAAACTGCCTCTGCCATTGCATCACCTTTGGATGTTGGGATCCTGGTTCCCCAAGGCTTTGTATTTGACCTTCCTACCCAGGGCTGTAGACTTGAGAAGTGTCTCATGCTCACAGGTATGGCATCATGAGGATGCATCTCCTTTCATGGGACTCCAGGGCACTGAGCAGCCAAGTGCCCAGATGTCAGCCCCTCCTTAAAGTCAGCTGAGTCAGTCTCCTTGAGGTCAGAGGGTTCCTAGGGGCGCAGGTCATTCTCCTTCCTCCTGACCCTCATCTCAGCTTAAGAAGATCCAGCTGCGAAACGAGACGTCTTGGCATCCCCTGTTTTCCTCATCCCAGAATCCTCCTGGGAATCAGCTAGTCTTCCTCCCTGTCCTCAGAAGGTAAGTCTCCTTATCACCGGTAGTCATGAATCCACAGAGTGGCCAAACATAGCAGACCTGATGCAAGACCCCGGAAAGGGAAAGCTGCAGGTGTGTTTGTACTGGCAGGAGTGGTGACCCTCCGCCCTCCACTCGAGAAGTATAAAGGCTCTCCATCACCCACTCGCCCACACATCTGCCACCATGAATCCACTGCTGATCCTTGCTTGCATTGGAGCTGCGGGTGAGTCCCAGGCATGGCTTCAGGCCCCACTCGCCCTGTCCTGTCAGAGATCCATGCTCCACCGTTCCTGCTGCCTCTCCAATCCTACCTGTGCTTGGAAAGGCTATCTTCCTGCTCTGGGGTTCTCTGAGCCTTACTTCTCTCACCTTCTGCCCAACTCCATCCACTTCAGGGCTTTGTTGTGAGAGACCCAGAAGGGAGACCAGGTGGAGATGGTCTGTGAACTGAGACAGGACCTGAGGCTGGGCTGGCTCTAGGATAGCTCCACTCTAGCTGTCCATAGCCAGGGAGGCACCTGGGGGGACTGAAAGATGACTCACGCCAGAGTCCTGTTGATTGTCCAGGGGTGTGCATTGAATTGTTAAGCTTCCCAGGTGATTTCAAGATGCCCAGGTATACAGCCTTCGTGGCAAATCACTCTTCTATTGGCCAATAACAATAACACCTTTATCCTGCATGATGGGACCCTGGCCTCCCGGTGCAAATTTGAGCTATGGGAGAAGCTGGCTACAGCCAGGGCTACGCCACCAGGAGATTTTCCTGCTTAGGCCAACCCATCTTGACAAGCTGGGGCTGTAATTGCAGTGGGGAGGGAGGAGCGTTCAGTGGGTGAGAGGACTGCGCTCAGACCCTACCACATTGAGAGCACTGGGGGGTGGATACATTTCCAGTCCTTGCCCTCGTGCCCCCACCAGAAATCTGGTCCTGCAGTCCCCAGCTCTGTGCCCTGCAGGCACACAGAGTGACTGGGGAGATTTACCTCCTCCGAGAAAGCTGCGGATGCTCCCTGGTATCCCTGGGCTTGTTCCAGAATCCTAATTAACTCCGGGCTCCCCACCCCCCACCCACCTGCTGAATTGGCTTCTCCCTTCCCATCTCCACTCCAGTTGCTTTCCCCACGGATGACGATGACAAGATCGTCGGGGGCTACACGTGTGCACAGAATTCCGTTCCCTACCAGGTATCCCTGAACTCTGGCTACCACTTCTGCGGCGGGTCCCTCATCAGTGACCAGTGGGTGGTGTCCGCCGCTCACTGCTACAAGAGGTAAGTGCTGGGCCCCCGACTGTAAAGCCCACCTCCTGGGACCCTCACAGAGAGCTGGGGTTGGTCCAGGGATTTGCTGAGGCTGGGTATGATGATAGGGAAGAGAAGCAGCTATGGGAAGGGAAATCACAGGATAGGAAGCGTCTCACGCCCTAGATCCAGAGATCAAGCAGTGAGAGCTGCAAGTCATAAAAGCAAGGAGGGGCTGTTTTGGGGGTGGGAACCCCCAGTGGGAAAAGCAGCCAAGGACCTCACACAGTTAACTTTTGCCAGCTGGTTACACTTTGAAACCACCTAAGTTATGTTCAGACTTTACGGCTGCTTAGTTCCCATTTAATTCAATTTTTAGGAAGAGGGTCTGAATATTGGTGAGTTTTTAATACTCTTGCCTCTGGCAAATCCACTCTCCGGGCAGAGCTGAGAATCACTGCTTGAGACCAAGGGTTCTCAAGAACCTGTGCACCCGGAACAACCTGGAGAGCCTGTGAAAACACAGATTGCTGGGTCCTGCCCCCAGAGTGTCTGATGCCGTACGTCTGGGGTGGGGACTGAGCATCTGGATTGCTAACAAGGTCCCGGGTGATGCTGATGCTCGAGGGTCTGGGGGCCACACTCGAGAAGCACGAGGCTGGATCATAGAGGAGGATGGCCCTTAACAGAATAAGGCAGGAGGGATAAAAGTCACTGTGGGTAGGTCACGAGGTTACAGAGGATGGGGAAGTTTGTGCCCCTGGTGCAGAATGCAGGGGGGGGGGGCTTTGGGAAGAAAGGTGGCTGGAGAGGCAGATGGAAGAGCATCCCCAAGTGGATGCCTTCAGGGAGAAGGTGGCATGGGGACGTGGACAAAAGGCCTTCCCTGTGCTTCCCCTGCCCCACTAGCCGCATCCAGGTGAGGCTGGGAGAGAACAACATTGACGTCCTGGAGGGCGGCGAGCAGTTCATCGATGCGGCCAAGAGCATCCGCCACCCCAAGTACAACAGCTGGACCCTGGACAATGACATCTTGCTGATCAAGCTCTCCTCACCTGCGGTCCTCAATTCCCGGGTGTCCACCTTAGCCCTGCCCAGCGCCTGTGCACCTGCGGGCACCCTGTGCCTCATCTCTGGCTGGGGCAACACCCTGAGCTCCGGCGGTGAGTAGGACCCTCCCAACTCCATCGCTATTGCCCCTGAGCTCAGACCCCTTTGCTTTCAGTCTGCAAATTCATGCCAAGTGTCTACCACATGCAGGGATCTGTGCTGGGTGCCAGAGAGGTGGCAAAAGGTCGGGGAGTTGATCCCCAGAAGCAAGACAGGACAGATGTAGCCCTTGCTATGATCACCTCTAGGGAGGGGTCTGCAGTGAGCTTTCTGGGAGCTCACGGAGAGCTGGGGCTGGTCCAGGGGTCTGCTGAGGTTGGGTATGATGATGGGGAAGAGAAGAAGCTACGGGTGATGGAAGGTCCCTTGTTCCTTACTGGGGGGGGGGGGCGCAGGTGGAGGAAGGTGGCCTCTTCCAGCCACCTTCAGGGTTCGGCACTGACTAACCATCCCCCATCCGGGCCGGACTCACGTGTTACCTTTCCTGGATCTCTGCCTGCTCCTCAAAGTCAACTACCCGGAGCTGCTGCAGTGCCTGGACGCCCCGCTGCTGAGCCAGGCCGAGTGTGAAGCCTCGTACCCTGGAGAAATCACCAGTAACATGGTCTGCGCCGGCTTCCTCGAGGGAGGCAAGGATTCCTGCCAGGTGACTCACCCCTGCCGCCATGCCAAGACCCCTGCCCCGACATGCAGCCTCCCCTGGGAGCAGGATTTGAAAGCCCAGGGCCGTGGGGCTGGTAGAGGAGAAAACCTGGCCGTGGTCCTGCGGAGAAAGGAGGGAGGCGAGTGTGTGGCATCTCATCACGGGGACAAGGATGCAGAGGCACAGAGCTGACGGGAACGGGGTCTGCTGAGGCTCAGAACGCATGTGGCTCTAGTCCCCCTTTGCTCTCTCTTTATAAAGCTCATCCCACCTCTTCCTCCTCAGGGTGACTCTGGCGGCCCCGTGGCCTGCAATGGGCAGCTCCAGGGCATCGTCTCCTGGGGCTATGGCTGCGCCCAGAAAAACAGGCCTGGAGTCTACACCAAGGTCTGCAACTACGTGGACTGGATCCAGCAGACCATCGCTGCCAACAGCTAGAACCCCCGCCCTCTGCCATCATCATGCTAGTAAACCGACTGTCCCCGCCGTCCCGTCTGTGCCTGTTTCCTCCTCCTCTGGCCCTCCCTCACTTCAGGAGACCCCCCTCCACCCACCCATTCTGAGGTCAGGGCTCTCTTCTCCTTACAGGGGAGCGGAGTGCTGCACCTCTCAAGCGATGTTCAAGCTACATGCACCCTGGTGTAGCAGCATGTAAAGAGATGGAATCCAGAAGATAATAAGCAGGGAACAAGCGGGCTATTTTCTAGGAGTAAATGCATTTCACAGAGGCCGCCTTGGCCTCAGTGCCTCCTGGTCTTGAGTGCAGTGCTGAGGTGTGCCCCATAGGGCACTGTCTACAGCACCCACTACCTCCTCTCACTGGTACCCGTGCCTAGAGAAGCACCTTAGCCTAGTGAGTCCCTTCCACGCCCCCAGCTTGAGCTCCGTCCCGGCAGCAGGCAGCAGGCCCCACAGACTCCACTTTCCCAACCACCTCATGTGTCTGTGGAGCGGTCCCTGGGTCTCCACCCCTCTGGCTCCTCTGTCCTCTGTTCCTCCCATGTGATGGTCCTGACATGCACAAGCCGTATCGGGTACTTGAGGAGCCCGGAATTTAAGTGCGGAAGCCTGGGTGCTGGTTCCAGCCCTGCCTCTTCATCCTTTGCCACTTAGGGGACCCATTTATCCTCTTCAGTTGTCAGTTTCATCTGGGGGAATTAGGAGACAATTTGGGGGTTAACTGGAGTCTGTTAACGTGCTTAAAGGTTTCGAAAATTACCCATAGATGTTTTTGGCATATCGCCTCCCTACATCCCAACACACTCCTTGAGAAAAGCACACATGTAACCCGCCGTGCCCTGGGCCCTAGCCACATTCTTCTTGCCCCCTCAAGTGGCCGCGCTGAGAGTGCAGCGGTTTAGGTGGGTCTAAAAAAATAAGGAAAGGCTGCCCTCTGCTGTCCAAGAGGTTGAATGACTCTACTTGGCACAAGGTCTGTACTTATTTTAGCAAAGGGGCGCGAGCCGGGATGGGGATGAGGGATTGGAGGGGGATACAGCTTCAGCGGCTCTTGGGCTACTGTCAGTGTGACAGAGAGACAAAGCTGGAAAACTTCCCATCAGGATTAAAAGTAGCTATGCAACCAAGACAGGGTGGTGTTATTCTTTGTAAGGCCAGTTGAGAAGAATCCCCCAGCTAGTTGGTCAAAAAGAAAACTCTTCAGGAGTTCCCATTGTGGCGTAGCGAAACGAATCCGACTTGGACCATGAGGTTGCACGTTCGATCCCTGGCCTTGCTCGGTGGGTTAAGGATCTGGAGTTGCTGTGAGCTGTGATGTAGTTCGCAGACGCGGTTGAATCTGGCATTGCTGTGGCTGGCGCGTAGGCAGGCACCTGTAGCCCCAGTTGGACCCCTAGCCTGGGACCCACCATATGCTTGGAGTGCAGCCTTAAAAACAAAAAGCAAAAAAACAAAACCCCTCTTCTTTAGTGAGTAAATTACTGACAGGCGAAAAAGGGTGACTAAGACAGGAAAATATACGGAACTAGATCAAAGTCAGCTGCTGCTTTGATGAAAATGTACCTCCTTGTGCAAAGGGAAGAAAGACAGGGGCTTGCCAACTTCTGACTGGTAAAAGCAATCCTTGACCTTTTATTCAGGCTATAGTAGAGTATTGTGGGATGTCCTTATTCCTGAGATAAAAACACAGTCTCTCCTTTTTCCCTAAATTCTAAGAGCTGAGCCTTTGCAGCCAGCCCATGTCACCGCTAGATGGCACTTTACTGTTCTTCCTTCTGACAGCTGCCCTTTTGGGGCAAGGGACCAGCAGTGGGTCCCAGGCCTGGTGCACAAGTGGAAAGATTCAGGGTAATTTTGTGCTTAAGTGTTTATTTAAATGCTAACTAACAAACCAATCCTAAAGATTCTGAACTCAAAATATCCTGGGGACTGCTCAGAAATGTGTGTTTTCCACAAGCCTCCTAGGTAATTGGAGATTTAATTGACGCCCCTAGGTCAGTTTCTTCTATAAACTGATCGTCTCTGAAAAAAAGAGTTTGTGAATAAAACAAGTATTTTTTTTTTCAGTAGCAGATTTCAAAATATTCCTTAAAGCAGTATTTTGTTGTTTTTCTTTAAATTTTTATTAAGGCTTATTTTAAATAGCTAATATGGCTATATGGCTCAAAAATGAAAACAACACAATAAAGTTGACACAGAGAAATGTTCATTTTACTTACACTCTTTTTCCATCTGCTCTGCTCATTCTTAACAAGTGATAACTTTTATGCATACATCTCTTTTGTAAATTTCCAGCGTTTCTTTATCAGCATCAAGCAAACTAAAACATAATTCTTATCTTCCCCCTTTGTTAGACAAACAGAGCCTACAGGAACGTTATTCTACAGCTTGCTTTTAGCCAGTTAGCAATATATCTTAAAAAGCCTTCCACAAAGACGTGAAACATCTTCATTTGTGTTTAGTGTTGAATAATATTCTGTTTCATGAATGTATCACAATACACTTATCAATACCTATTCCAAATAATGCCAATATTTTATATATACTCTTTTTCATTGTATGCAAGAATAATCACAGGTTAAATTCCATAGGTGGGATTTCTGGATAAAAAAGTAAGTGCATTCAGGAGTTCCTGTCGTGGTGCAGCGGAAACGAATCTGACTGGGAACCATGAGGTTGTGGGTTCGATCACTGGCCTTGCTCAGTGGGTTAAGGAGCTGTGGTGTAGGTCACAGACACGTCTTAGATATGGTGTTGCAGCGGCTGTGGTGTAGGCCAGCAGCTACAGATCCCATTAGACCCCAGCCCGGGAACCTTCATATGCCACAGGTGTGGCTCTCAAAAGACAAAAAAAAACTGCATTTGTAATTTTTATAGACATTTCCAAATTGCTCCCATTAAGAGTTGTATTATTTTGCATACCTAGCAGCAATCAATGTGTAAAATGCACATTTGACCAGAAGCTAGCCAATGGAATGATCTTCCATAATTCAATTTTGTCAATCGAACTGATGAAAAGTGACATTTCAGTGCAATTTTACAGGGCATTTATCGTTGCAAGATTTTTTTTCATATGGTTAAGCACTATTTGGATTTTTTTTTTCTTACCTCTGTTTTTTGCCATTTTTATTGGGCTGCTGGATTATTTTCTTATTGCTTTCTAGGAGTTTATCATAACAAGGAGATCATCTCTGATGGTGAGAATCACTGATGTTTCCCCCTTATTGCCACTTACCTTTTTTTTTTTTTTCCTTTTCGCCATTTCTTGGGCCGCTCCCATGGCATATGGAGGTTCCCAGGCTAGGGGTCCAATCGGAGCTGTAGCCCCCAGCCTATACCAGAGCCACAGCAACGCGGGATCCAAGCCACGTCTGCAACCTACACCACAGCTCACAGCAACACTGGATCCTTAACCCACTGAGCAAGGCCAGGGACCGAACCCGCAACCTCATGGTTCCTAGTCGGATTCATTAACCACTGCGCCGCGACGGGAACTCCTGCCACTTATCTTTTGATTCCACATTTATTTTCCTATTTAAGCGTCTCATCATTCTGTAGGCAAGTTTGTCTTTTTTTTTTTTCTCCTAGATGTTAGGTCATAGTTTGAAAAGTAACAAAAGGAAGTGCCATCTAGTGAAATGGGAGCTGGGCTACTCAACTGGAGGTTCAATTTCAAGGTCGTCTTGTGCCGGGAAAACAAAATATCTACCGAAAACTTAACGTGTTTCTACACTTGAGGAAGAAGCGGGAGAAGACCTTGACCGTGATCACGTGGCCGTCGTGCGATTGCATTTGCAAGTTCCTGAGACTGGATTCATCTAGCTCTCCAGATCTGTGTCCCCCAGCTCTGCACCGAACTCTGCTGCCTGAGGTCCAGCTGATGGCATATGTGGTCCGCCTTCATCTCACACCTGGTGAGAAGTACAGCTCTCAGCTGTCACCTTATTACCACTAGGAAGGCCATGCCTCCACGTGGCCCATGGTCAGTGCTCCTCCAGGCCACCTTGGAAGTTCAGAGGGGGGCCAAAGAGACAGTCTAGGTACCGAGGGATTTCATTCTCGGATGGAAGGTGTGGCCTCTGAGTGACCGGCCCCGGGGCGGGCCTGGGGTAGGAGGGGCTGCTAGTGTGAAGGCATCTTGCAGAGCTGCGGATGCTGGGGAAACTGGGCCATGATGCAGAGACACACAGCTCTGGGGAGCTCAGAAATTCCCAGAGAAAGAGCGTGGCACAAGGAGGGAGCCCCACCACCTCGCACAGGGCTGGTGATGTCACCACCTCACCCTCCAGCACCCCCAAAGGAGCAGCTGCTCTGGTGGTTTCTCACAGACCCCAACTCTGAGGGGCGGACCTGTGGGAGGGGCCGTTTTTGTATAAAGCTGTAATGCTGTGGGGACTGGGGGGGCCACGGTGATTCAATCCTACGGAGAATCTTTACAAAAACCTTTCTGCCTGTCTCAATGCCCACTGTCCCTCCACCCTTCTCCCGCCTCACAGGCCCAAGAGGGGCTTGGGTTAGCACGCTTCTGTCTCACCCCATCCACGTGGCAAGCCAATGGCAGTGCACAGGCCCAGATCAGAGCTGAGGCTTCCAGGCAGAAAAGCCAGATGAAAGAAGATGCCTCTGTGGCTTCATGGGTGAAGGATTCCGAGAGACCCTTTACTCCAACCCCACTGCAGCCCCCAGCCAGGACAAGGTCAGTGGGAAGGTACATGGGAGGTGACTGTTCTATAAAGGAAGAAGCCAGCGCTATCCCAGTCCTCCACGGCCACTCACAGGCCTCTTAGACCCACCCCCCCAGGCCCACATCCCACTGATGGACCCTCCAAAGGAATCATAAAAGGGGTACAGGGCCCTCTGGGTGGACTCTGGTCATGCTCCAAGGCCCCAAGTGTCAAAAGTCAGCAATACTCTCCTGTGCAGTGTCTATAAAGCCACCAGACACCAGCTGACGTGCCCTCCGCTCTGAGCACCTCACAGCTGTTTGTCTCCTTTGTGTCACTGTGCAAACACTGAAGTCTTCTTTGGAGGAGGCACCAGGCTCACGGTTGTGGGTAAGACGTGGTGCAGGCCTTTCCTGACCCCTCGTAGGGGAAGGCGGGTTCCCAGGGCACTTTTTAGGGTGGCTGTATTCTGATGTGCTATGACTATAACTTCGGCCCAGGGACCAAGCTGACGGTTGTAGGTAAGGCCAACGTCTCCAGGGTGGGTACCACGAGGGAGGACTCTATCCTGTCGAATGTGGGGGAAAACGGATGACCCAGGCCCCAGGTCCTGGGGCCCCAGACCAGCCCTGGAAGGGTAGATGGGGTGTTTGAAGGGGGCTGCTGTCTCTGCGAGGGAAGGGAGCCACGAACACCCGCAACCTCTCCCTGAATCCCGACGGCCAAGGGTGGGTTTTGAAGTGAATCTGGGAGGCTGTGCTTTGCAGACACCTACTTTTTCGGGGAGGGAAGCCGGCTCACTGTCGTAGGTAAGCCAGTCAAAGCTGGAGGGCTGGGAACCTCTAAGGAGAGGCAGGGTCCATCTATCTCAGGTGCCTAGGGCAAAGCATGTTTTTATCAGAAAGATCTGAATTCTTGTTTTCCCCGTTCCCCAGTGGACTCTGGGGCCACTCCGCAGTGGACTCTCTTTGGTCCAGGCAGGCAAAGGGGACTACCCCTGTCTCAAGGAGCTAAGACTTGGGCACTGGTGGAGGTGGAGAGCCTCCATCCCCAATAATTTCATGGACTGGCTGTGCCAAGCCTGGCTTCCCCTACCCGGAGGCAGGTAGTATCCGCTAGAAAGGGGTCACCTTGTCCATCTCCCCTCTCCTTGGAGGGTGACTGTCACAGCCAAGGTAGATGCCAGAGCCTCTGGCCTTGGATCTGTCAGTCCTGCTAACTTCTCCCTCATGCAGAAAGGAGATGGACACAGGAGAGGAGGGTGTGGGGAGTCACGTGGGACCAAATTGGTCCTCTGACCACAGCATCAACCCCTCTGCCTTTGAAGACTTAAAATTTTGCTAAGGAAAGGGATAGGAGGGCTGCAGATAGACTTGGGGAGGAAACCATGGGAGGTGGCAGGTGCAGTTTCCCTCCCAGGCTTTAGTGTTGTGTGACCAATGAAAAGCTCATTTTCGGCAGTGGAACAAAGCTTTCTGTCTTGGGTAAGTGACGGTCTTCCCTGGGGATGGTACGTGGTGGACGCTGGAGTATCCCTTTGAGAAGGCAGGGGTCGAGAACACAGCAGAGAAGGGGCTCAGAGAGTGTGGGTGGCCAGAGAAGGTGCTAGAACCCCGAGTGGCTCTGAAGGGAAGCTAGCTTCTGGAAAGAAGGGCCCCACACCAGCCACCCTGGGGTGTTGCACTGTGGAGCAACCAGGCTCAGCATTTTGGAGATGGGACTCGAGTCTCTGTCCTAGGTGAGGCACAGGACCTGGAGGCAGGGCCATTGTCCCTGGACCGCCCTCCTTCTCTCCTCCTGGTCCTGGTGGAGGAGTGTTGAGGAAAATCCCTGATCCCTGTGGGGCTTCCGGGGAGCTGAATCTGCCACCGCTGTCGATGGCCCTCCATTCGCTTCTCTGTTTATCCTCCCTGAGTCTTCAGCGCATAATCCGCCTCCTCACTCTTTGGTGGGCTCCTCCTTCTGCTTATGTACATGGATCTGCCCTCTTCTCCTTCCACTCTTTCCCCAGAGTGTGCTGAGGCTGTTTCCCAGTGGACCCGCTTTGGTCCAGACAGGCAAAGAGGGGGCCACCCCACCTCAAGGAGCTAAGACGTGGGTGCTGGCGGAGGCCTCTGGGGGTTTTGCCACAGCTGTCTGCAGCCGTGTTCCTATAATTCGCCCCTCCACTTCGGGCTGGGCACCAGGCTCACGGCGACAGGTAAAGGGCCGCTCCCGACAAGGGTGGCCACGTCCTGGGAGGGGAGTGGGGTGTAAAGACGGGTCAGAACCTCCCCTGCCAGGGCATCACCCGCTCACTCCGCTGTGTTTGAGGAGGCTCCTCGGCAGAGGGCTCCGAGCGGGGCTTGGTCTCCAGGCTGTGCTTTCTTGCTCTTCTCACTGTTCTCCAGAAATCCTCTCATCTCTACTGTTTTAGCAGGTGTGCTGTTTAATTTATTTTCCCTTTCTTATCAGATCTCCATCCCCCCAGCCCCCATTCCAACCCCAGTCCTGCTCTATTGGCCCTGCTTTGGTGAATAGCTCTGTCTCTGTGAAAATCCTTCCCGATGCCTACCTCTGGCTCAGACCACTGCCCTGGTCTTTTTGTCTTCCTTCTCTATTGCGACTAGTGTTCCAGGTCTCTGTGTGTCTTCCCCAGCTGGTTTGAGGGCTCAGGAGGCAGTGGGGGCCGCAGCTTGATGAGATTGAGGTGGCTTGAAGGGGGCTTCTGAGCCAGCCCTAAGGGCAGAGGTCATGGCATCCTGCGTGCTGTGGCGGGGGGGTGGGGGTTCTCTGGGGGCACTGGGCTTGGGGTGCGGGTGGTGGTCAGAGGTGACAGGTCTGAATGAGCTGTTACAGGTGGAAACTTCCACCATCTCGGCAACTGACAAGCTAGAAAAAGAATAAATAGATCGGAGGTCCCATCTTCTGGAACCTCAGGATCTACACTGAGATAATAGAGGCAGGGGCCCTTCAGGAAAACCCTAACACACCATGACGACCCTGCAGACAAAACAGGCAGGCGAGGAGCAGGGCATGGACCAGATGGGTCTGGGCTGGACTCAGCCCCAGAGGGCCTACCAGACTGGCTGTCTGGGGCAGGCTGTGTCCTGCAGATGGGAGCATGTGCCAGGGATCACCATGGCCACTGGAAGGGACACAGCACTGGGATTCAAAATGCCTGGCTTCTGGGGAAGGAGAGGTTCCTGCAATTTGCAAAGAGACCTCAACTGTCCCAGGGCCACAGATTGGTGTAAAATAGAGATAACCCTGCCAGTCTCTGGAGGTCCTGAATGTGTAAGGGACTAAATTATGTGAAAATCCTTGATAAAGGACCCCTCTCGCGGTAGCCACCCTTTTCATGCCACTGTTACCACCCCTGTGCCGTGGTTTGTCTTTTTCCAAACCTATGTCTCAATTTTCCCCATGAGAAATCTTGTCCAAACTTAGATCACGTGGCGACATCTGGGTTTGCCACATTTCTGATCCACAAACTCATTCCCATAGCCGGAACAGAGCCAAAGGGAGGGCACACTACATTCTAGCAACAAGGAGGCTGCTTGAAAGGTGGACGCGCTTGTTTGTTTGTTTGTTTGTTTGTGCCATCCCTCCATGTCTTCACCTGAGAGCCAGCCTTCCAACAATTCCAGAAATTCTCTCTCTCTGCCAGGCATGTCAAAGGGCCTGGGACTTTATGAAATGATCCCTACCATAAACTGACCCTTGGACTCTGAGATTTGTTTATTCCTACTGCTGTTATGAATATCAAGTGTGGCTAGAACTAGGATTCCAAAGCAGGTGGGGAAGTTTGCTCAGCACTGGGAAGAAGAGAGGGTTCAACCCAGAAAAGTTTCTTTCATGGGATTCTAGCTATCCCGGCAAGCGACAACACAGCCTGAGTGCCTGTGAGGAGACTGTGTGAACTTTGGAAAGGGTAACAGCAAGAGGCACCTGGGCTCCTGAAAACAGGTTACACATGAAAAACAAAACAAAAGTGAGCTGGGTATCGTAGAGAAAAAAGAACTGTATCAGATGCAATAGAAAGGTCTCTCTTCTACGCAAGCATGGTGACTTCTTTTTTAAAAAATTCTATAATGGTTTTTATTTTTTCCATTGTAGCTGGTTTACAGTCTTCTGTCAATTTTCTACTGTAGAGCAAGGTGACCCAGTTACACATACACATATACATTCCTTTTTCTCACATTATCTTGTTCCATCCTAAGAGACCAGGTATAGTTCCCAGTGCTATGCAGCAGGATCTCAATGCTTATCCATTCCAAAGGCAATAGTTTGCATCTATTAACCCCAAATTCCATTCCATCAAAGTGGCATAAAGACTTAAATGTAAGACAAGACACCATCAAACTCCCAGAAGAGAACATAGGCAAAACCTTCTCTGACATCAACCTTATGAATGTTTTCTCAGGTCAGTCTCCCAAAGCAACAGAAATAAAAGCACAAATAAACCAATGGGAACTATTCAAATGGACAAGCTTTTACATGACAAAGGAAACCATTAAAAAAAATGAAAAGACAACTTACCGAAGGGGAGAAAATAGTTTCAAAATATGCAACTGACAAGGGCATGGCTACGTCTAATAGATATGTGCTAGCACTCCAAGAAACACCTACACCTTGCAAAACAGGACAATAATAATTAGGAAAAGGCAATATGGTTGCCAAGATCATGGTGCTAGGAGGAATTTTCAGTCTGCCTCGAATTCCAGGCTCATCCAAATCTACTATGGCTTCTAAGTCGGAAAAATTAGATAGGCACCAAAGAAGGCTTTGAACTAGGGAAAAAAATACAGACAGATGCATGTATTTAATAGAGAATCCCACAAGGCCCCAAGTAGAAGATACTGCAAAAAGTCAAAAATATCAGGAAATAATAACACATGAGGAAGATGTAGGCAGCAGCCAGCATGTGCACCCAAGGGGTGACCTAGAAAAGGGGGCTAAGTCGAGAGAGGAAAACAACAGAGAATAGGGATTGTGACCCCTAAAAACAGTTTCTATTACTATATAATGTTATTTCATGATGACTGGGTAACCTCCTTCCCTGTCCTCTCCACACACACACACACACACACACACACACACACACAGCCATAACACACCTCCCAGCCCTCAGAGCAGCCCTGGCCCCAACCCCCCTTCCTTGCAGAGGACCTGCAGCAGGTGAGACCACCCAAGGTGGCCGTGTTTGAACCATCGGAGGCGGAGATCTCCCGGACCCAGAAGGCCACCCTCGTGTGCCTGGCCACAGGCTTCTACCCCGACCACGTGGAGCTGAGCTGGTGGGTGAACGGGAAGCAGGTCCAGAGCGGGGTCAGCACGGACCTTCAGCCCCACAGGGAGGACTCCAGCCGCAATGACTCCAGCTACTGTCTGAGCAGCCGGCTGAGGGTCACCGCCGCCTTCTGGCGCAACCCCCGCAACCACTTCCGCTGCCAAGTCCAGTTCTACGGGCTCACGGAGGAGGACGAGTGGGAGTACAACTGGACCAAGCCCATCACCCAGAACATCAGTGCGGAGGCCTGGGGCAAAGCCGGTGAGCAGCGGGGCCTGGGCGGCTTCTGCACAGAGGGCGTCAGAGCAGAGGAAGGGAGAGACCCAGGGAGAGGGCCGGACTGTCTAGATCCGGACCAAAGGGGTGGGGCGGGAAGGCCAGAGGCAGCACGAGGGTGGACGGGGCACATGGGGCTCGTTCCTCCCCCAGGTGCTCGGTGCAACTCAGCTGTGCTGCTGGGTCCCTTCACTGCCCACCTGCACAGCTCAGGTCTGAGTGCTGGCCCTCATCCTCTTCAGGGCTGCCCTGAGTCATGAATTCCAAGGATGCTCTGGGCACAGGGGCACATGGGCACAAGAGAAGGAAGGCAGTGCTAGGACTGACCTGAGGCTGCTCTGAGCCTGGGCTGACTGTAAGGCTGGCTTAGATTTGGGAGATGGGGAGGGCATTTTGTTCTGCTTAGTTTTTAAGCACCACAACCCCCCATACATTTATTATCACATAGTTCTGATGGGTCAGGAAACTGGGAAGAGTTTATTTTATTTTGGTGTTCTTTGATGTTTTTTTAAGGCTGCCTCCATGGCATATGGAGGTTCCCAGGCTAGGGGTTCAATTGGAGCTGTAGCCGAAGGGGTACTCCACAGTGCCAGTGATGTGGGATCTGAGCCATGTCTTCGACCTACACCACAGCTCAGAGCAACACCAGATCCTTAACTCAATGAGTGAGGGCAGGGATCGAACCCGCAACCCCATGGATGCTAGTTGGGTTTGTTAACTGCTGAGCCACGATGGGAACTTTAATTTGGGCAGAGTTAAGCCGGGTCCTCTCCCTCAAGAGGTTGCAGTCAGGTGTCAGGCAAAGCTGGGGTCTAATCTGAAGGCTCAACTGGGAAAGGAGCCACACCCAAGCTCACAGAGGTGCTGGCAAGATTTAGCAGCTGGCCTGCTGAAGGACTGAGGAAGGCTGGCTTTGCCATCGGTCTGCTCTAGAAGACGGAGTCTCTCACCCGTTTCCCTCCTCTGTTTTCTTTCAGACTGTGGCTTCAGCTCGGGTAAGTGTTCCTCTCCTGCTTTCTGTCCATCTCCCATGACCTTGGCTCTGGAAGCAGAGACTGAAGAACCCACGGACCATGCTGGGGAGCAGGGGAGGGGTGCAAAAATCCCAGGGCAACATGCTCAGTGGGACCCACCCGCTTCCCCTTCCTGCCCCCAGCGTCCTATCAGCAAGGGGTCCTGTCTGCCACCCTCCTCTATGAGATCCTGCTGGGGAAGGCCACCCTGTACGCTGTGCTGGTCAGCGCCCTGGTGCTGATGGCCACGGTAAGGAGGAGGGCAGGAGGGGGCAGGCAGGGTGGAGGCGACCCTTGAAACAGAGCAACTCAGACCCAGGAGCATGTGGACCCCAGCAGGGGCTCAGAGTGAAGAGGGGGGTCACCCATCTGCCTCACAAGGCACGGCGTGCCTCTGGGAAGGACCACGGCAGGGCCACGTGGGGAAGGAGAACCGGGCTCCCTGAAAGCCCCATGTTGTTGGGAAGAGCCCTGCCCTTTGCTACTGGTCTCATCAGGGGGCCATTCGACTCCTCTCAGTCCCCACCACTCCTGGCTAGTGGCCGTCTCCCAAACCGTCTCTCTTCCAGGTCAAGAGAAAGGGTGCCTGAAGCCGGCTCTGACGTGGAGCCAGGAGCTTCCAGCCTGGTGTGGGCCTGGTGTGACTCTCCTCTCTCCATTCCTCCCAGTGCTTCTGAGGAGCTGCTCTCATCTCTCTCCTCATCCTCGGCTCTCCCCCATGGGCAGGCACCCCTGCCCACTCCTGACTGCCATCTCCCTAGCCCAGGGGGGACCCCAGCCTGCCTGAGCTGACCCAACCAATAAAAACAGCCTCTTCTGCCCGAATGCTGCCTCGCGAGTGTCTAGCGAGCTCTCGGTTCACCTCTGAACTGCCATGTGACTCCAGCCAGGGTGGAAACCAGAGGCACTCAAGGACAGTGCAGTCCCCTTGGCTCAGAGGGGCGAGGGGCCCTGCCGGTGGCTGGCACGGCTCCTCCTTGTCAGAGGAATGTAGGGATGTGTGAATTGTGGTGATGGGCGAAGAGGGAGGCTTACCCTGATCAGCTTAGCAAAACGGGGATGTCACCTAGAGGGATGTCCTGTCCTACCTGGACACAGGTGCTCAGAGGGAGAGCCCACCTACACAGGTGCGGCCACCTGCCAAGTGGTCCTGTCCCCAAGGCCAGCAAAGCTCAGTGACCCAGGTGTCTGCCTTGCTCCTTAACACTGTCTCCCTGAGAACAATGCTGGGCCTCCTTCGTCACTGTGTGATGCCTCCAGCTGAGAAAAGTCACGGACTTGGAACTCTCTCCTCAGTAGCACATGCATCTTCCAGGTGAAGAAACAACCCTGGTTGTAAACTGCACTGCAGTGAGTTGAACGGGTTTGAAAATGTCTGCTGAGCCCTCTCGGGAGGATAGAAGATACGGGTTCCTGAACCCGAGGATCAGCCCGATGGCTACCTCTAGAAATCCCTCCCAAGCTCTTTATGGCATCATTGTCACCAGGGGGACGCAATGCATGGTCCTCAGGATGGCAGGAAAGGTCCACTGTGGTCCTCCACCTCCGTAGTCGGTACCCATCCTCACTCCCGTCGCCCTGGCCCCTGAGCCCCTGGCTTGGAGGCCATTTTGCAGCCGTCTCTCTTTGGATGGACATAGGCGTCAACCCCCAGGCATCCTTGAAGACTTAGTGCTGACGCCTTCCTCCAAGAAGCATCCTTGCCTCTTCCCCCACCCCTTCAGGGCTGGATGAGATGCAGGCGGTAGTTTGTGTGCCCTCCTTCATCCTGTCACTGACCCTGCTTGGTGGAAACCACCTCTATAGCATCTACACCCCCACTTGAAGATGACAGAATTGTGTTTTGAGATAACACCCTTGGGATATGTCATCGGACCTTGGCTCAGTGTTGAGCCCAACAAGATCTCCTGGAGGAAATGAATGAATCAATGAGTGAACCACAAATGACCCAATTCCAGAGCATATGTCACCCTAAGGCCTGCCTGAAATAGCCAGCTGCCCTTCCACTCACAGGCCTAAAACCGCTGTCTCTCTGTTGCAACACACACATGCATTCTGACCTGTGTGTCTACATACCCACACACGTGCATGCATGCGTGTGCACAGTCCCCACTCACTAGGCACCTATCCTTGCAACATTTGCTATTGACATTCAGAACAATAAAGACATCCAAGTCACAGTCCCTGAGAGGTCCCTGTTCCTCACGGGAATAATTTCCCAATAGAAAGAGTTGACATAGAAGGTGCTGCTTTGAATAGCAATGCAAGCTGGCTACTGCAGTGCAGACAGAGGCTAGCACCCAGTTTCTGCTGTGATCATCTGGGGAGCGTCTGAGAAAGGGGCAGGCTCTTCAAGGGAAGAACTGGGGAGTTCCCGTTGTGGCTCAGTGGACACAAATCTGACTAGCATCCACGAGGACGCAGGTTCCATCCCTGATCTCGCTCAGTGGGTTAAGGATCTGGCATTGCACTGAGCCGTGGTGTGGGTCCCAGTCGTGGCTCAGATCTGGCATTGCTGTGACGGGCGTAGGCTAGCATCTCCAGCCCCCATTCGACCTCTAGCCTGGGAACCTCCATGTGCCACAGGTGCAGCCCTAAAAAGACCAAGATTTTAAAAAAGGAAGAATTGGTATCATTTATCCAGGCAGGACAGGAGTCAGGACAGTCAGAGACATGAAGGGGGGTTAAAAGTGCCCGGTCGGGTACCTCTTGGTAGTTCCACTCAGCTGGGCATAGGGTTCCAAGATGGAAGTTATCAAAAGTAAGGCTCGGAGTTCCCACCGTGGCTCAGCGTGCTAAGGGTGCGACTAGTGTCCCTGAGGATGGGAGTTCGATCCCTTGCCTCGCTCAGTGGGTTAGGATGAAGCATTGCCCTGAGCTGCTGAGTAGGTTGCCAAAGCAGCTTGGATCCCAGGTCCTCTGGCTGTGGTGTAGACTGGCAGCTGCAACTCTTATTCGACCCCTAGCCTGAGAACTTCCATATGCTGCAGGTGCAGCCCTAAAAAGACAATAATCAAGCAAATAAAGTAACCCGATTCTCCGTTTTCCTAGAAGCCCTCTCCGTGGTAGAGTGTTCACTGAGACATCAAGGGGTGGAATAGCGTGATGGTTGTGCTACCCCTGCGTTCTGGAAGGAAAAGTGCAGGGTTGTATTGGCTTGTACTTACATGGTTTATTTCTGGAGGGATACACAAGAACATGATAAAAATGGTTGTTTCCAAGTATCAAACATAGGATTGAACTGCGATGCGTGCATGGTTTTCGTCTGTTTATTTCGCTAGCGTTTCTCTAGTGTCTAGAAAAGAGCCTGGCACATTGCAGGCACTCAATAGTATTCATGGAGTCAACACATGAGTTTTGAAAAGGAGGGCTGAAAAGGCATGTCAGTGCATCCCACTCTGAGAGTGGACCCCATCCTTGCTACTGCCAGGAGGCCTGGCCCGTGGTCGATGTGCGTTAAATATTTGAGGAATAAATGAATGGACGTGAGCTTGGCTCTCTCTCAGGAGGCAATGGGGAGGTTCAGAGCGCTCAGGCTGTGTCCTCCTGCCCTAAGTGGCCACCTGCTCTGTGGATGCTCCTCCCACTCCGCCTCACTATAAATGTCCTTCTGTGCAGGTGGGCACACTGAGTCCCCCAGGGGAGACCTCATGACCTAGGTGATCTCCACAGAGCTGCCCGGGTTGCAGCGAGGGGCTTCCCTCCCCCCACCGCTTGCCTTTCCCCAAGCCCCTCCCCACTGTCAAGGTACCCTGACTTGGGCTTTTCCCAGCCCCACTCTGCCACCTGCACTTCCTGCCTCTGCCCATGAGGTTGAGGGAAGGGGACCCAGGGGAGAAAACATTTTTGTATCCTGCTGTAACATTGTGGGAGCTATGGGGGGGGGGGGGGGCACGGTGATACAGGTGGAGGAGTTGCTTTTACAAAAAGCCCTGCCTCAGAAATAGCTCCACGGAGCCCAGGGGGAGACACCCCCGGCTCCAGCTGGGGAGAAGAGCTGGGAGCGGGCTGTGGAGCTGCTCCTGGACATGGTCTCCCAGGGAGAGACCAGGACTCAGGGAACATCTCTGCCTGCCCGCTCTGCATTCAGCTTCCAGCTTCCAGCCAAGAATCAAGGCATCCAAGTGGGCTCATCATCCAGCGCTTTTCATCCAAGGGCCCTCTGACAAAGCACTTGCAGGTGTGGTACTTGTTAAGCACTCACAACCACCCCGGGGCAAGGAGATGACCCCATCCAGGTGGAGCGACTGAGGCCTGAGAGGTTGCAGGTCTCAGAAGCAGTAAGAGGCAGGGTCTGGCCTGGAACCCTTCCCAACCCCACCCTCCATCACCAGTATCCCTTCTGATTTCCCACCCATGGTGTTGTCCCCAAGCCGAGTTGGTTCTCTGCAGACTGGGGGTGAGCTCGAGCAGTGTCCAGATTCCTGAGTGCAGCTGGTTCTGGAGGTAGGTGGGAAGAGAGACGCTGCAGGGAGAAGGAGGGTGGTCCTCAGTCTGTGCCAGGGGATGTGGGGCAGCCAGGAGGAATTGAGGGCAGCCCCTTTGCACTGTGCTACGCTGAGCAGCATTTCGGACCAGGAACCAGGCTCACTGTGCTGGGTAAGACAGCCTCTCCAGTGGGTGAGTGAGAGTGGGCTGCCCAGCTGGGTGACCCCCTGGACCCTGGCTTCCAGGGAGTGGACTTCAGACCCTCCAGGCTGTACTCAGGGAAGGCTCAGTTTGTGCCTGAGTCCCCAGAGCTGTGTGAATGCGGCACCGCTGTACTTTGGGGATGGTTCCAGGCTGACTGTGCTGGGTAAGGTGGGCAGCTGGATTCCCTGGGGCAGGAGGGAGAGAGGGGGCAGCTGCCCAACTACATTTGGAGCTGTGCTCAGGGTTAGTGGGACTTGGGTTTGAGTCTTGGGCTTCAGGAGGGGAGAGCGCTGGTTTTTGTCCTGGGCCTCAGGGCTGTGAGCACAGACCCTCTGTATTTCGGCGAGGGCACCCGCCTGACAGTGCTAGGTGAGCAAGGTGGTGTCCTGGGGCTCCACGGAGGGGAGTGAGGCTCTTGCAAAGGGTGCTGGGTGGCAGGACCCGTTTTTGTGCTGCTAACTTTGGTTGTGAGTCAAAACACTCAGCACTTTGGCCCAGGCACCTGGCTGACTGTGCTAGGTGAGAGGGGACGCCAGGACAGGGCGGGATGCAGGGAGGGGAGGGATTTTGCACGGGGTTGGGGGGCCGTGACTCAGAGACCCAGTACTTCGGGCCGGGCACCCGGCTCCTGGTGCTAGGTGAGCGTGGGCAGCGCGGCTGGGGTTTCGTGGGTAGACCCAGGGCTGTGTTCTGCAGGTGCCCCCCAGAGCTTTGGGGCTGGCAGGCAGCTGACTGTGCTGGGTGAGTGTCTGTGAGCCAGGGAGCCGGTGGCAGGGTGGGATGGAAGGCGGCAGTAGTGCAGGGCGGGCAGATCTGAGCACCAGGTCCCCTCCCTGCGCTGGAGCCAGGCACTGGGACCCAGGAGCCTGAGGGCTGAGCACTGGCGAGTTTGCCTGCTGGGCTGGGACTGTGTGCTCTCAGGAGCGGTATTTTGGCCCAGGCACCAGGCTCACCATCATAGGTGAGATTTGCTTTCTTCTTGCTTTCCACTTGGGGTCCCTGCATCTCCTGAGAAAGGTAGGGTGGGCTGGAGGTGGGACACTTGGACAGTTGTCCATCAGTGGGGCCAGCTCTGCAAGGGATAAGGGGTGAGGGGGGGGCGGATTGTATACTAGAACAGAGACAGAGGGCAAGAGGGGCTTTGGTCTTTTTTTCTCTGAGGTATTCAGGGGCAGCGGGAGCCATAGTGAAAAGAGGATTTATGGGGAATCTGTGAGCCCCTTGATTGGAGAAAAAGACTGAGGAGGCAACCCTGGGCAGTAGGAAGGGTTGCAGGGCTGTAGCGCCTGCAGAGGGACAGGGAGCTAGAGGAACAGCCAAAAGCAGAGATGGTGGCTCCCCTGCAGAGCCAGCTCTTGGGAGGTAGGAGGAGGGTTTGACTGAACAGAGGAGGAGGAATAGGATGATGAACAAGAGTGGAACAGAGAGAGGTTAACTAGTGAGAGAGAGAGAGAGAGAGGGAGAGAGAGAGAGAGAGGGAGAGAGAGAGAGAGCGAGGGAGAGAGAGAGAGAGAGAGAGAGAGAGACACCAGGCAGTGAGGAAAAGAATCCTAACAAGCAGGGTTTGTGGATTGACTCTGGAAGCTGGGATTTAAAATTAGGTTTTAGGAGTTCCCGTTGTGGATCTGGGTTTGATCCCTGGCTTCGCTCAGTGAGTTAAGGATCCAGCATTGCCCTGAGCTGTGGTGTAGGTCGCAGAGCGGCTGGGGTCCCGCATTGCCATTGCCGTGGCTGTGATGTAGGTCAGCGGCTATGGTTCCAATTGGACCCCTAACCTGGGAACCTCCATGTGCCCCAGGGACAGCAGTAAAAATAAATAAATAAGAGATTTGAACCCCCTGCCCCTCCTGCTGAGCCCCAGACCCCTGAGTGCCAGGCTGTGTGTACAGCATACATGGGCTTGATGGGACATCCCCACTGAGGTGGAGCCACTCCCCAGGTACATCCTGCCTGCCCCCCCAGCCCCCAATCTCCCTCCTCAAACTAGGTATTCGAGTGGAACAAGGTTGAACAGCCAGCTGATGAAGGAGGTATATTAAAATGCAGATATTGGCAAGGAATTCTCCCAGGAGAACCTCAGGCCCTTATTTCTGGAAAGGGGACCTTAAAGACCCCCTGGGAGTTCCACTGTGGCTCCGTGGGTTGGGAATCAGACTGCAGCAGCTCAGCTCTCTGTGGAGCCACTAGGCTTGATCCCCAGGCAGGCCACCGTGAGGTAAGGGATCAGGCGTTGCCACAGCTGCAGCATAGGTCTCAGCAGGAGCTCAAATTCAATCCCTGGCCTGAGAAACAGCTTTCACGAACAGACATTAAAAATAATAATAATAACATCAACAAAGGCCTCATGGTGATGAGAACATGAGACCCCAGAGTGTCTACCCTCAGCAAGCGTATATTTACCTGGATTATTGGACAAGAGTAGGCTCTGTTTGTAGTTAGTCCCATTAAGATGGAGCCAGTGTGGCTCCGCTGAGCTGTTCCCAGAGGCAGTCAGGGCTCCTATGACAGACAGGCTGGAGAAAAGACAGAGATCTTTGATGCAGGTGAACTTGGGTTCTAAGCGTGGCCCTTTAATGAACTGGGACAGGTGAATCTGTGTACGGCTTCCCTCTGCTATGCAGAGTCATCAACCAACCTGCTGCTAAATCTGCTATGAAGAACAATACCAGCTCCATGTGGAGTATGCAGCAGAGTTGGATCGTAATTCCGAGGTTATGGGGAGGGAGGGGAGACCAGTGACAAAGGGGGGGGTGGGCCAGGGTTGGCGTGTGGATGAGGGATGAAGAGCTGGGTATGTGACAGAGGGGGGCTGGAATAAGAAAAGGTTGCTAATTCTGTCTGAGCCTAGGCCACCCCCCAGCCATGCACACAGCACAGAAGCTTGCCAGGACAGGCGGTCACACCCACTTGGGGAGGCCTGCTGCTCATACCCCACAGGGACTCACAAACAGGGAGGCAAGCTCGCTTTGCCCTCCCCAGGGAGCCCTGTAGTCAGAAGATGCTCTGATGATCTCAGGGCCACTTTTAGGCAGCTTGCTGGTGGGGAAAGGGTGAACATGTGGAAGCCAGGGGGCAAAGAGGGTTGAAGATGAGTGTCTGTCAGAGGCCAGGAGGCTCAGGTGTACCCAGAGGCAGAAGAACGGCTAGGATGGCCTCCTGAAGCACCCAAAAGTCAGAAAACCCCCCATTCTCATGAGCATACCCCAATCCAAAGGATGTCCTCACAGGAGCCCACAAAATATGCCACCTCTATACTGTCCTCTGCAGCAAACCCCCAGAGGCCCTTCTTAGGCCCAAGTTGCCTTCGCTGCTCAGCCCCTCCAACTCACATACATGTAACCCAGCTGAGGGCAGGGGCTTTCTGAACCCTTATGTGTGTAATCTCTACCACCCCCCCCCCCCCCCGACAGTCAGTGTGGAGATTTTCTCTTCCCAAGCAAAGAGCGATGCAAGGAAACTGAGAGACCATCTGAACTCACACTGGTGGGCAAATCAGATTTGAACTCTTGTCTTGTTCCTTCTTTTCTTTCTTTCTTTCTCTCGTTCTCTCTCTCTTTCTTTCTTCTTTTAGGGCCATACCCAGGACACATGGAGGTTTCCAGGCTAAGGGTCGACTCCGAGCTGTAGCCTCTGGCTTGCACCACAGCCACAGCAATGTGGGATCTGAGCTGCATCTTCGACCTACATCACAGCTCACAGCAACAATGGATCCTTAACCTACTGAGGGAGGCTAGGGATTGAACCTGCATCCTCATGGATACTAGTCGGGTTCATTACTGCTGAGCCATGATGAGAACTCCTGAACTCTGTCTTTCTGATTCCAATCCAGTGATCTATTTACATAATGACAGCATATCACAGTGAGGAGTAGACAGGCAGGTCTGTATGGCTGGATAAGAACTCAAATAATGTGAAAGGAGAGCCATGACTCAGGATGTTGGGCAGTGCCATTTGTAATGCCACCTTCAGGGATGGAGACACAGTAGCCAGGCCTGTCATAGGGTGAGTACACAGGATGGGCACGTGGAGGTAGAAAGATCACAGGGGAGTGGGGTGGTGACCCCCCAAAACACAGCTACATAATTTGGCCTCATGATAAGCTCCTGCCCTGCCCTCTCTCACATGCACACACTCACACACTCTGTCTGACACACACACACACACACACGCACACACACACACACACGGCCATAACACACCTCCCAGCCCTCAGAGCAGCCCTGGCCCCAACCCCCCTTCCTTGCAGAGGACCTGCAGCAGGTGAGACCACCCAAGGTGGCCGTGTTTGAACCATCGGAGGCGGAGATCTCCCGGACCCAGAAGGCCACCCTCGTGTGCCTGGCCACAGGCTTCTACCCCGACCACGTGGAGCTGAGCTGGTGGGTGAACGGGAAGCAGGTCCAGAGCGGGGTCAGCACGGACCTTCAGCCCCACAGGGAGGACTCCAGCCGCAATGACTCCAGCTACTGTCTGAGCAGCCGGCTGAGGGTCACCGCCGCCTTCTGGCACAACCCCCGCAACCACTTCCGCTGCCAAGTCCAGTTCTACGGGCTCACGGAGGAGGACGAGTGGGAGTACAACTGGACCAAGCCCATCACCCAGAACATCAGTGCGGAGGCCTGGGGCAAAGCCGGTGAGCAGCGGGGCCTGGGCGGCTTCTGCATGGAGGGCGTCAGAGCAGAGGAAGGGAGAGACCCAGGGAGAGGGCCAGGCTGTCTAGATCCGGACCAAAGGGGTGGGGCGGGAAGGCCAGAGGCAGCACGAGGGTGGACGGGGCACATGGGGCTCGTTCCTTCCCCAGGTGCTCGGTGCAACTCAGCTGTGCTGCTGGGTCCCTTCACTGCCCACCTGCACAGCTCAGGTCTGAGTGCTGGCCCTCATCCTCTTCAGGGCTGCCCTGAGTCATGAATTCCAAGGATGCTCTGGGCACAGGGGCACATGGGCACAAGAGAAGGAAGGCAGTGCTAGGACTGACCTGAGGCTGCTCTGAGCCTGGGCTGACTGTAAGGCTGGCTTAGATTTGGGAGATGGGGAGGGCATTTTGTTCTGCTTAGTTTTTAAGCACCACAACCCCCCATACATTTATTATCACATAGTTCTGATGGGGAGGGCATTTTGTTCTGCTTAGTTTTTAAGCCCCTCAACCCCCCATACATTTATTATCACATAGTTCTGATGGGTCAGGAAACTGGGAAGAGTTTATTTTATTTTGGTGTTCTTTGATGTTTTTTTAAGGCTGCCTCCATGGCATATGGAGGTTCCCAGGCTAGGGGTTCAATTGGAGCTGTAGCCGAAGGGGTACACCACAGTGCCAGTGATGCGGGAATCTGAGCCATGTCTTCGACCTACACCACAGCTCAGAGCAACACCAGATCCTTAACTCAATGAGGGAGAGCAGGGATCGAACCCGCAACCCCATGGATGCTAGTTGGGCTCGTTAACTGCTGAGCCACGATGGGAACTTTAATTTGGGCAGAGTTAAGCCGGGTCCTCTCCCTCAAGAGGTTGCAGTCAGGTGTCAGGCAAAGCTGGGGTCTAATCTGAAGGCTCAACTGGGAAAGGAGCCACACCCAAGCTCACAGAGGTGCTGGCAAGATTTAGCAGCTGGCCTGCTGAAGGACTGAGGAAGGCTGGCTTTGCCATCGGTCTGCTCTAGAAGACGGAGTCTCTCACCCGTTTCCCTCCTCTGTTTTCTTTCAGACTGTGGCTTCAGCTCGGGTAAGTGTTCCTCTCCTGCTTTCTGTCCATCTCCCATGACCTTGGCTCTGGAAGCAGAGACTGAAGAACCCACGGACCATGCTGGGGAGCAGGGGAGGGGTGCAAAAATCCCAGGGCAACATGCTCAGTGGGACCCACCCGCTTCCCCTTCCTGCCCCCAGCGTCCTATCAGCAAGGGGTCCTGTCTGCCACCCTCCTCTATGAGATCCTGCTGGGGAAGGCCACCCTGTACGCTGTGCTGGTCAGCGCCCTGGTGCTGATGGCCACGGTAAGGAGGAGGGCAGGAGGGGGCAGGCAGGGTGGAGGCGACCCTTGAAACAGAGCAACTCAGACCCAGGAGCATGTGGACCCCAGCAGGGGCTCAGAGTGAAGAGGGGGGTCACCCATCTGCCTCACAAGGCACGGCGTGCCTCTGGGAAGGACCACGGCAGGGCCACGTGGGGAAGGAGAACCGGGCTCCCTGAAAGCCCCATGTTGTTGGGAAGAGCCCTGCCCTTTGCTACTGGTCTCATCAGGGGGCCATTCGACTCCTGTCAGTCCCCAGCACTCCTGGCTAGTGGCCGTCTCCCAAACCGTCTCTCCTCCAGGTCAAGAGAAAGGGTGCCTGAGGCCGGCTCTGACGTGGAGCCAGGAGCTTCCAGCCTGGTGTGGGCCTGGTGTGACTCTCCTCTTTCCATTCCTCCCAGTGCTTCTGAGGAGCTGCTCTCATCTCTCTCCTCATCCTCGGCTCTCCCCCATGGGCAGGCACCCCTGCCCACTCCTGACTGCCATCTCCCTAGCCCAGGGGGGACCCCAGCCTGCCTGAGCTGACCCAACCAATAAAAACAGCCTCTTCTGCCCGAATGCTGCCTGGCGAGTGTCTAGCGAGCTCTCGGTTCACCTCTGAACTGCCATGTGACTCCAGCCAGGGTGGAAACCAGAGGCACTCAAGGACAGTGCAGTCCCCTTGGCTCAGAGGGGCGAGGGGCCCTGCCGGTGGCTGGCACGGCTCCTCCTTGTCAGAGGAATGTAGGGATGTGTGAATTGTGGTGATGGGCGAAGAGGGAGGCTTACCCTGATCAGCTTAGCAAAACGGGGATGTCACCTAGAGGGATGTCCTGTCCTACCTGGACACAGGTGCTCAGAGGGCGAGCCCACCTACACAGGTGCGGCCACCTGCCAAGTGGTCCTGTCCCCAAGGCCAGCAAAGCTCAGTGACCCAGGTGTCTGCCTTGCTCCTTAACACTGTCTCCCTGAGAACAATGCTGGGCCTCCTTCGTCACCGTGTGATGCCTCCAGCTGAGAAAAGTCACGGACTTGGAACTCTCTCCTCAGTAGCACATGCATCTTCCAGGTGAAGAAACAACCCTGGTTGTAAACTGCACTGCAGTGAGTTGAACGAGTTTGAAAATGTCTGCTGAGCCCTCTCGGGAGGATAGAAGATACGGGTTCCTGAACCCGAGGATCAGCCCGATGGCTACCTCTAGAAATCCCTCCCAAGCTCTTTATGGCATCATTGTCACCAGGGGGACGCAATGCATGGTCCTCAGGATGGCAGGAAAGGTCCACTGTGGTCCTCCACCTCCTTAGTCTGTACCCATCCTCACTCCCGTCGCCCTGGCCCCTGAGCCCCTGGCTTGGAGGCCATCCTGCAGCCGTCTCTCTTTGGATGGACATAGGCGTCAACCCCCAGGCATCCTTGAAGACTTAGTGCTGACGCCTTCCTCCAAGAAGCATCCTTGCCTCTTCCCCCACCCCTTCAGGGCTGGATGAGATGCAGGCTGTAGTTTGCTTTCACAAGACTGTGTGCCCTCCTTCTTCCTGTCACTGACCCTGCTTGGTGGAAACCACCTCTATAGCATCTACACCCCCACTTGAAGATGACAGAATTGTGTTTTGAGATAACACCCCTGGGATATGTCATCGGACCTTGGCTCAGTGTTGAGCCCAACAAGATCTCCTGGAGGAAATGAATGAATCAATGAGTGAACCACAAATGACCCAATTCCAGAGCATATGTCACCCTAAGGCCTGCCTGAAATAGCCAGCCGCCCTTCCACTCACAGGCCTAAAACCGCTGTCTCTCTGTTGCAACACACACATGCATTCTGACCTGTGTGTCTACATACCCACACACGTGCATGCATGCGTGTGCACAGTCCCCACTCACTAGGCACCTATCCTTGCAACATTTGCTATTGACATTCAGAACAATAAAGACATCCAAGTCACAGTCCCTGAGAGGTCCCTGTTCCTCATAGAGATAATTTCCCAATAGAAAGAGTTGACATAGAAGGTGCTGCTTTGAATAGCAATGCAAGCTGGCTACTGCAGTGCAGACAGAGAGGCTAGCACCCAGTTTCTGCTGTGATCATCTGGGGAGCGTCTGAGAAAGGGGCAGGCTCTTCAAGGGAAGAATTGGGGAGTTCCGGTTGTGGCTCAGTGGACACAAATCTGACTAGCATCCACGAGGACGCAGGTTCCATCCCTGTTCTCGCTCAGTGGGTTAAGGATCTGGCATTGCACTGAGCCGTGGTGTGGGTCCCAGTCGTGGCTCAGATCTGGCATTGCTGTGACGGGCGTAGGCTAGCATCTACAGCCCCCATTCGACCTCTAGCCTGGGAACCTCCATGTGCCACAGGTGCAGCCCTAAAAAGACCAAGATTTTAAAAAAGGAAGAATTGGTATCATTTATCCAGGCAGGACAGGAGTCAGGACAGTCAGAGACATGAAGGGGGGCTGAAAGTGCCCGGTCGGGTACCTCTTGGTAGTTCCACTCAGCTGGGCATAGGGTTCCAAGATGGAAGTTATCAAAAGTAAGGCTCGGAGTTCCCACCGTGGCTCAGCGTGCTAAGGGTGCGACTAGTGTCCCTGAGGATGGGAGTTCGATCCCTTGCCTCGCTCAGTGGGTTAGGATGAAGCATTGCCCTGAGCTGCTGAGTAGGTTGCCAAAGCAGCTTGGATCCCAGGTCCCCTGGCTGTGGTGTAGACTGGCAGCTGCAACTCTTATTCGACCCCTAGCCTGAGAACTTCCATATGCTGCAGGTGCAGCCCTAAAAAGACAATAATTAAGCAAATAAAGTAACCCGATTCTCCGTTTTCCTAGAAGCCCTCTCCGTGGTAGAGTGTTCACTGAGACATCAAGGGGTGGAATAGCGTGATGGTTGTGCTACCCCTGCGTTCTGGAAGGAAAAGTGCAGGGTTGTATTGGCTTGTACTTACATGGTTTATTTCTGGAGGGATACACAAGAACATGATAAAAATGGTTGTTTCCAAGTATCAAACATAGGATTGAACTGCGATGCGTGCATGGTTTTTGTCTGTTTATTTCGCTAGCGTTTCTCTAGTGTCTAGAAAAGAGCCTGGCACATTGCAGGCACTCAATAGTATTTATGGAGTCAACACATGAGTTTTGAAAAGGAGGGCTGAAAAGGCACGTCAGTGCATCCCACTCTGAGAGTGGACCCCATCCTTGCCACTGCCAGGAGGCCTGGCCCGTGGTCGATGTGCGTTAAATATTTGAGGAATAAATGAATGGACGTGAGCTTGGCGCTCTCTCAGGAGGCAATGGGGAGGTTCAGAGCGCTCAGGCTGTGTCCTCCTGCCCTAAGTGGCCACCTGCTCTGTGGATGCTCCTCCCACTCCGCCTCACTATAAATGTCCTTCCGTGCAGGTGGGCACGCTGAGTCCCCCAGGGGAGACCTCATGACCTAGGTGATCTCCACAGAGCTGCCCGGGTTGCAGCGAGGGGCTTCCCTCCCCCCACCGCTTGCCTTTCCCCAAGCCCCTCCCCACTGTCAAGGTACCCTGACTTGGGCTTTTCCCAGCCCCACTCTGCCACCTGCACTTCCTGCCTCTGCCCATGCGGTTGAGGGAAGGGGACCCAGGGGAGAAAACATTTTTGTATCCTGCTGTAACATTGTGGGAGCTATGGGGGGGGGGGGCCACGGTGATACAGGTGGAGGAGGCGTTTTTACAAAAAGCCCTGCCTCAGAAATAGCTCCACGGAGCCCAGGGGGAGACACCCCCGGCTCCAGCTGGGGAGAGGAGCTGGGAGCGGGCTGTGGAGCTGCTCCTGGACATGGTCTCCCAGGGAGAGACCGGGACTCAGGGAACATCTCTGCCTGCCCGCTCTGCATTCAGCTTCCAGCTTCCAGCCAAGGGAAGAATCAAGGCATCCAAGTGGGCTCATCATCCAGCGCTTTTCATCCAAGGGCCCTCTGACAAAGCACTTGCAGGTGTGGTACTTGTTAAGCACTCACAACCACCCCAGGGCAAGGAGATGACCCCATCCAGGTGGAGCGACTGAGGCCTGAGAGGTTGCAGGTCTCAGAAGCAGTAAGAGGCAGGGTCTGGCCTGGAACCCTTCCCAACCCCACCCTCCATCACCAGTATCCCTTCTGATTTCCCACCCACGGTGTTGTCCCCAAGCCGAGTTGGTTCTCTGCAGACTGGGGATGAGCTCGGGCAGTGTCCAGATTCCTGAGTGCAGCTGGTTCTGGAGGTAGGTGGGAAGAGAGACGCTGCAGGGAGAAGGAGGGTGGTCCTCAGTCTGTGCCAGGGGATGTGGGGCAGCCAGGAGGAATTGAGGGCAGCCACTTCCCACTGTGCTCCTACAATGACCTGCATTTCGGACCAGGAACCAGGCTCACTGTGCTGGGTAAGAAAATTGCTCTAGAAGGGTGAGAGAATGGGCTGCTCAGTCTGGGTGACCCCTTGGGCTCTGGCTTTCTGGGAAAGGATTTTGGATCCCACCAGGCTTCATGGACCCAGCCAAGGCTCAGTTTATGCCTGAGTCCCCGGGGCTGTGGAAACACGGGGCAGCTGTATTTTGGGGACGGTTCCAAGCTGACTGTGCTGGGTAAGGAGCGAAGATGGGGTACAGGATTTGGGGAGGGGAGAAGCTGGAAAGAGAGAGGTGGGCAGCTGCCCAACTCCACTGGGGGCTACGCTAGGGGTTTGTGGGACCTGGGCTGAGTCCAGGGCGTCAGGAGAGGATACAGCTGGTTTTTGATCTGGGCTGAGTCCAGGGCGTCAGGAGAGGATACAGCTGGTTTTTGTCCTGGGCCTCTGGGCTGTGAGCAAGACATTCAGTATTTTGGCCCAGGCACACGGCTGACCGTGCTAGGTGAGCTTAGACGCCTGGACAGGGCGGGATGCAGGGCGGGTTTTTGCGCGGAGCTGGGGGGCCGTGACTCACAGACCCAGTACTTTGGGCCAGGCACGCGGCTGCTGGTGCTAGGTGAGCACGGGCAGTGCGGCTGGGTTTTTGTGGGCAGCGCCGGGGCTGTGCTTAACAGGGGCCGCCCTGACCTTTGGGGCTGGCAGCCGGCTGACCGTGGTGGGTGAGTGTCTAAAGGACCGGCAGCTGGCGGCGAGCGGGATGGAAGGCGGGGGCGGCACAGGGCGGTCGGATCCGGGCACCTTGTCCCCTCCCTGCGCTGGAGCCCGGCGCTTGGACCCAGAAGCCAGAGCCTTTGGGCGTCGCGTGGTTTGAGTGCGGGGCTTCTCCCCTGTGTTCCTATGAGCAGATTTTCGGCCCGGGCACCAGGCTCACGGTCATAGGTGAGATTTGACCTTCTTCTAGCCTCCCATTCGCGGCCCACTGGGGTCCCCGGAGAAGGGGTGGGCTGAAGCTGGGGCCCTTGGCCAGTTGTTCATCAGTGCAGCCAAAGCTGCAAGGGAGGGGGCTGGTGTGGCGTGGGGAACTCCTGGTCTCAGAACTCGGATAGAGGGCAAGGGGGGCTTTGGTTTCTTTTTTTTTTTCTGCAGTCCTTACGGACAGGGCGAGCCTTGAGAAAGAATTATTATTAGGACTAGGATTGCTGCTTGATTGGAGACAGACTGATGGGAGGAGGGGGCATCCTGGCCTCCAGGCAGGGTAGGAGAGGGTGCAGTTGCTGCAAAGGGGAAAATGCTCTGGAGAGGCACGAAAAAATCAGGGGTGAGCACAGGATGGCTGGCCTCTGGCAGAGCCAGCTTCTGGAAGTAGATGGAGGGTTCCACTGAACAGAGAAGGAGGAAAAGAATGGCAAAGGAGAGTGGAGCAGGGAGGTGAAAGAGACAGACAAGTGGGAGTTCCTGAGGAAAAGAATCCAAGCAAGCAGAGTTTGTTGATTGACTGCTAGATTGAAAACTTCTTCCTCACCAACTAAGCCCCAGACCCCTGAGGGCCAGGCTGTGTGTACATGGGCTGACTAGGAACCTGCTCCACTTACAGGGAATTTATCCCTAGAAATTACCTCCCCTCCCCCCAGCCCGAAAGCTCCCCCCTCACACAAGGTATTCTAGGTTAAACAGCCAGAGTGCAGATATTTTGCTTGTGAGATAAGGAAAGTTCCAGGGAAGATCTTAGGCTCTTAGTGTTTGAAAGGGACCTGAAAGGTCACCTGAGGATGACAGCATGAGGCCCAGGAGGGGAAGACACCCTCGCTGCTGCTATATTTACCTGGATTATTGCACAACAGCAAGGGCTGTTTGTAGTTAGTCTCATTAAGATGGAGCCAATGGGTCAACTGGGCTGTTCTCAGAGGCAAAGCTGGGTTCCTGGGATCAGCCATGGTAGAGACAAGCAGGTAAACTTGGGTCCCAAGCCCTGGCCTTTTCATGATTTGTGGCCTTAAGCAAGGGAATCTGTGGGCTCAGGTCACACACCCAAGAAGCCAGCGGTGAAGTCAGGGCACATCCATGGAAACGGGAAGAGTCAGTTAGAAGAACATTTTCTCCATCTTCTGGGATAAACTAGACCTCTCCAGAATGAGATGTCTTCCTGGTAACAGAAGTGCTCAGAAATAAATCAACCTATAATAAACAGCAGGATAAAATGAATGTACTGGGGGCCCAGAAGCAATGAGGCAGCCAGATGAGAAGGCTGCATGGGCAGTAAATGATGCCCTAGCCCAGGCCTTCGAAGGGGCTGCAGGCCACAAGCTCAGGACCAAAGTTGTATCAAGACAACAGGGCAGAAGATGCTCTGATGATCTCTGGGCCACTTTTAGGCAGCTTGCTGGTAGGGAAAGGGTTAACATGTGGAAGCAGGGGGCAAAGAAGGTTGAAGATGCCTGAATTGGAAACACAGGGAGATGAGAGTCTGTCAGAGGCCAGGAGGCTCAGGTGTACCCAGAGGCAGAAGAACGGCTAGGATGGCCTCCTGAAGCACCCAAAAGTCAGAAAACCCCCCATTCTCATGAGCACACCCCAATCCAAAGGATGTCCTCACAGGAGCCCACAGAATATGCCACCTCTATACTGTCCTCTGCAGCAAACCCCCAGAGGCCCTTCTTAGGCCCAAGTTGCCTTCGCTGCTCAGCCCCTCCAACTCACATACATGTAACCCAGCTGAGGGCAGGGGCTTTCTGAACCCTTATGTTGTGTAATCTCTACCCCCCCCCCCCACCCAGACAGTCAGTGTGGAGATTTTCTCTTCCCAAGCAAAGAGCGATGCAAGGAAACTGAGAGACCATCTGAACTCACACTGGTGGGCAAATCAGATTTGAACTCTTGTCTTGTTCCTTCTTTTCTTTCTTTCTCTCTTTCCTTCCTTCTTTCTTCCTTCCTTCCTTCCTTCCTTTCTTCCTTTCTTCCTTTCTATCTTTCTTCCTCTCTTCCTTTCTTTCTTTCTTCCTCTCTTTCTCTCTCTCTCTCTTTCTTTCTTTCTTTTTAGGGCCATACCCAGGACACATGGAGGTTTCCAGGCTAAGGGTCGACTCCGAGCTGTAGCCTCTGGCTTGCACCACAGCCACAGCAATGTGGGATCTGAGCTGCATCTTCGACCTACATCACAGCTCACAGCAACAATGGATCCTTAACCTACTGAGGGAGGCTAGGGATTGAACCTGCATCCTCATGGATACTAGTCGGGTTCATTACTGCTGAGCCATGATGAGAACTCCTGAACTCTGTCTTTCTGATTCCAATCCAGTGATCTATTTACATAATGACAGCATATCACAGTGAGGAGTAGACAGGCAGGTCTGTATGGCTGGATAAGAACTCAAATAATGTGAAAGGAGAGCCATGACTCAGGATGTTGGGCAGTGCCATTTGTAATGCCACCTTCAGGGATGGAGACACAGTAGCCAGGCCTGTCATAGGGTGAGTACACAGGATGGGCACGTGGAGGTAGAAAGATCACAGGGGAGTGGGGTGGTGACCCCCCAAAACACAGCTACATAATTTGGCCTCATGATAAGCTCCTGCCCTGCCCTCTCTCACATGCACACACTCACACACTCTGTCTGACACACACACACACACGCACACACACACACACACACACACACGGCCATAACACACCTCCCAGCCCTCAGAGCAGCCCTGGCCCCAACCCCCCTTCCTTGCAGAGGACCTGCAGCAGGTGAGACCACCCAAGGTGGCCGTGTTTGAACCATCGGAGGCGGAGATCTCCCGGACCCAGAAGGCCACCCTCGTGTGCCTGGCCACAGGCTTCTACCCCGACCACGTGGAGCTGAGCTGGTGGGTGAACGGGAAGCAGGTCCAGAGCGGGGTCAGCACGGACCTTCAGCCCCACAGGGAGGACTCCAGCCGCAATGACTCCAGCTACTGTCTGAGCAGCCGGCTGAGGGTCACCGCCGCCTTCTGGCACAACCCCCGCAACCACTTCCGCTGCCAAGTCCAGTTCTACGGGCTCACGGAGGAGGACGAGTGGGAGTACAACTGGACCAAGCCCATCACCCAGAACATCAGTGCGGAGGCCTGGGGCAAAGCCGGTGAGCAGCGGGGCCTGGGCGGCTTCTGCATGGAGGGCGTCAGAGCAGAGGAAGGGAGAGACCCAGGGAGAGGGCCGGACTGTCTAGATCCGGACCAAAGGGGTGGGGTGGGAAGGCCAGAGGCAGCACGAGGGTGGACGGGGCACATGGGGCTCGTTCCTCCCCCAGGTGCTCGGTGCAACTCAGCTGTGCTGCTGGGTCCCTTCACTGCCCACCTGCACAGCTCAGGTCTGAGTGCTGGTCCTAGTTTCCCAAGATCATGATGGCAGTGCTGCTGACATAGGAGGGCTGTGTCTTACCACATGACTGGCTTTTCTTTGGGCTATGGGCCGATGCCTTTAAAGGCTGTGACTTAAGCTCAGTCTCTTTCAGAAGTGGAATTCCCTACTCATCCATTTCCCTCTTCCTTTTTTCTTTCAGACTGTGGCTTCACCTCTGGTAAGTAGCCCTCTTTTCGTTTGTCTCCATCTTTCATGGTCTTTGCTCTAGAACCAGAGGGTGCCGGGGGGGGGCGGGGGCGGATGGGGCATGGAGAGGAGCCCAGAGATAATGGGCTCCAAGGTATCCACCATCTCCTCCTTTCTGTCCCCAGCGTCCTATCAGCAAGGGGTCCTGTCTGCCACCCTCCTCTATGAGATCCTGCTGGGGAAGGCCACCCTGTACGCTGTGCTGGTCAGCGCCCTGGTGCTGATGGCCACGGTAAGCAGGAGGGCAGGAGGGGGCAGTGATTGAAGGGAGGGGTGGAACCTCATACCAGGTAACTTGGGGTCAGTTCCTGGCAACTCAGTGGAATTATAATGGGCTTGCCAGACTGGGGGGAAAGTGCAAGCACCATTACAGAATGTAGCTTTGGAGGCTGGGAAGAATCAGCCTAAAATCCGGCCCCAGAGTCAGCCTCCTCTGACCCACTCCTACTCTCCCATGGCCCCTGACACCCTGACTGTGTCCTCTCTTCCCCAGGTAAAGAAAAAGGATTCCTGAGACCAGCTCTGAAAGTGCATCCTGAGTCGTTCTTTATCTTCACCCTAGATTCACTGTAACATGTTTCCAATTAGTGTTTCTTAAGAGTCTCTCTCTTTCTCTGCACCTCTTATCTCCTTCCTACATGGATATGTTGCTCTTCTCCCAGCTTCCCTGAAGGCTGAGCTCCTCCACACTGAACGTGAACTAGACTAACTCAATAAAATGTCATGATTGCATCCTAGGAGTGTCCGTGGAGTTCTATCCTCTGCTGATCTACCTCTGATTTAGGGAAGGCACCACCTCTCGGGCATAGGGAGTGACTAACCCTCTTCTCTGACCCATGCTACTTTCTCCTAGTCTCCTGATGGAGGCTGGACCCGTGTGGTCCCTTCTTGAGCATTCCAGCTCCCATTATGTAGTCTGAGTCTGAGAGGCAAGGAGCTGGGCTCTGGAAAACTTGCATACTGAGGACAGATAAGGATGAATGCCAGTGAACCACAACCCCCCCCCCCCCCACCTCAGTGTACAGAGTGACCAGTGGGCTAGAATGTCTGGTCGTTTCTTAATTCCCAGGTTCAAGTTTCACTTGTTATGTATTTAGGGCTTGTCTCTATCTGTTCTTAGTACTTCCATCTTGTCTGGTTTCAGAATTTGGGCATAATATTTCGTTCTACTCAGCCTGCCATGGTTAGGATTCTAAAGAAGGCACAGGTTGAAAACACCAAGGTATAAAACCTGGAGATTTCACAGAGAGAGGTTGCCTGGTGTCAGGCCCTGGGGAGGGTTGGAGAAGAAAGGGAGAAGGGTCCAGTGGCTGCTGGGGTACTACGCTTGAGTAGCCCTTTCAACAGGCTCCTACACTTGATGGGATGGAGACCAGGCCACCCCAAACGTAGTGTGTTGAATGCACCCCCTTGGGTGGAGACCGTTCTCTTGCTGTGAACGGTCAGGTTAACACCACGAGCAGGTTATAACCATTGTTGTAGAGAACAGCACCCAGAGGCAGAGGAAATACCATCAGATGACAAAGGACATAGACCAGTGAGATATGCCCTGGGGTAGGTTAGTTGAGGCAGAATGTCAAGTCTGAGGAAGGAGCTCTGAAAGCTGGGAGGGGATGAGAAAGATGGAGTCCTTATACTAGCTTGCTTCATTCTAGGCTTCTAGCTGGGCACTGGCACACACACATGGTCCCAGCCAATCCCCACAACAATCTCAGAAGCAGGTATTTTTCTCCCAACTTCCTAGGTGAAGAAACCACAGTTCATAGGTCCAATGAGTGGTATGCTGTGAAGCCGTGACACATTCTTCTGAGGATGGTCAGTTTGGGGAGCTTTGCCCACGTGGTGACCAGGAAGGTATGATTGCTCACAAAATTGCTGGGTGACACTAAAGTAGCTGCTCCCACACTCTGGGGTAGAACCCACAGGAACAGACTGAGGATACCTTCTTGATTCCTGAGTGTATTTCTTTCCCAGCACTGCTGTAATGAAGGGACACACACTTCATGGTTTAAAGCACTGGAAGTGTAGTCTCTCATAGTTCTGGGGCCAAAAACCAGAATCAAGGTCTCGGCAGGACCACACACCCTTCCAAACTCTAGGGGAGCATCCTCCCTTGCATCTTCCCACTTCTGCTGGCTGCTGGCTTCACTGGCTCGAGGCAGCATCACCCCAACCTTATGATCTGTCTTCACATCTTCTCCCCCATATCTCTGCATGGAAGTTTCCATTTCTTTGCTCTTACCAAGTCACAAGTCATTGGGTTTAGGACACATGTTCATTCAGAAGGATTTCATCCTGAGATTCTAAACCAATTCCATCTGCAAAGACCCTGTTTCTAAAAGAGGTCACAGTCTGAAGTTCTGGGCTGGTGTGAATTCATCCCACTACACCGAGAATCCAGGACCTGGAGATGAGGGGTTCTCGAGACCCAACACACACAGGCCAGGAGAGGGCATGGCCCAGGGCAGAGGCAGCCTGGGACCCATCATGTGCCTGCACCTTCCCATCAGTCATGAGTATCTCTAGGTTTCTTAGGCCACAGGCATTTTTTTCATTTGTTATTGCTATTGGTGTTTATTTGGGGATGACCCCAAAAATCCCCAAACAAACGAGGCAGAGTTTAGACTCTAAACCAACAGAGCAGTGCCTCGTAATCTTTAAGGATTCTTCACACGGATGGGGCGGGGAGATGAGCAGCTCAAGGGACAAGTAAAACATTCCAGAGAAGACAGGGCATTGTGTGGGCCAGGAGTGGACCAGGGAAAGGGGTGTTGGAAGCAGGGGGGTTTGTGTGAGCAGAGCTATGAGGAAGAAACTGAGCAAATGTGGGGCCAAGATCGGGGTGGGGGTGGGGAGAGGAGCGTCTGCAGGCTCAGTGGTATCATCTCTGGGATGCTAAGAGCAGAGACATTAGCAGGTGGGTGGAAGTGGGAGGTGTTGCTGGTGGGCACCTGGGGTCTGTCAAGGTGAGGACTAAAGGAACAAACATCCTCTAGAGGATGGGTGGCTTGGTACATGTCCCCCTCTCCGGGAAACATGCAAGTGATGGAGAAACTCCACTTGGTCCCTGGCCCTCCTTGACCCTTGCCCCTCTTCCCAAATCTTTACAGCCCTTTCCTGTCTCCCTTGGACAACCCTGCCCCCAACATGCAATTCACAGGCACTGGCAAGTTTATCTCTTCCGCCTATGCGTCTTTCTCCAGAATCTAACTAGATCCTCCTGGGGCATTCCCATTGTGGCTCAGTGGTAACAAATTCAACTAGCATACGTGAGGATGCAGATTTGGTCCCTGGCCTCTCTTAGTGGCCAGGGTTAAGGATCTGGTGTTGTCATGAGCTGTGGTACAGGCCGAAGATCTGGCTCAACTCAGACCCCACGTTGCTGTGGCTGTGATGTAGGCTGGCAGCGACCCCTAGCCCAGGAGCTTTCATATGCTGCAGGTGCGGCCCTAAAAATTAAAAATACTACTACTAATAAAAAATAGATCCTCCTGGACCAATTTTAGCCATCCTATCCATTCTTCCTCAGGTGAAACTGAGCAAAAATGGGTTAGATGTAGAGCAGTCATATCATTTATTGTGTGAATGGGGAGACTATTGAGAGTGAAAAATAAGATACAGGGACTAGAGGAGTAGACCAGGATTGTCCTGACAAACCAGGGCATGTGGCCACTCCAGTCCCAGGAATGAGAAGCACTAAAGTAACCCCTCCTTGACCTGGGCTTGTTGACCTATCCCAATGTCAAGGCTAATCTAATCTAAGCTTCATCCCATTAAAGAAATCTATGGGCGGAATGTAGTCCAGGGGAAAACTCCACCAGGGGGAACACAGTGCAGGGATAAATCATACTTTCTGATTGAAGAGACCTAGAAGCCGAGCATCTCAGGGGAAGGCCGGTGGTCCCCCATGTTCTTGCCATTCCAAGGGGCAGAGCTGGACCCAGTGTGGTTAGGCATCCAAGAGAGGAACCTCAACTCTGTGATCTTTAGAGAGTGATTCAGAAATTAAGAGGGGAAAGGAAGCATCCAACTGACCAGTCATCCAACTGGTCATGTTGAGTGACATCCTGGTGGGGGAACGGAACTTCCATGGGAAAGGGCTGCTCCAGTCCCTGTTACTTGCCCAGGAGAAGGACATTCCTATCAACACCAGTATCCATTAGAGACCTGCAGCCTCTCCTACCGCACAGCTCAGGACGAAGCTGTACAAGGCTGGGGAGAGGAGATGCCAGGGCAGGGGACAGGGAGGGAGAGCAGGTAGAGGACCATCCAAGAGACAAAGACTTTCTCTCTCTTCAGTAAGTGAATATGAGAGAGCAGGGAAATAAGAAGGATTTGGGAACAAGAGGGTTGGGATAAGAGTGATGGCTTTTAGAGTTCCCTGGCGGACTAGCAGTTAAGGATCCAGCATTGCCCTGCTGTGGCTTGGGGTGCTACTCTGGCCTGGGTTCTATCCCTAGACCTGGAACTTCTGCCTGACACTGGTGTAGCCAGAAAAAAAATGAAACATGAAAAAAGAAAGAAGAATGATGGCTCTTGATAGATCCATTCCCTGCTCTGAGCCATTTCCCTGTTTCTTCTTCCATAGTGACCCAGAAAAGGGGAGCCTGATTAACTTCAGCTCCTAACAGTCTGTGGGACAGACAGGCCCAAGGGTCCTACATAGGAAGAGTCTCTTGCAAATGATCTGCTTAGAGACAGGTGTGGGGATGGAGAATGGGTACTAGAGACCGCTCTTGAAGTTCTATGTGTGTACAGCAAAAACATGCTCATACCGAGATGTATCACCTTTAGGGACATTAGGAGATGCTGACGTAGATGAAAAAATGGCTAAAGACCCCAGGTCAGGTTTTTTTCTTCCTTTCTTTTTTTTTTTTTTTTTTTTTTTTTGCAGGGGGCAGGGAACACATCTTTTTTATTTTATTTAAAAAATTTTTTATTAAAGTATAGTTGATTTAAAATGTTCTGACAGTTCTGGTGTACAGCAAAGAAACCCAATCAAATACACACACACACACACACACACACACACAATTCCTTTCTTATATTACATTCCATCATGGTCTATCCCAAGAGACTGGATATAGTTTCCCATGCTATACAGCAGGATCTCATTGTTTATCCACTCCAATGCAATAGTTTGCCTCTACTAACCCCAAACTCCCAGTCCATCCCACTCCCCCACTCCCCCTTGGCAACCATAAGTCTATTCTCTTTGTCTATGAATCTGTTTCTGTTTTATAGATAGGTTTATTTGTGCCATATTTTAGATTCCGCATATAAGTGACACATACGGTATTTGTCTTTTTCTTTATGACTTTACTGACTATGAGAATCTGTAGTTGCATCCATATTGCCTGAAATAGCTTTGTTTCATTCTTTTTTATGTCTGAGTAGTATTCCATTGTGTATGTGTACCATATCTTAATCCATTCATCTGTCGATGGACATTTAGGTTGCGTCCATGTCCTGGCTATTGTGAATAGTGTTGCTATGAACTTAGGGGTGCATGTGTCTTTTTAAATTATAGTTTTGTCTGGATATATGCCCAGGAGTGGGAGTGCTTGATCACGTGGTAGTTTTATATCTGGTTTTCTGAGTAACCTCCATACTGTCTGTCATAGTGGTTGTACCCAGGTCTGGTCTTAGCATTGCTCCTAAATATGGATAAATCTTTCATTTTCAGCCCTGATGACCTCTTCTTAAACTTTCATCACCCAGTTCCCTTTATTTGTGTCCATGGAAATTGCCCTATAGCCATCTAAACCTCACCATACGGAAGGCCACCAAGCTTGGGCAGCAATGGTAACTACCGTTCATTCTCATTGCTTGTGGTAGACTCCCAGAATTTCCAGAAAGGTGATTTCTGGGCTTCATGACCCCATAATGGGAAATGTCATCCACCCCACATCAGACCCTAACCTAAAGCACATCTTGCCTCAGTCTGGGGTTGGATATCCTCTCAACCTATCCTGAGGATGGTTTTTTCTCTCTTTATATTTGTGGCTCTAAAGTCCCCAGGTTCTTAGCATGCCATGCCTTTCCATCCCTCCTTGGGATTTATTGTGACAATACTTGGTCGTGCCCTGAATCATCTCCCTCCAACTGATGACATAGTCTCTGCTCATCACGGCCCTCTTCTACCCCAACTGCAGGTCTTTCTCCTTCATCTCCCTCTGTTTTGCACTTGAATTCCTAGGAGGGCTTCCTAGGGAAGGTGGAATCCCAGAGATGAGTGGATGGATCAGTACCTCAAAAAGGAGCTGAAAATGAGCCAGCAATTGTGACTTACTTCCACTGGAGTACCGTCAGTGCTAACTTAGTTGTGGAGTTCCCTTTGTGGCTCAGTGGTAACAAACCCACCTAGTATCCATGAAGACGCAGGTTCAATCTCTGGCCTTGCTCAGTGGGTTAAGGATCCAGCATTGCCATGAGCTGTGTATAGGTTGCAGATGTGGCTGGGATTTGGCATGGCTGTGGCTGTGGTGTAGGCTGGCAGCTACAGCTCTGATTTGACCCCTAGTCTGGGAACTTCCATATGCCAAGGGTGTAGTCCTAAAAAGGCAAAAAAAACAAACAAACAAAAAAAAAAAAACGAAAAAAACACTCAAAACCTTAGCTGTCTTCAGTCGGTAAGAGGAGTGGTCTTGACAGGGAGTCTTCCCATAGGCCCAGCCCCCCAACTACATCCTGATCTTTCTCTCTGACATAAGGAAGTGGGTTTTAAAACTTGAGTTTCTGTCATGGTGCAGCAGAAGCGAATCGACTAGGCACCATGAGGTTGTGGGTTCGATCCCTGGCCTTGATCAGTGGGTTAAGGATCCAGTGTTCCAGTGTTGCCATGAGCTGTGGTGTAGGTCACAGATGCAGCTCGGATCTGGCATTGCTGTGGCTCTGGCGTAGGCTGGCAGCTATAGCTCTGATTCGACCCCTAGCCTGGGAACCTCCATATGCCACGGGTGTGGCCCTAAAAGACAAATAGACAAAAAATAAAATAAAATAGTGACTTGACAGGTGATCTTGGGCTTGACCCCTTCTACCCAAGTTCTAGGCCATGCCAGAAGTTAGAGCTCACCCCTCAGTCCCTCACTCCCACAATGGGACTTGACCTTGACTGGATCTTGGAATCATAGACACTCTGAGTGGTCAAGTGGCATACATTGCAGAGCCTTGAGCCCCCTTGCCCCCATAACTGGGGCCTGTCCTGGGACAAGGACTCCCTGCCTGTCTGGGGTAGATCATTTAGTGCCTTAACAGCTCTATGAAGAATTTTGTTCCCTTTAGGTTTCCACAAATCTCATTGTAAACCACACATTAGTTTTTTTTTTTCTCAATGAATTTATTACATTTGTAGTTGTACAATGATCATCACAATCCAGTTTTATAGGATTTCCATCCCACAACCCCAGCACATTCCCCCACCCCCCAAACTGTCTCCTTTGGGAACCGTAAGTTTTTCAAAGTCTGTGAGTCAGCATCTGTTCTGCAAAGAAGTTCAGTCTGTCCTTTTTCCAGATCCCACATGTCAGAGAAAGCATTTGATGTTTGTGTCTCATTGTATGGCTGACTTCACTTATCATGATAATTTCTAGGTCCATCCATGTTGCTAAAACTGCCAGTATTTCATTCCTTTTAATGGCTGAGTAATATTCTGTTGTCTATATGTACCACATCTTCTGGATCCACTCCTATGTCAATGGACATTTAGGTTGTTTCCGTGTCTTGGCTATTGAACTACACATTAGTTCTAATTACACTCCTATGAGAGTCCTTCTTAAGACAGCCAGCATGCCCACCCCCAACCAAGAGTCTGCAAATCTATGAGAGAATAAGCAGAACCTTTAAAAGCCTGAGCTTGCACAAAGGAAAAAGCATGCAATAGGTATGAGAACTTTATGATAGCAAAGAATATGGGCTTTAAAGACAAAGAGGCATAGTTTCAAGCCTTAGATCTGCCCTCATCAGCTGTATGACCTTGGATCGGTGACCACCTCTGAGACTCATCTTTCCTTCCTATAAAATGGGTCAATCGCAAACCCGACTTAATAAGGTAGTTTCACCTTTAATTCACACAACATCAATAAACATTAGGCTTATAAAATTATTATGAGCCTAACTTTTTTCAGGCTAATCATTTCCAGCTCTCTCATTTTTTTTTTTTCACTCACAAGGCACAGTTTTGAACACTTCCTCCTCTCCACAGCCCAGCTGCTCTCTTCTAAAACATTTACATTTGTTTCTGTGCTTGCACTTTTCTAAAAGCCTGGTCTTCAGCACAGGACAGGGCACCAGGTGGGTTCTGACCTAAAAAGGGAGAGTCACCTGCTGATCTCCATACTTTCTACCTTGGTCCCATAAGGACCCCTCTTCCAGGTCTGGATCCAGAGCATCCCACTGACTCACAGAGCTCACTCTCAACTCAGTCCCCGGGTCTTTGCCACACTCACTGCTTATGGGCCTCATAGCCCCATTCCTGAGTTCAGACAGGTGGTTTTCTCTCCTTGCAGGGAGGGGTAGGGGCAGGAGCAGGGAGCGCCTGTTGAATGTTCTGTTTCTTCAGCTTATCTCTCCAACTCTCTAGTTTCTGCAGAATTCAGATTCTGCAGCTCATCTGAGTTACCCTCCATCCTCACCATTAATTTCTCTCTTCTTAAACACCCAGTTCATAAACTTCACAGCAAAAGCACAATGCAACCTCCAGCCCACATTCCCCTAAGCGTTGCCCGAGGTCCAGGAGCTACTAAAACACAGGGAACTGGTTTCTGGTCCTCCTCTGTCCACAGCTTGGACAAGTTGGACAGCTTGTTTTTCTCCTCTGGGCTGCTCTAGCCTCTTCTGTGATGGGAGGGTACTGGCTAATGCGGTCTCTGAGGAATTGTCAAGTTCTGCCCTTCGGATTCAGTGATTCAAAGTCTGCAGGCCCCAAATCACGTAACTCAGGGATTTTAAACTCTTTCCAGATGCACATCATCCACCCCTATGACACAGCCTCAGAGGCTGTCTGTGGTGTAAGGGGGTCAGTGTTGACCCCGGAACCCCAGCTAACAAGAGGCACCTGGAACCCCACACCTGGAAAGAGGTCCAGGGCTTTGAACGAAGAGAAGAAAATAGTGTTTGAAGGAGGGTGGCCTTGAATCAAAGGCCAGGAAGTGAAAGAGAAGTGGGTTGGGGCCTTTGAGAAGACAACCAGGGAAGGGATGGTGGGGTCTGAGCCCAAAGCCGGCTGTCAAGCTGTTTATCTCTGTGTGCCATCAATACAAGCAGCAACAGCCACGCACCTGCCCTTGCCCCATCTTGGGGATGCACAACAGGATGCGGTTTGACATTTACCAGGTCCTGTATCTGGGGCGCCTGTGAAAGTCCCTCCCCCCTCTCCCACCTTTGGTGCTCTGTGAATACCAGTCTGACCACATCCTGCCCCAGCTTCTTCCACGCTGCCCTTTCAACGTGGGCCTTGGGTGAGCACCCTGGTGGTGGAAATAGAACCACAGAAGAGGCTAGGGTCTCTGGAAGGGGAGCCAGGCATCTCGGCTGCACGTGCAGACCACCCCACCCCCCCAGCATAACACCCACACCTGCTGGAGGTCACTCCCTAGATCAGAGGCTGCAGGGAGCACCTTGGAGGTGGTGTAGAAGACAAAGCAGCTGCTGTAACTGCTGTGACCCCATTGGGGTCCCTGCTGGCTCCACATCACTCAGGCAACTCCCTCCCCCCACCCTCCACACAGAGCCTCCCACTTCCTTCCACTCATCTAGTGAGTGGGTGCTAATGAGTCACAGGAAAGGGAGCCCCAGATAGTCAACAGGCTGAGAAACGGCCAGTCCCCGGATATCTGAGCTGGCGTCTGTGTGCTGTCCCCGCTGGTTTCTCTAAGCATCATCCCTACCACTAAGGCCTATGAGGATGCGTGAAGGGCAAGGTCGATTCCATCTGTCGAGAAGAGGGAGAAGGAATAATGCAAGAGAGGCTAGACAAGCAGAAGGCCTGAATAAGTAGCTAGGAAGCGGGAAGCCACAGGGCAAATTTGCTTTGCCGCAGCTCAGGGAGCCATAGCATCCTCGGCTCAAAGCAGAGACTCCTGCACACAACTAGGAAGTTACCCAAATTTAGTGTCAACCAGCTTCCCATCCTGGGAGTTTCCTGAGCTTCCTTCAGCTGCCTGGAGGCCCCCGGGTCTCTTCCTAGACATCCCATGAGTGGCTAAGATCCAGACTTGAAGTTCTGGCCACGAGCATATGGCCCTGGATCTTCCATGCGCCAGTGGCCAGGGAATGACAGGAATGGGAACCATTGTCCGGGCACATCTGCAAAGTCAGAGCCGGTAACAGGGTCCTGGAAGGTCTCCTAGGAAAGACATAGCCTCATCTCCCCAAAGGGGTTTGTGAGGTTGATGAGCTCCTGGCAAGAAATAGCATACCTGAGCCATATCCCCCCTGAACAGCTGGTTTCTTTTTCTCCTGAGATTAAAGACAAATGTAGATTTCTGATTCTAGATGCTATGGGAGCTGTTATGGGAAAAAGATGCTTATTCATGAGTAGAGCAGATATCATGGCAGATAATAACTTTTTTTTAAAATAGAGGTTTCCAGACTAGGAGTCAAATAGGAGCTGTAGCCTCTGGCCTACACCACAGCCTCAGCAATGCCAGATTCTTAACCCACTGAGTAAGGATAGGGATCGAACCTGCATCTTCGTGGATACCAGTTGGGTTCATTACTACTGTGCCATGACAGGAACTCCCTGGATAGTAACTTGTTTTGATGAATTCAGATGGCTTTCAAGCCTCTCCTTAATTAGCCTGCCCTTACCTGTCAATGCCTTCCTGTCTATCTATTGCCTTAATGATCAGGACCATTTGCTCACTGCCTTTCTGGAACTTAGAATATTCATGGGGACCTCCTCATTTCTACTCATATTGACTCCTCTGTGGAGAAGTGCATTTTCAAATTTCAATACTAGCCTCCGAGTTGTGGCACAGCAGAAACAAATCCAACTAGTGCCCATGAGGATGCTGGTTCGATCCCTGGCCTTGATCAGTGAGTTAAGGATCTGGCGTTGCTGTGGCTGTGGTGGCTACAGCTCCAATTCGACCCCTAGCCTGGGAACCTCCATATGCTGCACCTGCAGCCCTAAAAAGCAAAATACGTACATACATACATACATACTAGCCTCCCCAAAACTCAACCTCACCAAAATTCTCTTGCCTTCTTTAGTTTTCCAGAACTTTCCTGAAATTCTTACAGCAGTGAAAATTCTGTTTTAACTCTCCTACCAGCTCCCCTTGAAGAGTCATGATTCCTTGGAACAGAGTTCTGTTTAAGAAGGATTCTGAGAATGTGTAAAGGCCCAACAGAAAAGATTAATATCTAAACAAGCACAACGTACAGGTGTCATGGGTTTGCCATCCAAGTATACTCAGCATTTTAGAAGGTTTACTAGAGTTTACATTTAATTTAAAAAACAAACACACAAGGATTTCATTTGGGTAAGCTGTAATCCAAATATCTTGTAAACTTAGAGAGGAAAATAATATTTGTTGAAAATTAGACCCTGTAATAGGGCTTTATAACATAAAGACGATCTCACCAAACACACTTAATCCAACAAGACAAGTTTCACAGGTGAGGAAAATAAGGCCCAGAGAGATTAGATAATTAGCCCAAGGTCACAATGGCTAGTAAGTTTAAACTAAAAGACCACGTGCCTAAAAATATAGAGACAGATCTGAAAAGGAATGGACACGTATAACTGATTTACTCTGCTATACGTCTGAAATTAACACAACTTTGTAAGTCAACTTTAAAATACATATAGAAAGTAAAAGATCAGTGGCTGCCAGTGTTTGTGAAGAAGAAAGAACTAAGTAGATGAAACACAGGGTGTTTGTAGGGCTGTGAAACTAGTCTGCATGACAGTAATGGTTAATACAAGACGTGATACATTTGTCAAATACCACAGAAATGCACAATGCAATGAATAAATTTTAATGTAAACCATGGACTTTAGTTACTAATAACATACCCATATTGGTTCAATAATAAATATACCATACCCACGAAAGGTGTTAATAAGAGCAAAGGCTGGGGAAGAAAGGGGCATATACGGAAACTTTATCTACTCAATTTTCATCTTACTCTAAAATACCAAAATCTATTAACTGAAAATAACCTGACAGCCCTGTTTCAGGGGAGATCTATTTCTGCTTATGTTCGATAACCAGCTAACATCCACACGTTAGCTTGAGACATTCTTTACTATTAAATAAATGTGAGCCAAACTTGAGTTGTAATGCATTTTTATTTCTATGGTTGTAGCACTGCTGATTGACTGCGCAAATTTAAATTTTCACACATGGAGGAAAAATAAACTTAGTGCCTTGATTTTTTTTTTCCTGCAATTAAAAAAAAAATTGTTTTTAATTGAAGTCTAGGAGTCCCCACTGTGGCACAATGGAATTGGTGGTGTCTCCACAGCTCCAGGATACATGTTCGGTCCTGGGCTCCACACAGTGAGTTAAAGGATCTGGTGTTGCCACTACTGTGGAGTAGGTTGCAACTGATCTCTGGCCCGGGAACTCCATATGCCATGCAGCAGCCAAAGAAAAAATATTGACGTCTAGTTGATTTACAATGTTATGTTAGTGTCTGGTGTACAGCAGAGTGATCCAGTTATACACACACACACACACACACGCAATTGCACACACATATATTTTTTATATACACACACATATATTTCATATTCTTTTTTTATAATGGTTTATTATAGGATATTGAATATAGTTCCCTATGCTATACAGTAGGACCTTGTTGTTTATCTACTTTACTAAAATTTTTTTCCCAGGTTGTCTCCTGGATTATCTCTCTTTTTATTTTTAAAAAGCATAGTTGATTTACAAGGTGGCGCCATTTCCTGCTGTACAGCAAAGTGACTCAGTCATAAATATATATACATTTTAATATTATTTTACATCACAGTCTGATCTATGTTATATATAGTAGTTTTTATCTGCTAATCCCAAGCTCCAAGGGCCTTGACTATTTCCTGTTGTGACCATGCCCGGCACCATCTTGAGTGTACTTCATTTTTCTTTTTAATCCCTGTGACGGCTCAGAATGCCCAGCACGTAACTGCTTAATATATAGTTGACCTTAAAGTGCAACAGGGACTCTTGAGCCTTATTCAATACTGTCTTGATTGCTTTGTGTCTCTGTCTCAGATTTTCCTCTGCAGATTAATGATACTGAAAGAAACAAATGGCTGAATTGTTCCAAAGGAAATAATGCCAGGAACAGAGTATTTTAGGACTTCTTGTGCCCCCTCGTGGAACAGAAGGGACATTAAAAAAGAAAATCTTTTGAGGAATAAGGAGGAGGAGGAGGGAGGGCTCAGGGGGTGGGAGATGAGGAAGGATGCTCAGTTGCCAAGGTAACCACAGTGTCTCTTCCCAGACATCCCCATAAGCCTTTTCCTCACCTACATTTCCATCCAAGTAATTTCTCTTTTTAGGGTTTTACCATTACATATGCCTGCCCTCTTTATCCTGTCTCTTGTATCTCTTGGATCACCATCTGCTTCTCTGCTCCCTCTGTTGCTATAAAGGAAGGAATGAGACACAGTAGAACAGGCATTAAAAAAAAAATTGAAACCCCCAAACAATAATCAACATTCCTGAGTGCATGTTTCTGATGCTAATAAAACCACACTTGTAGCCCCTACGATAACCATCCACCTTGCCCCCCCTCCCTGGCTCGAAACCTCATCCAAGCTTTCACAAGTTGTCCAGTCTCTGCAGAAAGAGCAAAGATGATGAAAATTAACTAGTTAAGTAACTGGTGTTGGGGCATCCTGCCCTTCTCATTGGCAAATGCACAACCTCGATCACCAGGGTACCCATAGGCATGTGAAAGAATAGGGGGTTAGGCAAGGAATAGCACAGTCGGAGGGCTGGAGTATGAGAACCTCAGATTAGACTTCCACATATGGTGAAATTGACTGTGTATCTGCCATTCACAGCTTCAACACACATACGTCTTTTTGTTGTTGTTGTTCTTCCTGGGAACTTCACAAAGTTCTTTTGGAGAATCTGGCTGGTTCAGTTGCCCTCACATTGGCTGCCAGTCAGAAACTCAATGACAAACACATCCTCTAGCCAGTCCTTAAGTGAGGGCTCCTGGAGAGGGTGGTGAGAACTTGGGAGAGGGCGGGGTTTTTGCACAGATGTCTGCCCCACCGGACTCAGTGTGAGACTCCAGGCGCAGAGGTAGAAGCCAGAGTTGCTGAGCAGGAGCTTCTTAGAACTCAGGATGAACAGTCCATCCTGGGGCCTGGAGGCGTTGAAGTCCTGGAGCTTTTCAGGCTCTCTCTGGTGAGTGCCAGTGGAGTAGAAGAGCAGCTGAAGGTCCCTCCCGCCGGTGGCCTGCCTGTACCAGTATAGGCTGGGGTTTGATACCCCCTTCACAGTGCACTCCAGGGAGAGGGCGCTGCCCACAAGCTGCACCCTGGTAGCTGGCCATTGATGGATGGTCTGAGCGATGACACCTGTGGGAAGCATGAAAAGCCTTTGAGAAGGAAGAACCCCAGCCCAGCTTGCCCTCCATCCCAAGAGAAGGTAGGATCAAGCCCTTCCATGGCTCAGGCATGGGGCACCATCATGGGGAGCAGACCATGAGGGCCAAGTGGTCAGTGGTCAAGGGGAGACCGAGGGCACACTCCTTCCTAGGGACTTAGGAACCCAAGGCCAGTGTACCAGCCACCAAGACTAAACTCCCATATTCATTCAACAACTGAAGGAATGTACCAAAGAGTCAAACCAACACCCGAGGTTCTTCAGAGGGTTGTGGTGAGGGTGAGTTCTGGAGAGGAGGACCCACCTAAGAAAGTTCCCAGGAGAAGGGCAAGGAGATGGCAGGGCATAGTTCCAAACAGCCCGAAGTGCAGCTAGTGTGGTTGACCTCCTCTCTGAGCAAGAGAGGTGGCCAGGCTCCTCCCACTTGGAGATCCGCCATAGCAGAATGAGCCACGTATCTCTCAGGCTGGGGAGGAAATGAGGCTTGTCTTTTTTTAAGTATCATCCCCACCCTCCCTGGGAACCGGCTTTACCCTGCACGAGTTATCTCTATTGCAATCCTGCTGAAGGACCTGTATGTAAATATACTTAATAATGACTCATTGATTTACCTGTAAGTGAGAGATGGCTATCTGGCGCCCCCTGGAGGCCATCTCTGTAACCTCCAGAGAAACGGATCCTGGTGGGGATGACCAAAGGGATTTTAGTCTATCTGAAGCTGGAAACCAGCTAAAGGACATGTCACCTGGGTAGCTGAAAGCGGGATAAAAGCAGATCAGAGATGAAGAGATTTAGGTCTTCAGGGTTGTCACAGCAAAAATAAAGCCCAGCTCTGAGGGAAGGAATCTGCTCTAACAGCCAATCAAGGGAGCAGCATCCTCTTCAACCCCAGCAGACAGGATTTGGGACCTGGACAGGCAGAATCAACGATTCAATTGAAAGCCGGCCTCTGTGGTCCACGTGCCTCTAACGGTCTCATTAGGTCTAATTTGTCCTCTAAATGCAACATGAGATTGAAGAAAATTGAGGCCTTGAAATCAAATCTGGGTTCTATTCATAGCTCTGCTTCTTAGGAACCCTCAGTGAACTCTCATCCCCAACTTTCTCATCTGTAAAATGAAAAGAAGGATTGTAATACCTACAAATGGCTGAAGATGCATTTTTTCCTAGTGCACTTACAAGTGGCTGTTGGTTTGTTTTTGTTGTTGTTGTTGTTGTTGTTGTTGTTTGGACTCCAAGGAAAGCTTGTGCCAGCAGGAAAGGTGTACCATGGGATGGTATGGAGGGTGAGGCTGGAGGATGACAGAGGCACAAAAAGCATTGCCAAGCCATCAACTCATAGTAGCTAAGGATGAGAGTCTGCTGGGCAGCTGGTGTAACCTCATCCGGCTCAAATGAGACAGAGGACCCCAAGACGCCAGGAGGACAGCCAACGGGTCCTGTGGAACCTCCCCTCCACTTTGCCTTTGCCAAGCCCTGAACTTTGAAGGATTTATTTTTCAAAACAATTATTCCATTTGAGTTGGATGTGGTGAAGTGGTTTATGATGAGTGCCTGGAAAAGGGAGCAGTAGAAGTGGCTTAACAGGGAGAATAAGCCTGAAGCAAGTCAAGCCTTTGTGATGCTTTCCCATTTCATCGGGGTCTAGTGATATAAGAGATTTGCTATACTTGCTGATGCTGCAGTAAGACAATTCAAGGTTAATGTTGGGGTTCTTGCTTCTAACAGAGCTTAGGCTGTAATGCCTGTTTTTTTGTTTGCATTTGAATGCCCCATACTTGTCAGAGAGTGTTCGGGGATTTGATCCTTTCCAAATGTGATGAATCCATTCGTGCCATTAATTTAAATAATGGTAAACCAAGGGGTAAGCATAGTGTACATTTCAGGAACACTTAGAACATATGATGAAAAATAGATATAGCCAACTGTAATTGTTCAAGCTCAGTGTTTATAAACCTGTTCATAGAACCCAATATGCCTCTATACCTGTCAGATTGGAGGGATTGAACCCAAGATGGATAGTGTAAACATGCACACACATAGCCTTTCTTCTTTTCCTTCCCTTTCTGTCCTCCATCTTTGCTCCTAGGATTTGTATTGAGTTAGTCCTGTGTGGGATGCGGTCGAGGGAGGGTGGCAGCAGATACAGGGAGGAGATATATAGACACATGTTCTTGCTCTTGATGGGAACACGTCATGCTCTCATTCGGCTGGCAGCCTTGAGCAAAAGCAGTGTGGATCCTGCAGAGCCCCTGGGAGCTGATGTAACTCATGGGCTGCCTTGGCTCAGCGCCACCACCAAGCAGAGAAAGCAATGTGATCCTCCTCCCTCAGGATGGCATGGCAGATTGGAGAATGACGAGACATAGCAGTCACATCAGAGTAACCAGCTGGCTCCTGATTCCCTAATCGTTGTCACAACTCAGTAGCTTGAAGCTACTTCCATATGGCTGATGCCATAGAAAAATATCTCCCCGTTCTCCACTCCCATCTGCAATATTGCTTATTCATTCAATTCATTCAAGTCATTCACATGTTGAAATGAGGATGAGGATATGATCCCTCTGCTCTACAGATCTCCAAGAGGGAGGAGCTTTATCTTTGGCCCAAAGACAAGCTGAACTGATGGCTGACTGGAGCTATGGCACCTCTCCCATTGCCCTTGCCCTGGACACTTTCTTAGGTGGGTGCTCTTCTCTCTGGCAAGTCTCTCTCAAACCCTTCAGTTACCATGTTGGGTTTCCCTCTCTACACTGAATTCTTAAGGGAGCAAGAAAATGTACAGAGGCTAAAAGTATAGAACATAAGTGAAGAAAAGAAATATTTGTTTGGGGGAGTGGGAAAATAATGCACTTAGATAGGTTACATTAAAATTCCCTAAAGGTGAAATATCAATGTACGGGGGAAATTTTAAGATGAAGTAACAGGGATTGGATTTACCCTCAAACCCCAAAGAACTAAATGTACAAAATGTAAAAAATGATGTTTGTTAGCCATTGGACCACAGATGACACAAAATAGTGATCCCTGAGAGAAGTGGAATGGAAGTTGATCCTACAATGGCCCCACCTTACCACCTTGAGAAGCATTTCAGGTAGTGCTGGAAAATAGAGCCTGCCTGTCTCTCTGAGTTGAGGAGTTCATAGTTCAAGGAATGGCTAAAATTCCAGAGCAGAGAGAAGAAAGCTGCAGATTAAAAGAGCTCCAGAAGCCACAGAGGGCTTTCAGCAACTCCTTCATTGTTGTGATGAGTACGTTCATGTGAGGAAACTGCCTTCGAATAGGAAAGACCAGTGGAAATGATTAAGCAGAACCATCCCGTGCTGGCTCACACAGTGCTTGGAATAGATGGTGTTTCTACCAGCCAGATGGGAGAGACCTCTTGACGTAGTGAGCATTGAGTAGAATTCTCGGAAGAGTATTCCCTCAGTAGTGGAGGCAAGTTAGCTTTAGGCTAAAGGTGATATTACACACAACTTACAAAGTTTCAAAGCAAGACTTGGAAATATCAAATTGTTTCCACAGAATTTAACTGTGTCACAAAACAAAGCTAAGAAATTTTTAAGGGGTGCAACTATCCCAGCGCCTAGCAGCATAAAACTCAAATATCTGACATCAAATTTTTAAAAATCAGGAGTTCCCATATGGTGCAATGGAGAGGAATCTGAATAGGAACCATGGGGTTGTGGGTTCAATCCCTGGCCTCACTCAGTGGGTTAAGGATCTGGCATTGCCATAAGCTGTGGTGTAGGTCGCAGATGCGGCTCGGATCTGGAGTTGCTGTGGCTGTGGCGTAGGCTGACAGCTGTAGCTCTGATTAGACCCCTAGCCCAGGAACCTCCATATGCTGTGGGTGCGGCCCTAAAAATTTTTTTAATAAAAATCAGATGTGGAAGAAAAGAGAAAATACGGTCCACAAAGTGGAGAAAATCTGCCCAATAAAAATAGATCAGGAAAGGATACAGATGATGGAATTAGTAGCCAAGGGTATAAAAAGACATGTTATATACATTCCATGTGCTCAATAAGGTAGAGGAGAGTATGCTAAAAAGAGACATGGAAGACATAACAAAGTCTGAAATACAATTTCTTCAGATGAAGGATACAGTGAGTGTGCTGAAAGATACATTCAATGGGGTTAGCAGCAGATTAGACATCTCAGAATGAAATTAAAGATAGGGCAACAGAAATCATCCAGGATGAAAACAGAAAGAAAAAGACTTTAAAAATGAAGAGTAGGAGTTACCATCGTGGCTCAGTGGTTAACGAATCTGACTAGGAACCATGAGGTTTCGGGTTTGATCCGTGGCCTTGCTCAGTGGGTTAACGATCCAGCGTTGCCCTGAGCTGTGGTGTAGGTTGCAGGCACGGCTCGGATCCCGCGTTGCTGTGGCTCTGGCATAGGCCAGCTGCTACAGCTCCAATTCGACCCCTAGCCTGGGAACCTCCATATGCCATGGGAGCGGCCCAAGAAATGGCAAAAAGACCAAAAAAAAAAAAAAAGAAGAGTAGTAGTGAGTTGGAGGACATCAGGCAGCCTGAGTTCTATAAAACTGAACAGAAAAGGAATGAATAACTAAGAGCAAAACATATCCAAATTTGATGAAAATTAGGAAGCTACAGATCCAAGAAGCTCAATGAAATCTTAGCACAAGTAACAGAAAGAACACTCTAAGAAGATACATTATCATTATCTTTTTTTTTTTGGCCACACCCATGGCTCGTGGATGTACAGTGTCAGGGATTGAACCCGTACCAACGGCAGCAACACAAGCCACAGTAGTGACAGCACCAGACATTTATCTTGCTGAGCCACCAAGGATGAAAAAAAAAAAAAAACTTATAAGCATCTAGAGAGTAAAAGTCTAACTAGGCACAAATGAACAGATCCGTGAATGACAACAGTCCTCTTATAAGAAACTGCACAGGTGAGAGGCTGGAGACAAATGCTTTAAAGTGTTGACAAGAAAATAAAAAAAACTGTCAACCTTGAATTCCATAACCAGTGAAAATATCTTTCAAAAACTTTGCAGAATAAAGGGTTCCTCGGGCATACAAAAAGTAAAATAAATCATCACCAGGAGACACACACTGTAAGAAATGTTAAAGGATATCTTTCAAGAAAAATGAAAAAAAAAAGTCCAAATGGAATTGGTAATCCAGCTGGGTGGGAAATATATAAAGAAGGAAAAAGAAAAACCTTGAACTGACAGAACATTGCAAATCAACAATAATAATAAAAAATTTTTAAATAAAAAAAACTTAAAAAAGGAAAAAGCTTGGACCTATAGTTCTGACAAATTTCATAAATATAAATATTCCCATAATGGTCAAATTCAAGTTACCAACAGTATAATAACCAGCTTATGAAATTTATGAATATGTAATAATTGGGTCTCATGAGCTGCTACATACCAACTACAGAATACTACTGATGGATGATCAATAGTAAATATGTGATAAATATAAAAACACATTTCATTTTTGTTTTTTCAAACTCTTTAAAAATAATGGATCTTTTACTTCCAGCCAAAATGAAGGACAAAATATACAAAACAATGGTTGTGAAGACATTAGACATTGAGCAACGAATGACAGGAAAAAAATGAAGTGAGCTTCATCATTGCCTAAATTAGGACCAGGTGAACTCACTGGTATTGATTTGAAGAGCAGGTATGGAGTGTTCATCTGTCAAGCACAGGAGTGGAGAGAATAAGGCAGGGGTTTAAAGTACGGGTGAGTAAAGTGTTTTTCTTTTTCTTTTTTTTGGCTCTACCTGTGGCCAGGGATCTAAGAGTAAAGCCTTTTATCCCCAAATAATTGCATCTGATTATGTTTGCAAGCCAAGAGGAATAATCTGTGAAGACAGGAAAATTGAAGATGCTAAAGAGAAAAGTTATTTGAGAAACAAGGGAAGCCTGGAGTTCCTGCTGTCACTCAGCATGTTACAAACACGACCAGTATCCATGAAGACAAGGGTTCGATCCCTGGCCTTGATCAGTGGGTTAAGGATCCGGGTGTTGCAGTGATCTGTGATGTAGGTTGAAGACATGGCTTGGATCTCATGTTGTGTGGCTGTGGCGTAGGCTGGCAACTGCAGCTCCAATTCAACACCTAGGCTGGGAACTTCCATATGCCACTGGTGCAGCCCTGAAAGAAAAAAAAAAAAAAAAAAGAAAGAAAGAAAAAAAAGAAAAAAGCATATGATGGAGTTCCTGTTGTGGCTCATAGGGTTAAGAACCCCACATAGTGTCCATGAGGATGTGAGTTTGATCCCTGGCCTCTCTCGATGGGTTAAGGATCGTGAGTTGCCACAAGCTGCCACATAGGTCGAAGATGCATCTTGGATCATGTGTTGCCCTGGCTGTGGTGTAGACCTCAGCTGCAGCTCAGATTTGACCCCTAGCCCGGGAACTTCCATATGCTGCAGGTGCAGCCTTAAACAAAAAAATGCACATAACATTTTGCTTAACAATTAACTTCAAAGAAAAAATTTCATAAAAATACATGTACATAGAGGAAGAAAATTTTGCCTGGATTTATGCGATAGTGTTGTTTATAAATGGTAAAATGTAGGAAAGATGTAAATGCCCATCAATAAAGGAATGGACAAATAAGAGTTCCCTTGTGGTGCAGAGGGTTAGGGATCCAGAGTTGTCACTGCTGAGGCTCCGGTCACTGCTGTGGTGTGGGTTGGATCCCTGGCTCAGGAACTTCAGCAGGCCATGGGCGCAGCCAAACAAAAAAAGAATGGACACATAAGTATCCATAACATAATTCCATGCATCAGTATTGAATGAAATCGAGTAGTAGGTATGTGGTACCATGGAAATCCTCCCAAGATACCCTGTTAAGTAAAAAAAAGCAAGCTGCCAAATAATATGTATAAATCAATATGACTTATATCAAAACACATTCACAGCCCCATATGCAAAGCAGTTTATGTGTATGTATGTGTTACACACACACACTCATTCATTTTTTCATCTAGTGGTAATTAGGTGCCCGTTATGCATTCCCACATAGTTATTTTGGTGAGGGATGTAAATACAGAGAGATAAAAAGGGCTGGAAAAAGCACACTGGGTTGATAATAATGGTTATTTATGAGAAATAAAGCAGGGGAGGGAAGCATCAAGAGAGCCTTTGTATGATCGGCAGTGTTGTATTTTTGAGATAAATGTATTTGTATAATGTGTATGGAGTACCATCAACTGAGCCTGACTCTCCCTCCACTTAGTTTGAGCAGGTAGCTAAGTGAATTTCGGTCATTAGCCTCTAACCCCATCTTCTTTTCTTCAGTTCCTAGTAAACAGCCTATTGAGAAGGACATCAATAAAAGTGCCTGAGTAGTTCAGACAGACGGAAAGTGAGGAGGCAGAGTGGCAGATGGATACGTGAAAGACAGAGAAGGAACAGCATGAGGGAATGAGTATGGGTCTGCAGGGGATGCAACAAGCTGTAGATTTCAGGAGGGCTGTGGACATAAGGCAAAGACTTCAAATAAGGAGGAGCAGGGAAGGGTGGTAAAAATGGTCCAAAGTACGGTGGGTCCTACCCCACCCCCGCCGTGGCTCCTCTTATGATGCTGGATTGGGGGAGCTTTCAGCGGGATAAAAAGTAGAAGGAGCAGTATTGAAGTGGGGGTGGGGGAGTTTAGTAGGACAAAGATGTCAATCGAGGAAAAAGTTGAGAAAAAATTAAAGAGTAGGTACGACAGAGCAGATACTGTATAATGTGAACAGCAATGAGGATGGGACCAGGTGCTACCAATGGAATGGCTAACACGAACCCAGTCCAAGCAGCCAGGGAGAAAGGACAGCACCCTGAGCTCCGAGTGTAGTTAATTTGGGGTAATGGAGGCACTTGGGCAGGTGGCAAAAATGAGTCGGGGAAAGTCAGAATGAGAACCGGAATGTCTGCTTGCCATCACTCCCAGAGCAAGTGCCTCAAAGCAGGAAAATCAAGGTCAAGAGAGGAGAGGCCAATGACCACACACCCACACCCACACATGCACACACATATGCATACATGCACACTTTCTTTCATACACACGCCATAAGATTCCAAATGCAAGATCTGTAATGAGTCACATCAATAGCAACCTTTATTTGACCTGTCAGGTGTGTTTATTCTTGACAGCACTACTGAGAGCGGTGAGGATATGAGAAATCTTCATTTATATCTCCCTTTAAAATCTTGCTGTGCTCTGTTCAAAGGTATGCACTTGATTATAATTGTGTCATTGTTTACTGTGGGAAGTTGAGACCGAAACAGGTTGGAAAAATTTTAGGAAAGGGAAGAGTTGTTTTAAAAAAAAAAAAAAAGAAAGATGTCTTAGGAGAAAGCAGCAAACTTCACTTGCCACTTGAAAATAAGGGACAAAGAAATTCCCAAAAGAAATTTATCAAGTAGTGGACTAAAGAGACATAAGAAATAGGCTACCTCTTCTAACAGATAATGTGTTGTATTTGCTGTGTCCGGGTGCAATCGATTTGTTTTCACATCTTCTCATCCTTAAACTAAAGCCCCCACCATCCTGACAGGTGCTTTGACTTGTTCTCTTTAACAAAGGAGGGCACTGAGGCTTGGGGAAACTAAGTCATGTGGCCCAGGTCGAACTCCATGGGCGGCATCTGGACTCCATCTAGGGCTGACCGACCTCCAAACTCCTGTGTTTAATCGTCCACACAGCTCACAGAGCGAGAGACTCACACTGCTGCTGTGCAGAGAGGTATGGCATTTCCCCCAATAGTTACTGGCTTTTACACCCTCCCTGGGTGCCGTTCTTAGCGGTGAAATATTTAACAACTTAATCCAAGACCCTATGCTGCTAGGCGCCCCCTTCTCTGCAGATAAGAAAGCCCTGGGCCAGATGAATTCGATAATTCTGCCCACGCTCCCAAGATTAGCAAGTAGATGAGCCAAGAGACCAAGCCAGGCAGCCTGGCTCTGGAGCTCTCCGTGGCGGTGGGGATGCCGAGACAGGGTAAGTGACTGATTTTGCTTCCCCTGTGGATAGGGAAACAAAAAGCTAGGTTTGGAGGCAAGAGATGAAATATGTTTTTAATTTTCCTCCTCACAAGAGTGTTGAGGAGACAAAAGAAAAACAAAATTGCATTTTCTGTTAACATATACATTTGCCGCCTAAGGATTTCAGGTATTTGAAAGCCAATGGGGATTTCACAGACTTTGCAAAGTTCAGGATTCCCAAATGAGTCCATGAACTGAGGGCCTCTAAGCAAAGCCAGACGTACTCAAAGGAGAAGTTGTGATAGCATCAGGGAATATGAGAAAAAGAAGGAAAATCAAAAATTGAATTAAAGTAAAAATAATACTAATAATAATTATAATAAACATTTATTACTTACTCTGTGCCAGACAGTGTTGTAGATAACATGCTCCTCTGGGCTGGCTGGTTAATAAATGCCCTTAAAACCTCCTTTAGAGCATAGCATCAGCAGTGCATGGATAAAAGATCAGATTAAATGACCAATAATATCTCTGTAAAGGCAGTTCGTTTAAAAATGTACTAAGAAAATTGGAATTCCCCTTGTGGTACAGCAGCAACAAATCTGACTGGTATCCATGAGGATGCGGGTTAGATTCCTGGCCTTGCTGAGTGGGTTGGGGATCTAGTGTAGCCAGTGAGTTGTAGTGTAGGTCGCAGACATGGCTCAGATTCAGCGTTGCTGTGGCTGTGGTGCAGGCCAGTGGCAACAGCTCAGATTTGACCCCTAGCCTGGGAACTTCCTTATGCCTCGGGTGTGGCCTTAAAAAGCAAAAAGCAAAAAAAGTTACTAAGAAAATACAGAAAAAAAAAAAAAAAAAGGAGTTCCCAACGTGGTGCAGTGGTTGGTGAATCTGACTAGGAACCATGAGGTTGCGGGTTCGATCCCTGCCCTTGCTCAGTGGGTTGACGATCCGGCGTTGCCGTGAGCTGTGGTGTAGGTCGCAGATGTGGCTCGGATTCCGCATTGCTGTGGCTCTGGCATGGGCTGGAGGCTGTAGCTCCGATTGGACCCCTAGCCCGGGAGCCTCCACATGCCTCAGGAGCTGCCCAAGAGATGGCAAAAGAGACCAAAAAAAAAAAAAAAAAAAGAAAAGAAAATACAGGCCTACTCTTTGAATGATTCTAGATTCTAAGATTCTAGAAAGGAAACAAGATGCAAAGGACATAACCAGTGATGCAAATTGCTTGAAGAGCTGATTAAAATAAAGTAAGGCAAACAAGTACACACACACACACACACACACACACACACACATATCTAGGTAAAAGATATCCACTTATGTAGAATTATGTGCTTATGGAGAATTTAGGAAAAAACACACAAGATTACACCAAGGAGAGGAAACAAAATTTCTAGGAACACTGTCCAAGGAATACTAGCTGATTTAATGAAGCACAAGATGGAGCTAAGGGTCAGTAAGAGATATATACTCAGGGCTCTGAAGGGGGCCTAAGAATAAAGAACCTTCCTCCACTTTTTTTCTTAAACTGGAGGTCTCCTAAAAATGTCATTACTTCATTCAATCATGTAGCCAAAAATCGGGCCTCTGTACACCTGCACCAGTTAAATCAGACTTTGAGGAAGAGAAAGAACAGCTTTATTGGTCTGCCAGGCAAAGGAGGACACAGCAGGCGAGTGCCTCAAAATTATGTCCTGTCTTAAGAGGGGGATAACAAGGGGTTTTATAGGTTTGGCTCAGAAGACAGGGTTATTGATTAAGGTGTCTGTATTAGTCTTCATCCATAGATCATTTCAGAGCCATCAAATCTGGCGTCAGTGGGTCTGTAATGGTTTCTGGTTGTCTTTGGGGTTATCATTCCTTGACCTTCTCTCTGGAAGGAAGATGGCTTACAGGGAAGGGGTGTTAGGGAGTCTTTCAACTTCTAACTAGAAAGTAAACATTAGTAATAAATTAGTGGGCCAAGGCAGGACTTAACATAGTGGAGACTGTTTTACCTAGTTTTAAGCTGTACCAATATTTCCTAATCATTAACTCTTGAGTCAGCCTTTTGAGACTGAGGGGAGGCTAAAGAAAAGGTCTTTGACTTCAAAACACAAAGATTTAGGGTCTGGTACGTGGTTTTGATCACAGTGGTGTAAGTATCTCAGCATGTCTGTGAAGCCTGAAAATGTCTATACTGGTAAGATATGTCACTGTAACCTCTCTCTTACCTGTAGACATAAATATACATTGAATATGACCCAATGTTTGGTGGAAGCAAAATGCAAAACAATTAGAGTAAGCTAGGTGTTCCTGCATTGCTAGGGTGGTGGTCTTTGGGAGAGTAAAACTCCATACTTCCCTAAGAATTTTGAAAGGTAAGCAGTTAAGATGAGGTGTGGTCCCCTAATGGGTGAATAAGGCAATAAGATATTAGTGATAAGGTCTTCCTCCTCCAGTTCTCCAAACCACCCCTCAGGTCCTTGGTGAAACAGCTGAGACAAGCTCTGAAGTAGAAGGCTGTGTCACCAAATGGAAAATACACACACACACACCCAAGAGCAAAGGAGAGGGTTGATTTCTGCATATTCTATAAAAGCCCTAGGTGTGGCCACTGCCTCTAGGTTTAATGAAGCTATAATTATGATAGAAAAATAAAACATTAAGAAGCCCCAATTGTGGTATTTTTACTAATAGCAAAGGCTTGTCGCAGTCAGGTGAACTCCCATATTTCTTCGTAGCCATGGGAGTCCAGGGAAAGAAAAGGATAAGAAGATAAAGATGAAAGAAAAAAAACTGGGACTATCCAACTTGTCTAGACTTCAAACATTTTAATGTAGTGAAAAACCGAGGAAGAAGGAACTTAAAATATTTATGTGCATATGGCATCTATCTAACGTTTATATATGGGACATAGCTGATATTATGAGAATGTTAGAATCTGTTATAGCGACAAGATAGCAAATAAAGAGGGTAAAAAAAAAAAAACTAAGCGTAGAGGCAAGTAGCTCCTGAGACATTGGCAGCATTAAGATGTGCTAAATATAGATAAATAAGTCAATAACCTCTGAGATGCATACAGCTAGATACAATGCAGCCTGAATGTGCCAAACAAATATAGAAAACGATGGAGAATAGGGAAAGGGAGGAAGGGAAGGAAGGAGGAAGGGAAGGAAGGAGGAAGGGAGAGCGAGAAGGAGGAAAGGAGGGAGAGAGGAAGGAAGGAAGGAGCTGGTTTAAGTGATACTGAAACATCAGCAGAGGGCAGAGAGGCAGGCCTTAGGAGCCGTTCCCAACCAAAGACAGAGCAGCAAACACAGGCATATAGAGGAGTGATTATGAGAATCTTATTAAAGGTGTGGCCCTGATCTACAGGGCTTAGGAGAGGGAGGGCAGCTGGATCTCAACACAGGACATTATTACAGCATTAACTATTGTCTCTAGACTGAATAAAATAATATAATTACTATCATTTTCAAACTCGAATTATATTTACGTAAAAGATGAAATCATGTTTTTCATTGATTGCATTGGGAACTGTGGGTCTAGGGGAATCCTTCCAGTCCAGCCACAAGTCCACAGACTGATTAATTGCCCACCATGGGATGTCCTTGTATTTCATGAAAGTCAACCCATTACACTTATGGATGAAAATAATGAGTTCTCAAGTTGCTAAATAATTTCCCTCACTTGATACTCTCAGCTGGGTAGTGGTAGAGCCAAGATTTGAACCCAAGGACTCCTGGAGTGAAAAAAATAGGACTTGAGAACCTGATCTGAGGGATGGTTGGAACAGGAGCTGGCAAGGAAGGGTGAGGACCACATCCTCCTTGGACCACAATGGACCTCATTCCTCCGTGGAGGGAAGATTTGGGCACAAAGAAACATAAGGAGAACAAAAAAGGTCCAAGCAGCACAGGCAGAGGATCAGCTGGTCAATAGTGGAAGATAACTTCAATGAAGTCCAGCTGTCCCCAGTTTTATAAGTGAGGGTTAATCCCCTCAAATAATCATTATGTAGCTGAGAGGAAGCCAAGTAAGGGAGTAGGGACAGCTGCAGGATCTGCTCTGCTGACCACTGGAGCTTCCTCTGTGATGTCACACACTTCGGTCAAGCCAATACGCCCAAGTTGCAGCCTTTAGCTTCCCAGGCTCAGAAACTCATACTATGACAGAAAAGATGGATCAGTCTCTCATGGATTATTCGGGTTCAAAGAAAAGGTTGCTCTATAAATTAGAATGCCAGTTTATAAATTTAAAATTCACTAAGGACAAAATGTACTTGTTCACAGGTCCTGGGGAGATGCTCTCAAGCCCGCACATCCTTTCCCTTGGGAAAAGGGCAAACAAGAAGGCTAAGTGGAAGGTCATTTGGTGAGTACAGGAGGCTCAAATAGTTTATTACGTCCTGCTGGGTTATCTTGATGCACCTGCTTATGTAAAGGAATTGTGTTAAGGACCACAAATTTATTTGTGTGCATTCCTCCATCCCTCCAATGTATTACCTTTTATTTCATCTACTCCTGCCACAGCGACATCCTCTTAGCTGTCTCCCAAGACCACAGAATCCCCCCCTGCATCCCTGTAGTCATATTAAACACAGGACACCACTCCACTGGGAAGGGGAAGCTAATCAGTGCATAGTGGCACAGTCTTAATGGATGAGTACCTAGGTCATTTATTTCTCCTGATTAAGTCCAGTAGACCCACGTAACTGTACCACTATTTATATAAAGTCTCTATTAATTACTTTTGTACCTCTAAGCAATAGTCACACTCCACACATCCTCAAATCTTTATTCCTTTAACCTTAAAAATTCATTCCTCGATTTGTAATATGATGATATTGGTACCCTAAATCTTTTCTTGTTTCTTTTCCCTTCTTCCATGCACCAAATTTGTCATCCATAATTTTCCTTCTACACTGTCCAGGTCGATATAATTCACCTTCTCTTTCGTAGCATAATCAACTGCATCGTGCTTTGTCTGTAAATCGCCTCTAAAAGTTGAAAATTAAAACTGTGTTTATAGTATTATGACTTCATAAATACTTGTTTATTGCTAAGTCACACAGGTATAGTTACAGTTATCTTCTTGTGTAACTCTTACTGATTTCCCTGGAGTTAACATTCTTCTTTCCTTAAGTAGTTATGACTTTATCAGATCAAGGATTTATTTGTCCAAGTTCTCCACCAAGTAAAATATTCTACTGTAGCAGAAACTGCTAATTGTTCCCCAGTATCAATTCTATAATTCTTCTGCTCTAATAAACCACAATTAAATTTAGTTGGGTACTGGAAATTTGGAATACATTTTTCCCCCCAGCTTTGCTTATAGAAAGGCATAGTCAAGTGACTTTATTCTAGTTACAGGACGTAAGGTCTGGCATTGCGTGCAACTTGCGCTACAAGCCCTAAAAAGAAGTTCATGTGTCCATTCTGTCCCCCTTCCTCTAGTCTGCTCCTCGGTACCTGCGTGGAATGCCTTTTACTCAGTCTTGGGTACCAGTCCTCTAGGGAGCAAAACAGAAAGTTGATTTGGGTCTTAGATCATTGCGCACGGCTTCTCCAACCACCCTGAACTACTTATATTCTTGCCTTTATGTGAAAGAGAAATGAACTGTCTTGCCAAGACCACTTTACAGCCTTTTTACCAGCTCTAGACTACCCCACTCTGGACTTCTTTTATGTAAATTAAAAAAAAAAAAAGTTCCCGTTGTGGTTCCAACTGGTATCCGTGAGGTTGCAGGTTCTATCTCTGGTCTTGCTTAGTGAGTTAAGTATCTGGCGTTGCCATGAGCTGTGGTGTAGGTCGTAGACACAGCTTGGATCCCTGTGTTGCTGTGGCACTGGCTGGCAGCTGCAGCTCCGATTCCACCCCTAGCCTGGGAACTTCCTTACGCTGCACATGTGGCCCTAAAAAGCAAAACTAAATGAAGAAATAACTTAAAAAAAAAAACCTGGTTACTTTTAAAGCCACGATTATTTAATACCTGTTACCAGCAGAAGCATGCATGACTGCAATGATATAAACTCAGAAAGGACCGCCTTGTTTTAGACACCTGCCTCGAGCATTGCCTCCCTAAAACAACACCACACTGTCCCTGCTCAGAGCTGACTTCAGGGCACAGATGTGGAAAACAAAGCAGGACACAAGGACTGCTTGAATGGGTCTGGTGACAATTACTCCTGATCAAATGTATTATAGAGCTGGATGTCAGTGTAAAACAATGACTGCCTTTAACTGACGAGGGTATATGTACTCCAGGACAGGAAGGGCAGAGGGAGAGGAAGAAAAGGGGAAGAAGAAAATAAGGCTCCTAGTGTAAAATATTCTGTGTAGCCCGCACTTCATCCCAAAGATCCTAAATTTACAGGAAAAATCAAGGCAGAGACACATCTGGGACAATTGTTTCACTTGTCCAACCCAAGTTCTCTTTGTTGCATAATTTCTGGACCTAACTTTCTAATAATTGTAATAGTGGAGCTCCCATCATGGCTCAGTGGTAACAAACCTGACTAGTATCCATGAGGACTTGGGTTCGATCCCTGGCCTCACTCACTGGGTTAAGGATTCAGTGTTGCCATGGGCTCTGGTATAGGTCACAGATGCAGCTCAGATGTGGCATTGCTGTGGCTGTGGTGTAGGCTGACAGCTTCAGCTCCAATTTGACCCCTAGCCTGGAAACTTCTACATGCCATGGATTCAGCCCTAAAAAGCAAAAAAAAAAAAAAAAAAAAAAAAAAGAATCACCTATCCACATGCAAGGTTTAAATCCATTTAAATACCCATAGCGTTTATTAAGCTAGTTCTTTCCTCTTATTCTTTCCAAAGCTCTGTCCTTTCCTTCCTGCCAACCCCAAAGCTCTGGAGGGAACCAGAAGTGTGTCCTTTCTATACCTGGCTCGTATTCCTACAAAGACTCAGTGAGAATGGGGGTGAGCAGAAAATCCCTTAGCCACAGGGATGGTGCAGGAAGGAGGTGATCGGCAGTCTTCTGGATAAATTGCTCACACACAGATGCTCAGATAAATCTGTAATTAAAAGGGAATCTGGCCAAGGGAAAATAAATTCCCTGAGGCCAGTCCTTTGTTGGTCTCTTTGATCTTCTTCAGTAATGGGTCAATCACACCACCTGCCGGAAGCTTAGCTGCTGTCCCTGTGATGTGCTTGCTTTCCTGTGTCCTAGCTAGGGCCTGGGGATTTAGCTGACTCTTGCATTCAAGAGGCCTGGATTAGGAGAGAGAACAATCATACTTAATACTTACATACTACATGTATATCATGTAGGATATACATGTAGTACGCATGGACACTGCATATATAGTATAGTATATATACTATATATAAGAAAGTGTATATAGAAGTACTTTTCCCTTCTATTCTAGGCTTTTCCCTTTTATCCTAGGGGAAAAAAAATCTGTTCTATGCTAGGCTCTTTGGCTGGTTTAGTAATTAAAATTGGCATTGGACAGATTAACAGAAGAAAAATAAATACATCTCATACATATGGGAACCCTAAAGATACGAGGCTGTAAGGCAGTCAGACGACTGATGCTGATATGCCTTCTGAGAAAAGAAGGGGGTAAGAGTTTGGGGACTTCACAGTGAAAGAAAGCAATTCACAGGAAGGCATGAAGGGCTGATATTGGCCATGACCTGAAGATAAGTCTTTCTGAAATAAAAAGTTATATCTGGTATTAGCTCTCTTCCTGTACAGGCCCTCTATCTAAATGTTAGGCAGTTAAGGGAGATATGAAACAAACAAAAACACCTCTTCCTCAGTCTGTTAGGCTTTGATCATCATCAGCCCAAAACAGTCCATATGACAAAGTGGCATAATTGGGTGTCACATAAGCCACGCCCCCTCAGTCACATCTGTGTATTTTTACATATATTATCTCATTTTACCCTTTTAATGATCCTGAGAAACAGACAGCTGGCTCTTTTGTTTTTTTCCCAATAATTCATTATTTTTAAAAACAAAAGTTATTGTATATTTAGATTGTAGGTGCCTATGAAGTATATGTTTAATGTTTACAAGACTCTAATTCCTAGGCTATATTTTACAGTTGAGGACATAAAGGCATCCAGGAGAAAGTGCTAGTGGTAAGAAAATATATTTAATGATAACACCTCCTGCGAAAAGCCTTATAAGACAGTATGGTGTTTCAGTAGGGCAATTTGTCATACATACATAAAAAAGTCACAAAAAAGCAATTCCACTTTGAGGAATTTTATCTAAGAAAATCATCAAGCATTTAACATCCCAGGTATAAGAATGTCAATTGCAGGGTTGCTTTTAATTATCAAAAAGAAGCTAAATATTCAACCAGTGAACGTTAGTAACTTAGGGTATACTATAAAATGGAATCTTTTTTGCACTTCGAAATTTGTTTTAGGAGATTATTTAATGATACAGAAAATGGCTATATCGGCATGGATAATCATTTATTGCTAAGTGAACACACAGAGCTTTTAGTTCAGGAGGAGAGTTTGAACAAAATCATGTACCTCCTCTTCAAAAAAAAAAAAATCCAGAAACTATTGAAATATAAATTTTTGGTAAAGAGCAAAAAGGAGAAGAGGTTAATATGATTGCTGAATAATAGAAGGAAAGTACTGTCAAAACAAGATTTTATGAATTGCTGAAAGATCAAAAATAGCTGCGGCCAAAGTGATATGTAAATGAGAGTGGAGAGAAACACGGCTCAGTGCAGGTACAGGAGAAAGAGCAGCTATGGACGGAGTTCCTTAAGTCCGCAGGGATATAGTCAGAATATGAGAACAACTTTAATGCAAGACAATTGGTTTAACAGTTATGTGTTCAATGGCTGCCAAGTCAAAGCCTTCTTTCCGACCTCCACACCTATGAACCTGTTTAAGGAAAATGCCTCTGACGTGGAGCTGTAAAAATGCCTTTCACAGGAGTTAAAACTGTCAGCCTAAGAGGGGCAATGGCTTCCAGGGAAGAGACTACCAGCTTCCTTATCTTTGAGCAAAGTCTGCCAGTCCACACACCATGCCCACAAAGAACATGTGCAGTCAGTCTTCTCCTGTAGGGAAGAGGCCACACTATCAGGAGAAATATGGTCAGTTACAGGTCATTCATATGTACTTCGTGAATATGCTTGGAGACTAAGTATCAGCTAATATTTGGCTTTCGAAAAATAAAAATAAAAAACAGCTGTGGCAAAGAAAATGCTATAGATTCATCAAACTATTTGTTAACATCTTGGGGGTCCTGGAAAATTACATTTCCCAGCTCCCTTGCATCTAGGTGCAGCCAGACAACTAGTTCTGAATAGTGGAATGTAAGCAGAAACATGCCATTTCCAGGCTTAGCCTCAAATCTCCCACCTGTGATCCTTCTCTCTCACATGTTGTAACAACAATCAGCAGCTTTGGATAGCTGTGTCCTGGATCTCAGAGTCACTTCTCATAGAAGAGCTATCCAAGTAAGCTTCCTCACCAGACAGACAGGCACTGGCCTTTAGGTGAAGAGAAAACTGAGGGGCTCAAGTGCTAAGAATTGGGTGATTGTTTGTTCTAACAGGTATGATTAATTACTCCTATATAGTAACATAAAGGAAAAGACTAAAATCATCAAAACAGAATATTGACTCAAGGAAACAGATAATGCAGGGTATTAATACCACTAATCAATAAACAATCTATCATAAGAATAGAAAAGAATTTTATTTGAGTCAAACCGAGGACGATAGCCTGTGAAATATCTTCTTGGTAGCACCGAGGAGAATGAGCCAGTACATGAATGAATTTTCTTTGGCTGGGAAAAACAAACATCTTAGTAAAAATTACTGCTAATCACAAAGAACAGAGATCTCAAGTTAGTGATTTTCATGTTTTTCTATGTATGGGAAGATGCAAGCATCTGCGGTCATTGAAATTCTTCCTTAGATATGCATCGTAACAGTGTAGGAGCCCAGCATGTTAATCCAAAGCATAGAATGCTTCATCCTCTTTTCCTGTCTGAATTCCCATTAAGGCACACTGTTGGTGGGTGACTGCAGTGGGACGCAACTTATCCCTTTGTATAACTGGATGAGTGACTCTTTAATGATTAAAGCAGATGTACAATGGATATTTGACAGACCATAACACAGGCTGATTTATTTGGCATAAAGTTCAAGCCAACGTATGTATAAGCCAGAATGACTTCCCCATAACTCAATTGTGAAAATTTCTTCCATCAAGGGCAAAGATGAGGACCTCAGATGAGTTTTAGGTCTCTTTTTTCTTTTCAGAAAAGTTTGAGGATATATTGCATTCGTTGATTAGCAAAAGGATAGATGAACACAATCAAAGAATATGAGAGTCATTGGCACTTAAGAACTATTATTTCAATGAGAATTTCAGGAAAAAAGCTGGAAAATGTAGACAACCCCCGCCAAGGGAAAAAAAAAAGCACACAAAGCAGATGAAAAGCATGAAGGGAAAAGTTAAACAGTAATGGGTACATCTTCTTGAAGTATACGCATAAAGACGCCGCTGTATTAGCTGAAGTGAACGATCCCCGTGATCAAAGGGAAGTAGGGTGGCTGTTGCATATCCATGTCCAGCAGGACTGCGCCTAGAACTCAGAGCATCCCCTGGGCTGCCTCTTAGCATTCCTCTGCCCAGTATTCCTATTCAAAACTTCAGCATCCCGGTGAAGCCAGGACCCCATGGACTCAGATCCTCTGGGAATGGAGGTGTGGTGCCTCCAATGAAAAAGAGAACTCTGCCTTGCTAAGGTGCTGGTGGAGGGTAGAGGGAAAGTGGAATGGGAGGTGTAAGAAGGATGCAGTGACGATTCCTTTAGATTTCATGACGAGCTGCAGAAGCAGGGACTGAGGTAGCCATGTTTTACGTTATTCAGTGCTTTCTTTTCCTCCATTCTCTGCAGCATACACATAGTGGGAAGAGCCCTGGGATAGTGGCTGCCATGTTAGTTTTCGAGAATGTCTCACTCAAACCACTGTTCCATCTGCCAACAATCAGACAACTGTCGTCTTTGATCCTTGGACTCTAACACCCCCATGAACCATCTCTGATTTCTCCATACACCAACAGAGTATATCAGTTAGGCTAGCATTAGCGGCTGTAACAAGCAAACTCTAAACTTCCTAAGGGTACAGCCATGGTAGAAGTTTATTTCTCCCTCATGTAAAGTCCTAAATCAGTGTTCCTGGTAGGTGGCAATTATCTCTCCAAGGAATAATTCAGAGACCTGGTGGTGGTTTATATTTTTAGCACCTGCCTATTAAGAAGATGTAATTTCCAAGATCCTTCTCCTCGCCTATATCAAGTCAATAAGAAGAAAAAACATAAAGTACACCTACCTATTAAGCTTCTAGATCTGGAAGTGACACAGGTTACATTTCATTACAAATGCTGAGGGAGGGACTCATCGCATGATTTCCATCCCCCACCCCCCAACCTGGGACTCCCTCTCCCCAGCTTTACTCTGCCTTTTCTTTCTCCCTGATCCTCCTCTTTCTAGCTCAGCATGCACTTGAACATCTCCAGGTGGGCCTCCAGGAAAAGTTAAGTGGTGATTTTTACATGCATGGAAAAGGAATACAGGTACTAACAGACAAGGACCATAATCTAAAGAAAGGTAACTCAGGGTCCCTGCATCCTGCTCTTAAAGATACATGCCTGTCAGTATTGTAATAAGCAATGAGCCTTACCCACCAAGTGGTTCCTTAAGGAATCTGGTTTGTTTGCACATTTGCTTCATTAGTAGCTTAGAAAGAAAGTTTTGTTGTTGTTGTTGTTGTTTTGTCTTTTTAGGGCTGCACCCGTGGCATATGGAAGTTCTCAGGCTAAGGATCTAATCGGAGCTATAGCTGCCGGCCTACACCACAGCCACAGCAACTCAGGATCCGAGCTGCGTCTGCGACCTACACCACAGCTCACAGCAACGCCACATCCTTAACCCACTGAGAAAGGCCAGGGATCGAACCTGCATCTTCACAGATGCTGGTCAGATTTGTTTCCCCTGAGCCACAACGGGAACACCCGAAAGTTATGCTTTAATACCTCAAATAAGACAAAAATAATTGTTCATGGGCTTCCCCGTGAGATTCCTGGGAAACAAACAGAAGGGTCCTGCCCAGGGAGGGTTACATTTACCACGATGATACAACTTCTTTCTTGGTAGATTGGGAGTCTATGGAGATCTGGCTCTGGGGCCAAGGCCTCTGGTGTCATTACCCACCCCACCCTCACTGAGGAAGTCAGAAGCCTGAAGTAGTGTTGCTGACAGCTGCATCTCTTTTGATTTTATTTGACATTTTATTGAGAAGAAAGTATGGTTTCCTTTAACTGCTCTCCCCCAACTCCCCTTTGGTATCCTGACATTTCCTTCTAATGGCTATTTTAAAAACAATTAAACAACCCAATTGAAAAATGGGCAGAAGACCTGAATAGACATTTCCAACAGGCACAGGAAAAAAATGCTCAACATCACTAATTATCGGAGAAATGCAAATCAAAACTACAATGAGGTACCACCTCACACCAGTCAGAATGGCCATCCTTAGTAAGTCTACAAATAACTTGGAAAGGGTGTGGAGAAAAGAGTACCCTCCTTTACTGTCGGTGGGACTATAAATCCGTACAACTACTGTGGAAAACGGTATGGAGGTACCTCAGAAAACTACATGTAGAACTACCAGATGACCCAGTAATCCCACTCCTTCGCATATATCCAGACAACACTTTCATTGAAAAATATACATGTACCCCTATGTTCATAGCAGCACGATTCACAATAGGCGAAACATGGAAACAACCTAAATGCCCACCCACAGATGAATGGATTACAAAGATGTGGTACATATACGCAATGGAATACAACTCAGCTATATAAAATAATAATAATAATGCCATTTGCAGCAACATGGATGGAACTAGGGATTCTCATACTAAGTGAGATAAGTCAGAAAGAGAAAGACAAATACCATATGACATGACTTATATCTGGAATCTAATGTATGGCACAAATGAATCTATCTACAGTAAAGAAACTCTTGGCCATGGAGAACAGACTTGTGGTTGCCGAGGGGGAGGGGGTGGGGGAGGGAGTGGGATGGACTAGGAGTTTGGGGTTAGTAGATGCAAACTATTGCATTTAGAGTGGTTAAGCAATGAGATCCTGCTGTATAGCACAGGGAACTATATCTAGTTACTTGTGATGGAACATGTGATGGAGGATAATGTGAAAAAAAGTATGTAAATATAACTGGGTTACTTTGTTGTACAGCAAAAATTGACAAAACCTTGTAAATCAACTATAATTTTAAAAAAAATTAAAAAAGAAACAAAATAAAAACAAACACAAACACCTCAACACTCACCCCTTTAATATGTGAAGCAATTTAGCCCCGCTGTCGCCTCTACACCCAAAATTACATATGCATATAATACCCAGCAAGAAAAAGAAAAATGACAGCCCACCTGATTTAAGGCCTGGATTTAGAGGGCAGCATGGGAGTAACTTGCAGTATCTGAGCATGCACATAGCAGTCGCTCTTGCCCCAAATAGCTTACCAACAGATTTCCTCCAAATACAACAAAACAAAACAACTTTCCCCAAGGAGAATTTTCAAACCAGCTGCTTAAGAGGAAAAAAACAAAACAAAACATTCTCTATCATATTCAACGAATTTCTACTGCTCGAATGTTTTTTCTCTGCCAACCAGTTTCTTAGCCTTTTTTTTTTTTTTTGAAACTCTTCAATGGCATTTAGCAGATGGAAAACTCCTAGATCACAGAGAAAGACACACATCATAAGCACACGCAGACTTATCAGAGTCCCAACAAAAACAGTCATAAAGGCCTTAATCATTTATTTACAAAGACATGAAATTATTTCTGTGTGGAGGAATAGACTACATAACACAATTGGAGAACACACTCATCCATAACAAAGTGCATTAAGAAGGAATATGTAATAACTTCAGGAGTTGCCATCATGGCTCAGTGGAACTGAATCTGACTAGCATCCATGAGGAAATTGGAAAACAGTATGGAGGTTGGATCGGTTTTCCAGGTTTTCCAAGTTGGATCCCTGGCCTTGCTCAGTGAGTTAAGGATCTGGTGTTGCTGTGAGCTGTGGTATCGGTTGCAGGTGCAGCTTAGGATCCTGTGTGGCTGTGGCTGTGGCTGTGGCGTTGTGTGGCAGCTACAGCTGTGATGGGACCCCTAGGCTGGGAAACTCCATGTGCCCTGGACGTGTCCCTAAGAAGACAAATTTTATATATATACACACATATATATAATAACATCAATATAGTTAGCATCCTATATAGCACCCTAAAAATATTTTAAGTAGCATTAAATCCACTGTCCTCACCACCACCATTACTACTAAAAAAGGAAACGTGACTAGAAGGAGAAATGCTTTTTCAATATGCTTATAGAATGATTTTGTCAATACTCTGCCAGGTGTTCAGAATCTAAAGCATTCATCAAAGAAGTTATTCTGAAAACATTAAACTTTCTAGGCGAATGAGAAAAGAAAAAGAAAAATAGGAGCAAACTTCCCTTTTTGGTTATTCATCATCCCTAGAACTATTAACAACTGCATGAAACGCTCTTGCGAATTATTAGGTGTTTAAGTCCGTAATACTTTGTTCATCTTTTCAAGCCCATCACAAGATAGTAAATTCTCATAGGAAAGGTTGTTTACTTCCAAGATTATCAGTCTTTGGGTGAATTACGGAAAATCAGAATGTGTTGCCACATCACTTTCTAATACTTTGCTCAATCCTCCCAAATTCAGATAAAAGCAAATGATGACTCTTGGAGACCATTAGGAGTAATTATCCCTTCTACAATCTATAATTTGACCACAGATAATTATGTGATGTGACAATAGAATAATTAGACTTGTTTCTCTGTGTTTGTGTGTGGCCTAGTCAAGCCACGTTTGCTAAATAATGTTTTTAAGTGATCTATTAAAATTAGTCAGCTCTATAAATGTCGTGGCTAGAAAAGATTTAGGTAATTGCTATGCATGTGGTACTCAAGATTGTATTTTAGTTTCCTCCCTTCCTACTGGAGAAAGGAATTCAGTAAAAACTTTTCTCTGGAATTATTTCAATGGGCTAGACCGGGCTGGGAGAGAAGTAAGCAAACCTGAAAACATCATGGATCACACCGCCCTGAAGAAGAGAACGCTGTTCCTCGAAAACCACACAAATCAATATATATTTACAAACGAGGATAAATATGATGAAAGAAAATGCATAGGCTTCTGCGAGTGAGGATAATAGGATTTCAGAAATTTCCCCTGAAACAGCCATCTGTGAGCTGAGACGTTTTTAGAAATTTTTTAAAGATTTTTATTTTTTCTATCATACCTGATTAGCCATGTTCTGTCATTTTCTGCTGTACAGCAAAGTGACCCAATGGTATATATATATATATATATATATATATATATATATGTACATATGTGTGTGTGTATGCGTGTGTGTATATATATATATATATATATATATACACATATATATATATACACACACACATTCTTTTTCTCCATCATGTTCCATCACAAGTGAGGTTTTTAATTATTATAAAATATACATACTCCACATTTGTCATTTTAACCACAATTCAGTGACATTGAATATATTCACAATGCTGTGTAACCATCACCCACTATTGATGCCCCCAAATTTTTCACCTAAGTAATACACATGTACAGAGTGTTTGCTGTAATTAAGCTCCTTCCCTCCCAGCCCCTGGCAGCCTCTGTTCAATTTTCTGTCTCTATGAATTTGCCTCTTCTAGATACCTTATTAAATGAGAAACATACAATATTTGTCCATCTATACCTTATTTCACTAAACATAATATTTTCAAGGTCCATCCATGGAGCACACATCAAAATGTCATTCCTTTTTCAGGTTGAATAATATTTCATTATATGTATATACCACCTTTTGTTAATCTGTTTGTAGATGACACTTGGATGGTTCCCATGTTTTGGTTATTGTAAGTAATGCTGCTATGAAAATGGATGTAGGAATATCTGTTCTAGTCCTTGCTTTCCGTCCTTCTGGGTATCTACTCAATGGTGAAATTGCTGGATCGTGTGGCAGTTCTGTGTATAACTTGTTAGAAAACTGTCCAACTCTTTTCCACAGCGGCCACACCCTTTTCCATTCCCACCAGCAATACACAAGAAGTCCAGTTTCTCCACATCCTCACCAACGCTTGTTATTTTCCATGTTTTAAATTATAGCCATCTTAGGAAGTGCAAAGTAGTCTCTCATTGTGGCTTTGATTTGCATGTCCCTAATAGCAAATGATGTTGAGTTTCTTTTCATGCACTTCTTGGACATTTGAATATCATCTTTGGGTAGATGTTCATTTATGTCCTTTGCCCATTTTTGAATGGGGGTGTTGGTTGTTATGGTTGAGTTTTAGGAGTCCTTTATATATTCTAGATGTGAAAAACTTACCAGATATATAATTGGCAAATATTTTCTTCCATTCTTTGCATTGTCATCTTGGTATCTTACTATTACTCCTCAATGTACAAAAGTTCCTAATTTTGATAAAGTCCAGTTATTTGTGTGCGTGTATGTTTACCTGTGCTTTTGCCGTCATGTTCTTGAAATCATTGCCAAATCCTATGTCATTAACATTTTTCCTCAGTGTTTTCTTCTAAGAGTTTGACAGTTTTAGCTCTTTGATCTATTTTAAGTTATTGTTTTGCATATAGTGTAAAGTAAGGGTCCAACTTCAGTCCTTGACATGTAGCTAACCAGCTTGCCCAGTACCATTTGTTGCAAAGACTGTTCTTGCCTTGTTTGGTGGTCTTGGCACACGTCTCAAAAATCATTGACTGTACAGGTAAGGGTTGATTTCTGTGCTGTGACCTGAGGTTTTAAGAGTAAATAGAAGTTACCTAGAGGACAAAAGAGAGAAAAAAAGCCCTCTTAATAGAAAGATTACTTTGAACAACAGTAAACGCTGCCTTTCATTTCAAGGAATGTGGCACTGATACCTCATTTTTCTACTCCTCTTATGTGTACTACATTAAATTGATTTGGTATCTAAAAATCTCTTTGGGGGGATATTCTGAGTTCTTTACTTTACTCTGGACTCCCCAGCAGAACAATACAAGGTAGCACTAAATCTGCTCTCTCTTGTCTTGCAACCAATGTGAGTCATAAACATGCCACTTTTTTTTCTTTCTAGTACCCAACGGGTAGTAGTGATTCAGAAAAGCACAACTCACAAGACTAGACATTAATTCTTATAAAAAGTGCAAAACAAAATCATAAGGAGGAAGAACCTAATTATCTAACAGTAAAGCCCACCTTGCCCGTAATAAAATTAGTAATTACACTATTATGAAATGCAGTGTTAGAAAAGCTCCTTCTAGGGTGTTTATGCTGTGGTGCAATGGGTTAAGGATCCAGCATTGCTGTTGCCATAGTTGTGGTATAGGTTTCAGTTGCAGCTCAGATTCTATCCCTGGCCCAGGAACTTCCATATGCTGTGGGTGCAGCAGTAAGAAGGAAGGAAGGAGAAGGAGAAGAAGGATGAAGAGAAGGAGAAAAAAAGGAAGAAAGAATGGAGGGAAGGAAGGAAGGAAAGCTCCTTCTAGGCAATTAAAAAAATTGTGGCAGGGAAGAAAGGGAAAGAGGTTTGTGGTGTCTTGTTGGTGGGGATTTAATAAGAGTTAACCCAGAAAAGTTCCCTAATTTACCCTAGTTCTGTTGAACATTTTACATTGTCTATCAAATGTCTCCTCTTCATTAATCTATTTTGAATGCAAAGAATGAATATGATCCAGTTAAGAAATGTACTCTGTTTTCCAATATGGAAAATAACATTTTTGTGTTTTCACTTAAAGTGAGGAAAGTCTTTAAGCCTATATTTTTGTTGAATTTGAAAGTGACAATCCCACGATTTTTAAAGAAATCATCTCCTCTTTTCACACGGCATCCTGTTGGGTTTATAATAAATAAAAAGCTCGTTTCTAAGTTTTATCCTTTTTCATGATTGAGGCTTTAGCTATGCAAAGATTCAGATTAAGCTTTGAAATTATTGTTTCTAAGAGCCTGGTCAGTTTTGCAGACAAGCCAACATCATTTGGGATCTCTACTTGGGTTGTGAAGTGCAGGGAAAGAGAGGGGTAGAAGAAGAAAAAAGGTGGGAAATGGGAAGGGTACCAGTGTTCTTTAAACTCCATGGTTTATGTATTTCAAAACTATATGTTAAGTATTATTTTGTACTGTTACTGATGGTTCCATTTTTATTTGAGAAATTAGAGTCAAGTGCCCCCCAAATACCATCTCATTTATTTTTTTATTTTATTTTTTCCATTATAGTTGGTTTGCAGTGTTCCATCAATTTCTACTCTATAGCAAAGTGACCCAGTTTATATGACATTTCTAGAAATGCAAACAAAAACAGTTCCTTTAAGTATATGACAAAATGTGAAAGAGACTTTTTGTTACTCGCTACGTGAAGAGATTTCACAATGTGCTTATCCCACTGACTTACCCTAGAAATTGTTCTAGAATATTATGCTTATTAGGACATTGTACTTGGTTCGACATCTGTCACTTTAATTGTATTTTCTATATTTTAATGTTTCCTTGTTATCTTTTATATATGTCATCTCTACCTGAATGAACTATATCCATTTGCTTTTACCTTTGATTGTAAGGTTAACACCCAATTTTACAGTGAATCTCACACCTTAAAACATTAAAATTCTTTTTACCTAATTATGTCAACAATAACCATTGATCTCCTTTGGTGGCGCCAAGGAAGTTCACACTGAAGACACTCCAATCTTTGCTATTTCCCTCTTGTACGTTGGATTATACGAATCTGGAGTTTAAAATCTCCTTTCAAAAAAATACTTTTTATATTTACATTGAATACTTTGTCCCCATAATTACTCTGAATTACTTAATTTTCCTTTTTTATTGCTTAGCAATTTGCAGGTTGGTATTTCGTTTTGTATTTTATTTGTCCTTCAATTTTGGATGGCTTCAGTGATTATAACCACTTTTTCTCAATCACAGCTTCTCTAATGGAGAATGCAATTGCTTACTCATCTCTTAATTGTTCTGAGTACATTTCTAGTGTGCCTCACTGGAAAACAGACTTGAGTGGTAAATGTTCTAAGAACATTACAGATCTGAGAATGAACATATCTTGCCTTTTGAAAAGAATAAGCCCTTGGCTGGGGATGCATAATATTTGAGTCTGTATTCAAGAGAGAAGCATGAAGCTGCATGTAAGAAAAATCATGATTACAGGTGTTTATTTTTCTCATGTAACAAGACATGTATGTAGTTGCTGGCTTTGGCTCATCTGCCAATAGGGAAACTGCAGTTCCAGCCATCATGTCTGTGGTAGGCAGAATAATGGTCCCCAAAATATTCCATTCTAATTCTTGGAATGTATTATGCCAATACATATGGCAAGGGGGGATTAAGATTGTGGATAGAATTAAGTTTGCTAATCTGACCTGGAGATGGAGAGAATTATCCTGGATTATCTGGGTGTATCCAGTCTAATCACACAAGATCCGGTATAAAGTAGAAGAGCAAGACCAAAGAGAATCAATGAGAAAGATCAACTCAGAATTGCTGGCTTTAAAGACACAAAAGGTCATAAGTTAAGGAATGCAGTGGCCTCCAGACCTTGTGCTAGAAAAGTTAAGGAAAGAGATTATCCCCAGCACTTCCAGAAAGAATTTGGCTCTTTCTATACCTTGATTTTTCTTTTTAGCCCAGTTAGACTTATTTCAGGCTTCTGACCCCCAGAACTGTAAAATAATACCTTTGTGTTGTTTTCAGCCACTAAGGTTTTCTGTGGCATTTGATAGGAAACCAGTACAATGTCCAAGGGAAGATTTCAAAGCAGAGGAGAAAGGACTACATCAGCCAAATCTGTGTCTTTTTATCAAAAATCTAAAAGTTTTCTCAGAACTGCCTCCAGCAAAAACCTCTTTTCTTCTCATGAACCAGAATTAGGTCTAGAATCATCTCCTAACTGTAAGAAAGACTGGGAAGCCGAGTATTTAAGTTTGCAGCCTCACCATGTCAGGTAGCTAAGGAGGAGAGTTGGGAATGGCTTTTTAAAAGGTGATCAATAGTGTTTTAGCATTTTCTTCAGAACACTCTGAAGGTATTAGTCTACTAACTTCTCATTAATCAATGTCCTAAGGAAGAAATATGAACATATTCGAATCTGACTCTTGCTAAAAGTAAACTGGGGGGGAGGGGGGGAGGGAAAGAGAGTAAATGAATAAGGTACTGACTAGAAAAATTTTACCAGAATATATCTTGGCATTGATTTCTGCTTATCATTTTTGCTTAGAAGATGATAAAATCTCTAAATGTTCAGTGTCTGACTTTTTAAAAAGTTAATTCAACTATGTAATAAATATTTAAGTAGTTAATATGTGCCCGATACTAAAATCAACATCATTAATTTTGCCCTTTTTTTTTTCTCTTGTATTCTTGATCTATCTTCTTATTCTGGTATTATTGTCATTTTAAGGTTAGAATCCCCTTTTATATTTTCCAGATGTCTTTCCTTCTGTTACTGAAAAAAAAAAAATCTATTTATGTCTCACATTGAATGTCCACCCAGGTTCATGTTATATTTCATTGGTTTGTTTTTCCTGGAGTTTTAAGTCATTTCTTTCTTTCTGCATGACTGAGATTTTATTTTGGCTTTTGTGCCTTTCTTTTTTTCCCCACTCTCTTTTCATCCCAGCCTTTTAAAATAGTTTCTGTATCTGCTTTTAACTCACTAAGAATATAAAGTGAAAATTTTTTCTTCAAACTTTTACATTGTTACACCTTTTTCACTTTGCCTCAGATGTTTAAAAGATCTCAAGTTTTGTTGTGGTTTATTCTTTTTTTTTTTTTTGTCTTTTTTGCCTTTTCTAGGGTCACTCCTGTGGCACATGGAGGTTCCCAGGCTAGGGGTCGAATCAGAGCTGTAGCCACCAGCCTATGCCACAGCCACAGCAACGTGGGATCCGAGCCATGTCTGTGACCTACACCACAGCTCAGGGCAATGCGGGATCCTTAACCCACTGATCGAGGCCAGGGATTGAACCTGCAACCTCATGGTTCCTAGTCGGATTCGTTAGCCACTGAGCCGTGCTGGGAACTCCTGTTGTTGTTTATTCTTTTTTTTTTTTGTCTTTTTGTCTTTTTGTTGTTGTTGTTGCTATTTCTTGGGCCGCTCCCGCGGCATATGGAGGTTCCCAGGCTAGGGGTCGAATCGGAGCTGTAGCCACCAGCCTACGCCAGAGCCACAGCAACGGGGGATCCGAGCCGCGTCTGCAACCTACACCACAGCTCATGGCAACGCCGGATCGTTAACCCTCTGAGCAAGGGCAGGGACCGAACCCGCAACCTCATGGTTCCTAGTCGGATTCGTTAACCACTGCGCCACGACGGTAACTCCTGTTGTTTATTCTTAATGTTGACTTGCTCTCTTTGTTATTGGTCTGATGGGCCAGTTTCCAGAATGCATTATGAATGCTGTGAGAGAGAGAGAGCAAGAGAGCGCGGGAGAGAGAGAGCAGCGCGCTAGCTATCGTCTAAGACAAGGGCACATCCAGGAGCAGGAGGACCAGGAAATGCTCCAGCCACCTCTAGAGCTAGAGGCAAGTCTTTCTGCCTTCCTTTTAGGGAGGTGGGGATGTGGATGTTTTTCAGAGAACGTGGTCTGGGACCAGAGCTGGGGGACAAGACTGCATTTGACTGGGAGAGTGGACCCTGGACCCTCTGCTCCATCTTTGCAGGTCATCCCATCCTGTCTGGATCCCAAGGGAGAAGACAGAGCATAGACCAGGGAAGGGACAGTGGGGTGGCACCCTTATCAACCCTGTCCTGTCCAGGGGCACTGACCCCTCTTATTGATATCTAGGATGTTTTCAATTCATTGTTTATATGAGTGACAGCAGAGGAGTGATTTTTCTTTTGAGATGGTGTCATAGTTACTCTAGTGAGAGGAGGCTTCTAGTGTTTCAAGTCACTCCACTAACTTCTTAGAAATCATCTTTGAACATTAAAACTATGTTTTAAAGGGGATGACCTGGGGGAGGGGAGTGGGGCTGCACTGTTATCCTATGAAAAGCCTCCATCTTCATAGACTGAAAGGAAAAGTAGATCAGTGGGATAATTTTCCCTCATTTGTGATGGAGACTGTTGGTTGCCTAATATTCTTTATCTCCTCCTCTACCAATAACAGAAATTTTTTTTCTTTTTTTGGATGTGCCCATGGCATTCAGAAGTTCCCAGGTGAGGGATGGAACCCACACTACAGTAGTGACAAAGCCAGGTCCTTAACTGGCGAGGCCACCAGGGAACTCCCAGGACTTTAATTTTATTTGGGGCACATGCACTCCCCTGTCCCTGGCACGTAGGGTGTCTCAGGTGGCACGCTCCTGGCCAATAATATATAAGGAAAAGTCAGTGAGTGGAGCATTCTTACTGGGTCGTTGGCTGATGTGCTGAGATCTGAGAACAAGGCCTCACCCCAAAGATGGAGGGGCAGAAACCTAAGTCTTTGACCTGGGATGTCCACACATTTCTGGATTCCTTGATTTGTCTAGTTTAGAACTTTCCTCTTACGTGTAGCTAATGTCAGTCTCTAACTGATTGAGCATCCTGTTAGGAGAGAAGAGCTTTTCTTTTTCCCTCTATGTGCTGATGCCTTCAAATATCTTTTTACTATTACCTGGTTAAAGCAATGCCCAAGTGTAAGACTCTGATGGGTAAATTTTGTAGATCACTCATATCCAAAGAGTATTCAGGTTTATCAATCACCACTGGTAGACAGATCACCTGCAAACTAGGTTTGTCTTTCAAATAAACCAGTACTATGGGTTTACTCTAGAAGTTTCTAAACAGGGGAAAAAAAAAAAGTTGTAGAAATTGGGCTTTTGACACATCTCCTGGGCAAAATGTTTGGAGACCAGGCTCCAGCTTTGGGGAAGATTGCACTTAGGGGGCCATAGGGTCTGGAGATGGTTCAGGGAAATGCCTGGGACCCTGTGAAATTGTGCACCTGGGGCTATAACTCATGTCTTGGAATAAGAGATCTGGGCAGCTCAGCCAGTTCCTTTATTGCTTTTTCCCAGAATTCTTATCACTGAAATTACTTATGAAGCTCTTTGTTTATAATAACACCAGCTTGCATGAGCTGTCCTAAAGGGAAATAAGAAAGAAGAAAACTGCACATCCTTGGGGAGTGTTAGATGTTGACGAGAGAAAAGCCCAAGAAGGAGGCAAAAACGGGGGAAAAAAACAACAGCAAAACAGACAGAACCAATCAAAAAGCCATCCTAAACCAACTGGAGTTTTCCACTTAGACTTCCTTTGGCTCCAAGTTTACACTGTAGATAGCTGTGTCCCAAGATAATGAATTCTGTGAGACTCAGGCTTTCGTAGGTCCTGCCCTTCAGCACAGAGCAAATTTAAATATTATTTTTATCCACTTATTCTAAAACACTTCTAAGCGCCTAATGTGTGCCAGGCACTGAACGCATTGTAGAAAAGATTTATGTCCAGCTTTAAGAAGGAATTTATTACTTTGCCTTTTAATAGCTGCAGATGGCAGCATAAGTTAACCATGAATTCTGTGCTATCACCTGCTTTTAAAATTGTTGGATAACACAGAGATTATGATCCAGGTCAATTGTCGTCACACATTCAAACCTCTTTAAATGTACAATGGAGTACAATGGAGCTTCCCTTGACGACTGGATGCCTCTCAAATTTTATTGAGGAAAGAAAAAACTTAATTTCATATTATAGGCACCTATTGGGCAATATAAACAATGAGATACAGCGTTCCCTGGTGGCGTAGTGATAAGGATCTGGTGTTGTCACTGCTGTGGTGTGGGTTTGATCCCCGGCCTGGGAACTTCCCATGGGCATGGCAGAGAGAGAGAGGGAGATGACAGGCAGTAAAAAGTAATAGAGATATTTTCCCTATAACATCAATACCTAAGGGATTGTGGGTTACTACTGGAATTTCCACATTTTATAAAGTCACTTCTATGTTTTTGTTTGATTTATGTCTTTATTTTTAACGTAATATAATTATATGCTCTTTAAAAAAGTTTCCAATATACCCATCACTTTTTGACAATCAGTCAAATTTGTTACTGTATCATGAGTTACATAATACTGCATACATTATAAAGTCAGGTTTCTTGGAAGAGCTTTTCAAGGCCTTGGAGGGAACTGATTTGGAAAGGAAGGCAATTCTCTACCACTGAGTTTCAGAGCAAAAGGAAGAAACAAATCATCCATGTAAGTGGACTTATTATCTCCATGTCCAAATGCAGAATTCCTCAGCATCATTAGGCTTATTAATTGACCTGAGAGTTAACAACCCCTTTGCCCAGTGGGGGCTCGTTGAGTTGCCTTGACGGTTCTCCACATGGCTCATTCGGCCAATTCATTAGAGCCTGTTTCTCCCAGGTGCTTGCAATGAGTTGCCTTGTTTGGCCTCTTGTGCTTTGCTTCTCATGGACCTCGTTCACAATGTTACCTAGTTTCTGATGCTCCTTAAGTGCTGTGTTTGACCAGCCCACTTGCAGCTAGTGGTTTAATACAGATGTCTCGAAGAAAGGAAGAAAGCCAGGAATGAGGTGGGACAGGGGAGTTGGAGGTGAGGGAAGCCAGATTCCTCCCTCCCACCCACCCCCTTGCCTGTGATCCTGGAAAGAGCCAGCAGGTGGTAGCAATACTTCGCGGGAAAGCCTCAGCTCAGCACTGGTAGGACAGGAACAATAGACCCCCCAATCCTGTCCCGGCTTTGAGAGGAGGTGGGCGGAAATATATATATTTTTCCCCCTCGCGGTGTCCCCTCCGTTCCTTAACACTTCCAGGCACCCGCTGCGAGTACCTCCCACCGCCTCCCACCCGTGTGGGTTGGCTCCCTCTGGGGAGCGGGCAGGGAGGAGGCACCCGGGGGTTCAGCGACTTGCCGGAGCAGTGTAAGCGCCTGGCACCGACCTCAGGACTTCCCCTTTCAGACCTAGGCTTCCTTGTCCTTGGGGAGGGTGGAGGGAGGGAGGGAGGGGGGTCAGTCCCAATAGTGGTCAAGATCCGGGGTCACAGGCGCTGAGAAGAATTTAAGCCTCCATCAGAGCCACTTTCCTGCATCGGGTGCCTATCCACCCCCCATCCCACCCCCGCACCCTCCAGATTTCTCAGTTTGTCTTTCCCTCCACCCCCTTATCTTTTCTCTTTTCTCTTTTTCTCAGCTCACGCCCACCTTAGTTCAAATCTGAGTAGGAACTAAAACGGTGGGTTTAGTTCCTAGAGTTGAAGCAGAAAAACAGGAGAGGCGAGGGCGCGCGGGTGTCCCTGCTTGGTCCTGGGCACCAGCCGCTGGCCAGAAAGAGCTGCGCCGCTCTCCCGGTGCCGGGGCCCGCGCCCGCCCGGGGGGCTTTCGACACGGCTCCCCCAGGGCCCCGCACGCGCGCCGTCCTCCGCGCCCACGTCCCTTGCCCGGCGCACGGCCGGGCCCCAGGCGAGCCCCGCGCCGCCACCCCGCTCTCCCTGGCGCGCCGGGCCCGCGGAGCGGGGGCCGCGCACTCGCCGCCGAGGCCGGAGGGCGGGCTTGGCTCCCCGGAAGAGGGGAAAGGGAGGGCGGCCGAAGGGGCCGGAGAGGGGCGGGCCGGGCGGGGAGGGACGCGGAGGGGGCGGGCCGGGCTGCGCTCGCTCCAGCCGCCGCACGGGAGCTGAGGAGCGGGCGGCAGGACCCGCGACCCGGCGTGGCGACGGCGGGCGCGACGCGGGCCCCGCACGAACCCCCGCGCGCCCCGCCTCCGGAGCAGTCTCTGCCTCCTGCCGCCCAGACCGCGAGGACCCCGGCTGCGGGGTGCGGGATCCCGGCACCCGAGCGAAGACGCGGGCAGCGCCCGGCAACCGCCGGGAGCCGCCGCTCCGGCGCGGGGCCTCGGGGGGCGCAGACCTGCGGAGCCTGAGGTCGGCGCGAAGGTGAGCCCTGGGGTCGCAGGCGGTGTGGAGGGCCGGGGGTCGGCGTGCCTGGGGACAGAGGGATTAAGCTTTGCAGAAGTAGAGCGGCCCTCCAGAAAGGGCCTTTGCAGATCTGGGGGTCCTTGTTGGGGAGTGTTTCATATCCCCCAACCCAATGCGAGATCGAGGTCTGTGAGGGGTGCGGACGGAACTGGCCAACCTGGCTCCCACCGCATTCATGCCTGTGACCAGCCGTCAGTGACACCCCCATTACCCTGCGCTCCCACCCCCCCCCCCACTGTGTTTCCAGAGACACTCCGTTGGCGCTGATATAGGGGGTCCTGAACTAGGGTCCTCGCGGAGGCTGGGCTCCCAGCCTTCCCAAGAGGATTGCCCACCCCTCTGACTCCAGTGGCATCTCTCCAATCCCGGTGGAGCTGGGAGGAGCCAGGAGGTGGGTGCACACCTGCCCCCAGCTCCCCCACCTCCATCAGGGGATGCTCCCCAGTTCCCGCTCCCCAGCCCTGAGCCCCAACTTGAAGCCAAAAGTCTGCTGCTGGTTGCTGCCCCAACTCCACCCCCTGTCTTTACATCTGGGTGCTTGGCCCTGCCTGCCCGACACCCCCACCCACCATTCTTGGCTGTCTGGCACCCTCTCTCCTCCCATCCCTGGGGGAGCTGGCACCAGCCCAGCATAGCCGATGTTGTAATGTCCCTGGCAGTGCCCATGGAGAGAAGCGGCTGGGCCTGTTCCCAATCAGTTCACCCCAGGCCCTCTCCTGCCAGGGAACTTGACTCAGGCTCTAGAAGAAGAGATGCTGGTTCAGTGGGAAAGAAGCTGTGGGATTTAGGCAGCCAGGGAAACTGCCCAGATCCTGGACGTCGGGGTGTTGAGAGTTGCCAGGTGCTCTTCAGAGGGGCCTCTCGGCTCTTGGAGGCCACTGGAGCTTTTTTGTTGCAGGAAGACTAGGGTGATGGCTCCTGTGTACTCAGATCTGGGAAAGAGGACTCCTGTGGAGTCTGTTGGTTCGTTCTGGGTGCAAGAAGATGGCTGGCCATGGCCGCTCTGTCATTAGAATACTGGGGAGCAGCAGGCGGTGATGGGCTGAGTGTGGAAGGGCCGGCTGCTCTCCCAGCTCATCTCCGTCTCCTGAGCTTGGCCCTGTGTCCCCACCACACTCCTCACTAGGTGGAAGGGGGAGGCTGGTGTTATGGGGCTTTGAGCCTGCGGTTTCCCCCTCTCCCAGCCCAGGTGTTTCTGCAGAAGGACCTCCCAGGGCAGAGCGTGGTTCCCAGCCTGACTAGGGGTGGAGTAGGGACAGACCCAGGGTGAGGGAGGAGGACGCGTGGGCATCTGCCACCAGCATGAGGACCACTAGGGATCTGCATGGATGCGCCTGCTGTCACATGCACCCCAGCACGCACTCTCTTGCTCCACACCTGTCTCACCTCATGCACCCTCCCTTACACACTTGCTCTCGCAGGCACTGGTCCTGGCACTCGTGGGCTTTCTTCCACCATCCTCCACTTCCTCATCTTTCCTGCATATGCACCCACTACCCCAGCACCCTTCCTTATGCCCTTTTCCAGAGACAAGCCTGTCCTCTGTTAGTGCACAGCCAGAGTGGCTCATTCTAAGTGGCTGTCTGGCTAGATCCAGACACTGCCTGCATCTTAAAAGCCTCTCCCAGCTCCCCAGTCAGCCGGGGAGTGGGAGGCACATTTGTGTGCCTCTGCGTGCTCTGGGGGACATTCTCAGGGGCTGGAGGCCTCCAGGGACTCAGGACTGTCCTCTGTTAGGTAATCCACAAATTGGCTTCTCCAGCCAAGGCAGAAGCACTGGAGGAAAGCCACCTCCTCACTGTCTGCTCTGGATGCCTCCTTAAAGGCCATGGGCATCCTTTTCAAGGCAGGTGGCCAGCGCTTGAAGAGAGAGCTACCGAGACTGTGTCCAGGGTGGAGTTTAGAGGGCAGAGCCTGCGGCATTAAGCTAAGCAAGGATTATCATGGAATTTCCTGGGCCTTTAGCAGCTGCAGAACACGACAGAGGACACAGGGCCTGTGATGCTGACCCCTCCCACGCTGACCTTGTGGCTAACAGGTGTGATCACCAGCTCAGCAATCACACCAGACACACCGGACACTTAAAACCACCGGCCCCTTTGCCAGGCCCCCCCCCCAGGCTGCTCTGCCTCCCTCTCTGGGCTCAGTTTGCAGTGAAGCCCCGTGCAGGTTCTAAGTGTGTAACTCTCTCTGCTCCCCGTCTTTGAAGTTGCAGGCCTTTCCTTGACATCACATAAGAGAAGCATGGTGTTATCAGTGGGACACTTTGAACTTCTCGGGAGAGAAGCTTAAAGACTCTCTAGGAATAAAAGTTATTCTGCTTTTATTGTTGACATGATTTCACTCGTTTATTCCTGGGTCCTCCTGCCTCTCCACTCTGCTTTCTTCTTGTAGATGAAAATTTCTAGATATTTTGAAACCCAGAGGGAAAGATGGGGATGGGGGAAGGCAGGGCAGAGGATACAATGTAACCATGCTGCCTAGGTTTTATGAATATTTTCCATTTAGATTTTAATTATGAGATTTTGTTTTAATTATACAAATAAGATATGCTCATTGCAACAAGAGAAACAATTTATGTATGTATGAGACAAAGTTAATAACTTCCCCCCCATCCTCCATTTCTGCCTTCTACAGTAACCAATCTTAATGGGCCATTATGTCTTTTGCCAGTCCTTCCTCTAGGCTTATTTGGCTTTTGTTATTTAATTTTAAAAATCCGCTTTGTGACTCGAGGTGCATAAATTATATGTAAGTCAGCTTGGCTTGTTCATAAATTATCATGTTAAGCATTTTAATTTGAGCACAGTTAACTTTTTCAATTCTTACAGATTTACTCATTTATTTTTAAACCTCTCATTTTTATAGAAAACAGAACTCATAAGCCATGATTTATACGCGAAGAGTCTACACATCTTTAATCTTTGCCAGTTTGTGAAAGCAAAATACAGTCCCAACGCCTATGAAACTGTCATGCTTTTGTAAATTACAGAAATGTAGCAAGCTTGTGGATGTAGTGTCACTGCTGTATCAAAAAGACATACAATGATATAACCAGAAAAAGGAGTTGAGAAAAAAAAAAAAATCTGGTCATAGCATGCAGTTTTTATCATGTGAAACTTTGCCTCATCAGTGTCATTTTCTGAGCTGTCATTGAGCATTCACATTTCTGCTGCTTCTGTTGCTTTATATTTTTAAAACCATGCACACATCCGAAATGTGACTATTTTCCTGGTTGAGGTAAGTTTTCTGCTTTTTCAGGGGTCAGAGGATTCTAAACTCTGACTGATTCCTTTTATGAGCTGGAGAAGACAAGGCATCTCAAGCCGGCCACAGGGAGGAGGGTAAAAGGCCTGGCCTGTCTCCCTCTGTGTGGCAGCAGAGATGTGATTGGCTGTTCCCAGGGCACACTCCTGGACCAAATGTGGAAAGACGTCCTAGGCTTCAGCCATTGAAGGCACCTTTGAAAATCAGGTTCTGAGTTCCTGCTTGTTTTGTATTCCAGGCATGTGATGGAGCTGCGTGTTCTTGTCCCTTATATTTTTGCCTTTGGATCTTATTTCAAAAGAATCTGCAGTGGTAGGAATTAGTTGACAGCAATTTCTTCCCTATCTTAATAAAGTTCCCTCTATCCTTATTTTTATCCTTGTCCCAGAGGTACACTCAGTTTCTTTTATATATTAAAGAATAAAAGACTTGGATTTATCTGGTTTGTTTGATATGCAAGAACTGACCTCGCTTCCTGGTCTCATTCAGCAATAATTTTTTTTCTAAAGAAACCTGTTTATCACCTTTGTCTTCTGGAGCCAAATCTAAAAGAGGTTCTCAACAAACAGCAAAAGTACATTTCTGGGCCCTTGAAGATCCTCATCCATTTCTTTTCAGTGAATATCTTTTTGTTCTTAAGACAATTTCAAAAAATTACCTGTGGTCTCCATTGCGTTCTTAGTTTCCTGATTCCTCTTGTTGACAGAAGCGGGATGACTTTAACATGTTTTTAATTGCTTTTGCTCTTTTCTGGACCTTCTAGAGACAGGCCAGCTTCACGTCATCATCAAGAGGCAATACTCAGGTGATGCACGAGCACCCTGTTGTAGCCACAAGCCACTGTGCCACTTGTATTGTGGGTCATCAAAGCAAATGCTTTGCCATTCATCTTCCGGAATGTTCCATATTACACAGCTGATATGATCTGCAGTGCATCTTTTCCTCTTACTTTTCTCTGTCTCTGGAAAAAAAAATTCACTGGGATATACCGAAAATGTTCATTATTCCTTCCCTATGGTTATTTGTCTAGTTAGACGTTTGGGAAGATAACAGTTCTTAGAGTTTCTTCTTTGTACAGATTCCAGAATTCATCCATGTCCTGCCTGAAAGAGGCTGTTCTAAAGAATATCTGCTGGGCAAATGGTATACTAGCCTTCATTGTTTTAAGAGTTTTGCTGGCATCTTCAGTTCTGGATAATAGCATTCCGAAAGACTCTGTGACTCTGGACAGAATCTGTTCTGCACTAGTGCGTCAAGCATGTTGAGCCATTGAGAGTTTGAGGGTTGTACCTACAAGGTGAATTACCTTAGCATGTTTCTTAAGCAGCCACTGTTAACGGGGCCATGGTTTTTATTTCTCCATCTCCCTGTTCTTTGAAACATAGATTTGATCTGGGAATGAGTCTGGTAGCATTGGGGACAGAATTTGCAAAGAACTCTGTTTCTTAGGGATAATCCGCCATATGAAAATGCTTCTCCCCCCCAGCTCCAGCTTTATTGAGATACAATTGACATGATATTGTGTAAGTTTAAGGGGTACAATGTGAAGATTTGGCAAAGCTGCTTCCTTGTCTGCTCTCTGTTGAACTCTCATAAATAGGGTTCTAGAAGCATGAAAGGTAGATTTCAGTGGCTAGTTGGCAGATATCCGATGCATGCCAGCCCATGCGGATGTAGAAATGGTGTCTTTTCATGAGAACAACGTGGAGATAACACTGAAGGCTTTATCTTGCAGCACAGCCAGCATTGTCAGAAAGAAAAATAGATTAGTAGGAATCGAATCATGATTATCAAAGTGAAATATAGTTTAATAGTTTGGTTTCAGCTTCATTGTGAAATGTATAATTTTTAGCTTCTAACTTCCAACTGGCTTTTAAAAAAACTTTCAATCTCTTGTCTTTTGAGTGATGTGCCTTTTGTTTTCTTCCCAGCAGAAATAAATGGCATTGACTGCTCTTGTCCATGCAACTTGGGGACTTTTGAGACTCGGTCACGAGGACAGAGATAGCTCCTCACTAATCTTAGACCAACAAACAAGGTCTGAGCCCCTTTGTCTTCACCGTGACCCCCTGGAGGCAGCCATGGCTCCTGGTCACGTGCTTGTGAGCTGCAGTGCTGTGCTTCTAAAGGCGCAGAAATGTTTTATATAAAGGGGTAGCTTATCATACAGTCCCGACAGATCATTTTGAGGACATGACACTATTTTGATTCATTTTACTAAACAGCTATTATTTACAGATTTAAATGAGATGTTAATGATTTCATTGAAAAATAGTACCTATTCAAGATTTTTAAATATAAAAACTGAAGGGGGAGTTCCCATCATGGCTCAGGAGAAATGAATCTGACCAGCCTCCATGCGGACACAGGTTCGATCCCTGGCCTCGCTCAGGGGGTTAAGGATCTGGTGTTGCCATGAGCCATGGATTAGGTCGCAGATGTGGCTCAGATCTGGCGTGGCTGTGGCTGTGGCCAGCAGCTGCAGCTCTGATTTGACCCCTAGCCTGGGAACCTCCATATGCCTCGGGTTCGGACCTAAAAAAAAAAAAAAAACAACTAAAGGGAATAGAGTGAGAGTAAAGGCACTAGCCCCATGCCCTCCTCCCTCTACCTTTTTCCCCAGGTCTTGTCTACCTTTCTTAAAGATTCTTCCATACGTATTATGTACATGCACATCCTTCTTAAGTTACCAGTCAGGAGAATATTGTATACAGCTCTGCAGTGGACAGTGTAATTTCACTTGGGAATTCTTTTCTTTTTTTTAAAATTATTTTTGTCTTATGTTCTTGTTCTTTCTTTTTTTCTCTTTTTTGCCACCCTTTGGCATATGAAGTTCCTGGGCCCACTGTGCCAGGCCGGGGATGGAACCTGAGTCCTGGCACTGCAGAGACACCTGTTGTGCCACAGCTGGAACTCCAGGAATTATTTTCATGTCAGTAACTAAACACTAGCCCTTATTCCTTTTTTGATTTGATTTTGATTTTATATGGGAGTATAGTTGATTTACAATGTGAGTTTCAGGAGTGCAACAGAGTGATTCAGCTCTGCATACGTATATATCCATTCTTTTTCAGATTCTTTTCCCATATGGGTTATTATAGAATATCGAGTAGAGTTCCCTGTGCTATACAGCAGGTCCTGGTTGATTCTCTGTTTTACATATAGTAGCGTCTATATCTCAATCCCAGACTCCTCATTAGTGCCCCCTCCCCACCTTTCCCCTTTGGTAACCCTGAGTTTGTTGTTGAAGCCTGTGAGTCTGTTTCTGTTTTGTAAATAAGTTCATTTGCTTCCCCCTTATTCCTTTTTAAGGTTGTGCCATGAACTTTTAACCACCATCCTTTTGATGAACAGTGACTTTAGAGTCTTTTCCTTTATAAACAATGCTGCAATGAATATTCTTGTTCAGACATCTGTGCAAAGGGATCCAAGCCTAAGGTCCCTAAATGACGCATTCTTAGAAGCGAAGCTCCCAGGTAGACATTGCCAACTGTCCCTTTAAGAGGATACGCCAACTTGAACCCATAAGCACAGTGAATATCGGGGAGCCTATTTCTCACACTTTCTCCTAGCCAGTGCATTATTAACCTCCTAGGAGAAAAAGGCATGCACTGTTGTTTGCACATGCCTGCCTTTCGCTGTGAGCAAACTACGGAGCATCTTTTCCTGTATATACCGAGGACACTTATTTTTCTGAAAGCCAGAGAAGAAAAAGTGCCCCTTGTAGAGAGAGGACCTTTGCTGGGGAAACGTAGGGATGCGGGACCTCCGCAGCGGCGCTCTCCCTCCTCTGTCCTGGTTCCTTTATCCAGCAGGATCTTTCCGCCTGCGTTCTTTGCATCTCCACTGGCACCCTCCCTCCCGTCATGCCCACAGCTCTCCTTCTGCAGTCCCCTCTCGCTTCACTGGCTCTCTGAAATGTCTAGAGTGTCCCAGTCTGATGGGGGTTGGGAGGTGTTGGGGAGGGGGGGACCATGTGTCCCCAGGGAAGAAGTTGCTTCTAACTCGCCTGCTTTTAAGGAGAAGAATCTTCTGACTTTCAATACAGGGTGGCTGTAGGAGGAAGGGAGGAGAGTAAATGGAGAAAGAACTTGAATAGTGCCTTCTGGAAGAAAGGGGAAAATTGGCCCTGTGCTCTAAGAGGGAGGGCATGAAAAACAGATGCTCAGATGGGTCGCCTGAAGGATATAGCAGGGGGAGCGACCCGGTGCATGGCCCTCCACGATGGCTGACTTGGCATAGGTCAGGCAAGAGTCTGCTTCCTCCTGGCCCCGCCCGTGGTTGGTGCTGGGGCAGTTTGAAAGCTCTAAGGGGAGACACAGGGCCAGGTTTTGAAGCAATACAGTCACCTCCTACTTGTTTCTTCTGGTCCTGCGTGTCTCCCTAGGAAGCAAGCGTGGCTGCCAACCTCAGTCTTGCAAAGCAGCAGCCCCGCCTGGGAGCAGGGTGGTGGCCAGGGCAATGGTGGAAGCCCTGAAGATACCTCATGGCTGCTGAGGGGCCTGCCCCATCAGGGAGCGGAGTCGCGGGCATGGTGTGCAGCCTGTGGGTCCTGGTGCTGGTGTCCTCAGTCCTGGCTCTAGAAGGTAAGAGGGTGAGGAGACCAGAGAACCCTCACCTGCTGGCAGAGACTCAGCCAACATGGGAAGTGGGAAAGAGGAAAAGGCAGGAAGGAGTGGAGACATCAAAAGGTGGGAAGGAAGGGGGCAGGTTTCAGAGAAAGGCTCTGGACAGACAGCTGTGTTCCTGCTGGTCAGTTAAATGACCCTGGGAGGGCAATTCTTTTTTCTCTAATGAAAATGGGGTGGGGTTCTCTGTGCCGGTAGAAGGCCTGGCCACTGGATGCCCCTTCTTATCTCTGGGCAGAGGTATTGCTGGACACCACAGGAGAGACTTCGGAGATTGGCTGGCTCACCTACCCACCAGGGGGGGTGAGTGTCCCTCTTTCATTCTGAGCCCAAGGCCTGTCCCCTCCCCTGCTCCCTAGAGCCATGAGTTGGGGAAAGAAACCCCAAGATGGGTGGCCTGAGAGGCCTGCCCTCCGGCATGTTCTCAGCTGTTTTGCGTGTCAATTCTAACTTTCACTGGAAGAGACATGCCCCTGCCTCCCAGCCCAGAGCCCGCAATGCCTTCTGTGCTCTTCCCTGCAGTGGGATGAAGTGAGTGTTCTGGATGATCAGCGCCGCCTGACTCGGACCTTCGAGGCATGTCACGTGGCCGGCGCCCCTCCAGGCTCCGGGCAGGACAACTGGCTGCAGACACACTTCGTGGAAAGGAGAGGAGCCCAAAGGGCACACATCCGGCTGCACTTCTCCGTGCGGGCATGCTCCAGCCTGGGCGTGGCTGGCGGCACCTGCCGGGAGACCTTCACGCTTTACTACCGCCAGGCCGAGGAGCCCGATGGCCCCGACAGCATCTCTGCCTGGCATCTCAAGCGCTGGACCAAGGTGGACACCATCGCGGCAGATGAGAGCTTCCCGGCCTCCTCGGCGTGGGCGGTGGGCCCCCGAGGGGCCGGACCGCGGGCAGGGCTCCAGCTGAATGTCAAAGAGCGGAGCTTCGGGCCCTTGACCCAGCGCGGCTTCTACGTGGCCTTCCAGGACACGGGGGCCTGCCTGGCCCTCGTGGCGGTCAAGCTCTTCTCCTACGCCTGCCCCTCAGTGCTCCGCGCCTTTGCCTCCTTTCCTGAGACACAGGCCAGTGGGGCCGGGGGCGCCTCCCTCGTGGCAGCCATGGGCACCTGTGTGGCTCACGCCGAGCCAGAGGAGGATGGAGGAGGGGGCCAGGCAGGGGGCAGTCCCCCTAGACTGCACTGCAACGGGGAGGGCAAGTGGATGGTAGCCGTGGGGGGCTGCCGCTGCCAGCCAGGGTACCAGCCTGTGCGTGGAGACAAAGCCTGCCAAGGTGAGACACCCCCCCCACACACACTTCCCTTGCACTTGACCCTGCCCCCACCTTTAGGCTCCTCTCCTGAAGTGCCCACAAGTCATTTCTTTCCCAGAAGGTCAGGAATAAGCTATTTTAGGAAAGGACCCCTCTTTTCTCCAGATTTAGGTCCTAAAGCACACAGACTTGCTCTCCTCCACTCATCTGAAACTTCTGGAAACTTCCATGGCAATCACAGGGGGTCCTAGGGCTGCAACCCTGAGAAGGAATGGAAATGAGGAATTTAAACTCCCGGGCTATCTTGGCATGGGGTCCTTTGTCTGATTTTTGCCATTTAGCTGGGCTGGACCATCCCAGGGCCAGGTGACCTGGAGGCAGGTGGAAGATATGCATACAGCTAAAGAGAATGGTGCTGCTGCTGGGTGGAGGCTGCTGGAGGCTTCTACAGAGGGAGGTTATGCAATCAAGCCAGGCACCTACATCTGGTGCTAGGCCTGCTTGTAGCCTCCACCACACCTCACTTTTTCCATCAATGGAAATGCAATTCCGCCCCAGCAAAACAGCAGAAGTAATCTCTGCCTGAAGGAGGGAAAAAGGGAGGAGAGCAGTGAAGAAAAGATGGCTCTCAGGAGGAAAGGAGGATGGGAAGGTGGGGGGCTCAGGAGGGGGTGGGCAGCATGGGCCTGAGGCCTCTACCCTCCTCTGCCCCTCAGCCTGCCCTGGGGGGTCCTACAAGGCCTTGGCTGCGAATGCCCCCTGCTCACCATGCCCTGCCCGCAGCCACGCCCCTGACCCTGCAGCCCCTGTCTGCCCCTGCCTGAAGGGCTTCTACCGGGCCACTTCCGACCCCCCAGAGGCTGCCTGCACTGGTGAGTCCCTCACTCACCCCAGGGGTGGAAATGGGATGGGAGTGGGGCCAGGAGCGGGGGAGGAGCCTAAGGGCAACAGGTGCAGCCGGTTTGCCTTTGCCCTGACGTCTTTCTCCTGTGCCCTTGCTTTCCCTTTCCCCGCTGCTCTTTTCCAACCTCACCCTCACCTGGCCCACCTCCTTCCTCTCCCATCCCACCTGAGCCTCTGCTTCCTCCCTCCTCCCCTCTGGCCCCTCCTTCCTTCCCCGATCATCTTCGCCCCACCCCCCACCGGCCGGCACTTCCCAGGTCCTCCGTCGGCTCCCCGGGAGCTGTGGTTCGAGGTGCAGGGCTCAGCGCTCATGCTGCACTGGCGCCTGCCTCAGGAGCTGGGGGGCCGAGGGGACCTGCTCTTCAATGTCGTGTGCAAGGAGTGCGGAGCGGGAGGCAAGGGCCCTTGTCGCCGCTGCAGGGATGAGGTGCATTTCGACCCCCGCCAGAGGGGCCTGACCGAGAGCCGCGTGCTAGTCGGGGGGCTCCGGGCACATGTGCCCTACATCTTGGAGGTGCAGGCTGTCAACGGGGTGTCGGAGCTCAGCCCGGACCCTCCACAGGCCACAGCCATCAACGTGAGCACCAGCCACGCAGGTGAGCCTTGTCCTTCCCTAAGCTTCCCTCACTCAGAACCCACCGCCCCCCCCCACCACCTGGAAACCCATGCTAACCCCCCCCCCCCACGCCAGTTCCCTCGGCAGTCCCTGCGGTGCACCAGGTGAGCCGGGCTGCCAACAGCATCACCGTGTCCTGGCCGCAGCCTGACCAGACCAACGGGAACATCCTGGACTATCAGCTCCGCTACTATGACCAGGTAAGGAGCAGAGAGGGTGCCTGGCAGGGCTGGTGGAAGCCAGAAGTGCCCCCACGGTGGGGGCTGGAGGTGGGGGGCCAGAAGAGGTGCCTAGGAGCCCTGCAGCAGGGGGCTGTGAGCAATGTGGGTGGGAGCTGGGGTGAGAGGGGACCCCAGCAGCAGACAGGGAGTGAGTGGCTGTCACCCCCAGGCAGAAGATGAATCCCGCTCCGTCACCTTGACCAGCGAGACTAACACGGCCACCGTGACCCAGCTGAGCCCCGGCCACATCTATGGCTTCCAGGTGCGGGCGCGGACTGCTGCAGGCCATGGCCCCTTCGGGGGTAAGGTCTACTTCCAGACTCTGCCTCAAGGTGAGAGGAGACCCAGATGGGATGGGAGGGGCCCAGAGACCATCCAGGCCTTGAACCTGCCCCCCCACCCCAAATCCTCCAGACAGCAGAGTGGCTGCCCTTTGACCCCGGGCTCTGTGTGGGGAGGGTGGTGGGTAGGTGCGTGGGGGAGGGGTATGGCTGCACTGGCACGTGGGGTCTTAACCCATCTGTGACTCTGCCCTGCTGGTTTTCCAGGTGAGCTGGCCACCCAGCTTCCCGAGAGACTCTCCTTGGTGATCGGGTCCATCCTGGGGGCACTGGCCTTCCTTCTGCTGGCGGCCATCACCGTGCTGGCTCTCGTCTTTCAGAGGTAGCCCCCCCTTTGCCGTGGCTCAACTCCACGTACTCATGATCCCCAGTCCTTGGCAGCCCCAGAGTCCGCTGCAGAGAGCCCCCCAGGAACGCCCTGCACCACCACCCAGACCCTGGGCCCGGCTCCCTCACACCACTGAGCCCTGGCAGGACATGCTGGGAGCAGACCAGGGAGGAGACGGGAGGGTCATTCCAGGACTCTGGTCTGTCCCTCAGGAAGAGGCGTGGAACTGGCTACATGGAGCAGCTGCAGCAGTACAGCAGCCCAGGTGGGGGTGGGACAGGGCTCTGGGCATGGGGGCGGGGCCCTGGGCATGGGGGCGGGGCCAGAAGTACACCAGACCAAGGCTGAGTCCCCCAGGGCTGAGGGCAGCTCCTGGGCACCACCTTCGGAAGTGAGAGAGCATGCGCAAGGTGTGTGGGCAGCCCCTGCCCCATCCCCTGATAACGGACCCCCTGCACCTGCAGGGCTCGGGGTGAAGTACTACATTGACCCCTCCACATACGAGGACCCCTGCCAGGCCCTCCGAGAATTCACCCGGGAGATCGATCCCACATATATCAAGATCGAGGAGGTCATTGGGGCAGGTACCACGGGAGCTGAGGGAGGAATCGGGGAGGGGTCCTGGGAGGGTCCCTCCTAAGTAGGGCGGGGCACCTCGAGTCCTTCCTGGACGCTCCCCAGCCTCCACCTGCTCTCCCAGGCTCCTTCGGGGAGGTGCGTCGGGGCCGCCTGCAGCCCCGGGGCCGGCGGGAGCAGGCTGTGGCCATCCAGGCCCTGTGGACCGGAGGTGCTGAGAGTCTCCAGATGACCTTTCTAGGCCAGGCTGCGGTGCTGGGCCAGTTTCAGCACCCCAACATTCTGCGGCTGGAGGGCGTGGTCACCAAGAGCCGGCCCCTCATGGTGCTGACCGAGCTCATGGAGCTGGGCCCCCTGGACAGCTTCCTCAGGGTCAGTCGGGGCCTGGCGGCTCCGTGGGGCCGGGGGCTTGTGCCGGGAAAGTGGGCCGTTCTCAGCTGTCCCAGAGACAGAGCTGTCTGCCTTTGGTCCCTCCTGCCCCACCTCCGGGGGCTTCATCCTTCATTCCCAGGCTGTTCTGGTCCTCGAAGCACCCCACCCCCACCCCGCCCTCTGGCACCAGTGTGCGCTCTGCTATGTGTCGGGGTCCTCCAACCTTTGCTGACCTCTGTTCCCTGTCCCTCAGCAGCGGGAGGGCCAGTTCAGCAGCCTGCAACTGGTGGCCATGCAGCGTGGAGTGGCCGCCGCCATGCAGTACCTGTCCAGCTTTGCCTTCGTCCACCGCGCGCTCTCTGCCCACAGTGTGCTGGTAAACAGCCACCTGGTGTGCAAAGTGGCGCGTCTTGGCCACACTCCTCAGGTGAGAGTGCAGCCTTGGGGCCCCACATCCCTCGGGCTGAGCTGGAACCTGGGGTGGGTGGATACCCCAGGTGGTGTATCTTAGTGTCTGAAGGGGCAGAGGTCACCTGTGTGATGGAGGGGTTCCAGGGACCCAGGACAGTGGGGCCGAGAGGGTGGGAGACCATCCAGAACCACCTCCTGCCCTTCCCTAATGCTGACTAGTGTCAGAGCCACTGGATCCAACTCTGTAGCGTTGCACAGATTGTAATTCTCTGTGCTTCGGCCTCTGCATCTCTTAAATGGAGGTAAGGTCATCTATGGGACAGAGTTATTTTGGGATTAAACGAGGTACTTGATATGAAACCCCTGACATACATCTGAGCACGTAGTAGCTGCTCAGTAAACCTGACCACCACTCTGATGGCTGCTATTGCCACTTTCAACCCCACCCCTCAGGGCCCAAGTTGTATGCTTCGCTGGGCAGCCCCAGAGGTCATTGCGCACGGGAAATATACAACGTCCAGTGACGTTTGGAGCTTTGGGATCGTGATGTGGGAAGTGATGAGTTATGGAGAACGGCCCTACTGGGACATGAGTGACCAGGAGGTGAGCTTTGACCCAGACACTGTCTAATTCCCCACTGCTCTTCCCCTCCAAGCCACCAGTCTTGCAGTACTCGCACATCCTAAGCCCTCCATTCTGTGATGCGTTCACATTCTAAAATCTCGTGGGTCTTGTTTTCCATATTTTTGGTTTTTTGGTTTTTTTTTTTTTTGTCTTTTTGCCTTTTCTAGGGTCATTCCTGTGGCATTCCTAGGGGTCTAATCGGAGCTGTAGCCTCCAGCCCATGCCAGAGCCACAGCAACATGGGATCTGAGCCCTGTCTGCGACCTACACCGCAGCTCACGGCAATGCCGGATCCTTAACCCACTGAGCGAGGCCAGGGATAGAACCCTCATCCTCATGGTTCCCAGTCAGATTCGTTAACCGCTGAGCCACGACAGGAACTCCTTGTTGTCCATATTTTTAAGTTCCTTCCCCACCCCACACTCATGCTCCACCTGATCCCTTATAATACAATCCCTTCCAGTAGCACCACGTTCTTCCTCTCAACCCCAGGTACTAAATGCAATAGAGCAGGAGTTCCCGGCTGCCCCCGCCTCCAGGCTGTCCGCCAGGACTCCACCTGCTCATGCTGGACACTTGGCAGAAGGAGCGCACCCAGCGACCTCACTTTGACCAGCTGGTGGCTGCATTTGACAAGATGATCCGCAAGCCGGACACTCTGCAGGCTGGCGGGAGCCCCGGGGACAGGTCTGGAGCTTGGGACTAAGAAGCCTGAGAAGGGCCCGGGTAAAGCAAACTCCGGGGAGGGGGGGGCCCTAGGGTGAAGATGGGACTTTGACCTGCCTGCCCCTCCCCCTCAGGCCTTCCCAGGCCCTTCTGAACCCCGTGGCCCTGGACTTTCCGTCTCTGGACTCCCCCCAGGCCTGGCTCTCGGCCATCGGCCTGGAGTGCTACCAGGACACCTTCTCCCAGTCCGGCCTCTGCACCTTTAGTGAAGTGGCTCAGCTCAGCCTGGAGTAAGCAGGGAGAGGCAGGGGAGGGGAGCCCAGGCCCCGGGTCCGCCCTGGGATCTTGGGGACCCCGGCCCCCTTTGATCTGCTCCTTCCCCACCCAGAGACCTGCCTGCCCTGGGCATCACCCTGGCCGGCCACCAAAAGAAGCTGCTGCACCACATCCAGCTCCTGAAGCAGCACCTGCGGCCACCGGGCTCTGTGGAGGTCTGACGCCCGGCCAGGCAGCTGTGAATGGACGATGCCTGTGACCCGGTCCTGGACTGGGTCCAAGGAGGGACACGGGAGACGTGAGCCAGTCTCCACCTTGACCTCTGTGCGAGGTGCCTGCCGCACTTAAGCAACCTCTGGGACGTCTCGTGCCTGGTCCTCTGCCCCTCCACTGCCCCCCACCCCCCATTAAGGGAAAGAAGGGATTTGTTGGCCAGTCGGACGTGTGGGGAGGCCTCCGTCTACAGCGAAAGTGGTGGGAAGGCCTTGGCACAGAGGGGCGGGGCTGGGAAGACCTCTGCAGAGGCGGATGGACAAGGGGACGGAGCAGGCAATGACTTTATTGGAAGGTAGGAGGTGGCTTCACCCCCAGGGGGCACCCATTCCCTCATTTACAACACCCTTTCCACAGCCGCCTCAGCTGTCTGCAGCTGTGACACCGGGGTAGCGGCTGGTGCCTGGGCAGCAAGCCTCTCCTAAAGTGCTTTGCTCAGACAGTGCAGCCGCATTCGCTAAGGGCCAGCGTGGGTGAGGCGGGGTCCTCCTCGTGAGGCCCTGGCTTTGGGGTGAGACGTGGGCCCCACTCCTGGGCTTCCATTTGTTCTCCTCTGCTCCCTTGACCTGGCAGATGGGAGGTCTGGGGCGTTTTGGTTTGTGGGTGCCGCTGGGCTCCACAGTGGCAGGAGGCGCTCAGATCTGATATTCCCAGCTGTCCCCGTCCTCCAGGGCCCTGTTGACCACTCCCATCAGCTCTGACTTCATGGTCCCTTGCCGAAGCCTCTCCCAGTTGGTGCTGCTGCGGGAGGTACTTCGAGACACTGAGGGGGGATGAAGGGACTGGGGGGCGTTGAAGGGGCCGCCCAGACATGGTTTCTCCATGTCATCGTCAGAGTCCGAGTTGTAGAAGGCCTGGGCATAGCGCTGGACACGCTGCCGGTTGATATCCTGTCTGTCTTCCACCCTGTGGGGACAGAGGACTTGGAGAGGCTGACCTCAGACCAGCCCTGTCTCTGGGCCCCGCCCCATCTCCCCTGCTATTGGCCTTGGTCCTTGTCTGCAGCCCGAGTGGGCACAAGGGGTGCCAGAGCTCAGGAAGCAGCTCCCTGGGGTGCAGAGGCCCTGCGGATGCCTTCGGGGCCTGGGCACTTAGCAGACCCCTCCCCAAGGAGCCCACAGGCCTGTGTGGGACCCTGAGGGGGCAGGAAGCTGAGCAGAGGGATGCCAGCCCGCTTTGCTGTCACTCACCGCAGGAACCAGCGGTCCCCCAGCCCAAACTTGTACCCGCAGATCCCGGAGCGAGGCCACAGGCAGCGAGGCAGCTTCCGTTCCAGCATCACTGTGGTGGCCACGACCTGCATGTGGGGAGAGAAGGGACATCAGAGGCTGGGTGCAGAGCAGAAGAGGACAGCAGGCAGAGTGACAACAGTTTAGCAACAGCTAGGACACTCATGGTTTCCTAGAGGTGACGACATGCCTGAGCTGGGAATGGTGGGGTCAGCCCTCTTCTGCGGGAGAGTTAATGGGCCTTAAGCCCCCAAAGCGCTTCACCCCGTGACCTGACATCCAGTCCAGGCTGGTCCTGCCAGAGGTTGCGAGACCTTGCTCCAAGGAGAGGAAGTAATAGGGCAAAGAGAAGAGGGTTCTGTAGGGCTACAGAAGATCTTGACCCTATAGATGTAAAGGCCATTGAGAAATGCAAATATCCTTTGAGAAATCTCCCATCAGTACATTTGCATGGGGGAAAAAAAAAAAATACTTCCATGAGCAAACCCTGTTTTAAGCCACCTTACGGGGGGTTTAAGATCCATTTTCTACAGGACACAGTTAAGGACCATCCAGTTTGAGGGATGTCCGCTTCTATTTTGCTAAAGTTATTTTTAAGTATATTTCTAAATGATAATTTGATCCCATCAATTCCTTCTTTTGGCCCCATCACAATGACCCGACTGAAGATCGCCTCTGCTGCTATCGGGAGTTTTTTTCTAGCATTTTTAACATGTCCAGTTTTTCTGGGTCAGATTTTGCAAACTGAAAAAGCTGTGATACTCCAGTTTTTATTCAGTAACACAATCTACTGACTGATGGTCTAGCCACTACTAAGCTTCCTGTTGATTATGCTAGAAAAGACAGATTTGAATTTTTGAGAAAACTGAGGAATTCTTTTATCGCTCCGTTGTAGTGCTAAGCCCGTCCTTCTGTACACTTTGGCATTGCTTTGTGTACAGTGTAATCATGGTCCAAACGGGTGGATGGTGAGGTCACGATATCCTGAGTGGGCCGGGCCCCTGGCAGGAAGGGAATGACTTGCGCTAACCCTCCCAGCCACCAGGGGGCTCACCTGGGCCCGCCAGAGCTCATCCCGCTCGTGGGCCACCCGCCAGTGCGTGTCACCCATCATGGCGATAAGGAGGTTGAGCATGAGCAGAGCGGCAATGATGGCGAAGGCGGCGTAGGTGACGCTGTACATGAAGGGCAGATCCACATCGTAGTTGGCGGGGCCATCGATGATGGTGAGAAACAGCTCAAAGGTGCTGAAGAGCGCCATGGGGTAACTGTAGAAATGGCCCAGGCTGTTAGGGTCCTCTGTCTGGAAGATGATAAAGAAAGCTGCTCCACCCAAGGGGGTGAGAGGTATATGTGATTAAACCACAGCCAGCTCTTTGCTGCCCCTTTCAGTCCTGTTGCCTGCCTCTCCAGGAGCACCATCCCAGCCCTCCGTGGCTCCCTACTTTGGGTTCTTATATTCCCACGCTTTCCATATGGCCCACCGGCCTGAGCCCAAGGGCTGCCTCTCCCCAGCCCTTTCGAGGGACATCTCATCCTCACACACGGTGGCCTCTGCATCCCTTTCCACCTCCCCCAGGTTTACCCAGAGGCCTTTTGGGCTGGTTTGCTCCAGCCTCTCCAGCCCGGGGGCCCCCGTCTTAATCGATTTACCTGAGGCAAAACCCAGGATGACCACAGCCATCAGCCAGCAGAATCGCATCAGATCGCCAAAAATCATCTAGAGGGAGGAGACGGAGGAGGGGACAGCTCCACACCAGTCCCTTGAGCAGCTACCCCTTCCAGCCTTGGCGAAGTCTACAGTTGCACCCTCCAGGAGAGGGCTGGAAAACGACAGCAGGCCAAGTCTATGTGGTTGGTTTCGGTAGGGCCCTTGAAGGAGAACTTGACTTTTTTTTAAAGGATTGAAAAAAGAGGAAAATCCAAGAGAGCGTAGGGGGCTCTCCAAGCCTGAGACCTCTGTCACATGACCCTTTACAGAACTGTTTGCAGCCCCTGCTCTAGGATCTTTCTCTAGGAAGCTTGGGAGGAGGTACTGACCTTCTGGATCATGACGGTGAAGGGACCCAGCATGTGGAATCCTCGGGCGAAGTACATGACATTGCACCAGCCCAGCACCAGGGCAAAGGACATGGGTACCACCTCGCCGTCGGTGTTGGAAAGCCGCATCACCATGGTGCCCAGCACCATGCAGGCATAGGTGATGCTGGGGAGGGAGCAGAGAGGGAGATCGGGATGGTCCTGGGGGTCTAAAAGCAAGGGGGTGGTGGAGATGGGACCCATGCCCCCCATATTTTGCATCTGCGATCCCCCACACAGGGTCACACACCCATCAGAGAGGGGTCTCTGGAGTCGGGCTTCTCCGGAGGTCAGGGACCCAGGGGAGGGAAATGGTGAAACCAGAGCGGTGGTGAGGAAAGGGATGGGGCGACAGGGAGAACACTCACAAGAGGACGTGGAACGGCCCGCCAAGGATGGTCTGTCCAAAGAAGCGAATGACCCCCACGCGGAAGATGTCTGGAATCTGGAGGGGAAGCCAGGGAGACACAAAGGCCCATGGGGACCGAAGCTCGGGCCGGAACCCCAGGGCCGACAGCAGCATCCCACCCAATCATGCCCACACCACACCTCTATGAGCAGAATGATCACGGCTCCACAGATGGACACCAGCTCCCCCACCAGCCGGAGGTGGTCCCCGGATGTCACATAGGCCTCCTGAGGGGAGAACCAAGGTCAGAGGGCTCAGGGCTCCCCCTGGGTACAAATCCGTGGCCCTGTTCAAGGGCTCCCCGCCAGTCACATTCTTTTTTAATCTGTTTGGTTTGGCAATGCCACATGCTGCTCTTAGGGCCCATGTGTGTCTCCATGTGCATGTGTTTCAAGTGTGCGCCTGTGTATTTAAGGCCGGGTTGAGGGGAGAAATGCGGGGGTGGGGGGGGTGGTAAGTCAGGAAGGTGAGACGTGTCTGCCAAGGGCAGGGTGCTGGCTCCTGTCCAGAGCTCTGCCACTCCTGGGGTGTCACCTGAAGTAGCTTCTGCTGCAGGAGGGTGTTGTCTCGGGGGTCAGTTTGGTTGTTGGTCCAGGGCTTGAGGGGGCGGTAGACACAGCACATGGTGAAGCAGATGATGTACAGCAGGTACCCAGCAGCCAGCCCCCAGAAGTACGGCCGCCCGTATCTCTTCCACTTGAGGCTCACCAGCTCCTTCACTGGCGTCTGGTCCAGGATCTGGCGAGCCTGCCACAGAAGGAGCAGCAGGCGAGCAGCTTAGAGACCCTGACTTCCCTCCCTGGTGGCCCCCTACCCTGAAGGCCACACTCCTGTACCTCCCGCTTCTTGGAGGTAGCAATAAGTTCCAGCAGGGACTGCTCATCCTCCGAGGAGTCGATCTCCGTCAGGTCGTAGAGAGTGGAGGTCAGGGGCCCGAGGGTCCACTGGATGTACTTCCGTTTCTGCACCAGATGCTGGAACATCTGAGATGGGAGCAGGGGAAGCGCAAAGGGGATTGTCACAGGGTGTGCGTGGGGACCTTTCTCAGAAGGAGAGCACCCCTGAAAGAGTGGTTGCCTTTCGCTCAAAGACTGGCCTTTGGGCCAGAAGAACCCCTCTCCACACCTAGCTCGTCCTCTTGCCCAGTAACTCCCTCCAGAGCTTGGGTGGAAGGAGGAGGTGAGGGGATGCAGGGCTGTTGCTCTGGGGGCTGAAAGGACCAGAGGATGTAGGCATTACAAGCCACCCTGGGGTGGGATCTAGACCTGGTGGCCCCCAACCCCTTAGAAAGTGGGCAAGAAAGGGGACAAGAGAGAGGCTGAAAAAGAAATTGCAATCGAAGCTGAAAGCAGGACCTCAGCATCAGAGATGCTGGTGGAACCTGTTCCCGTGAAAGGCCAGAAGGATAAGATGAAGGTCAGGAGAAGGACAATGTGGGATTCGGGGAGCATCCCTCACCACGGTGTTGCCCTGCACTCCGGCCAGCTTGAAGGGGGTGAGACCCTCGTGATTGGGCACGAGCTCCAGGGACTGTAGGTGGTCCCCACGCCCGTCATAGGACAGCAGCAGGTTGTACATCTGGCAGGCAAAGGTTTTGTTGGGCTGGAGGACGAGGATGTGCAACACTGTGTTTCCTGGGGGAGGACATGTGGTGTCACGTAGCCACTGGGACCAGAGTCCCTGAGGCTCCCCATGGGCTCTGCCCCAGGGTGGGGGGGCCCAAGGGCTGCTCCAGCCCCTCCGCTCACACCCCCGCATCCCCGCTCCCCCTCCAGCCCAGCTCTTACCCAGGGAGTCCTGGGCCCGGATGTCAGCTCCATGATCAATGAGTAGCCTCACCATCTCCTCACTGCCCATGCAGGCAGCAAAAGACAAAGGATGCTCCCCTGGGGATGCAGAGGGCACCAGGCATGAGAGTGCAGCTGGGGTGGGCAGCCTCTTGCTCCCCCTTTCTCAGCTCTGGGCCGGAAACACTTGTCAGCAGAGGCAGGGCTGGTGCAGAGGGTCATGGGGTGGGCAGTTGGCTCTGGCCCTCAGCCCTCTAAGGGCTGCCCTCTGCCAGCTTCCCTAAGCCTGGAGCCCCCCTCAGAGCTCCCCCACCCTGATTTGCTCCTGCCCACGTGCCCGCCCTCCAAGCCTTGGGCCTGGCTCTCACCAAAGTAGATGAGGTTCTGGGGACTGAGGCGGAACTTGAGGCCTGTAACTCTTGCAGAGACGCTGGCCCCGTGGGTGAGCAGGGCTTTCACCAAGTTCATGTTCTGGTTCATGATGGCTATGTGCAGTGCCGTCTGACCTGGACATGAGAGCTCTTTCATCTTTGGGTCTGTCCCCAGGGTCCTGCAGGGGGACCCTCCCATAGCACTATATGGTCCTCGTCACCAGGGCAGCTTTGAGGGGGGAGGGTGGGATGGGGGACTGGGCCTGGCAGGGGTCTCCAGGAATCCCACTGCTGCCTGCCTCTTCCCACTCTATGCCTCTCCAGGTAGGGCTTGATGCTCTTAGCTGCACGGAGGATGCCAAAGAAGAAGGGAGATAAAGAGGGGAATAAAAAGTTGAGGGCTCAGATCCTCTCTCGGGTTCCCCAAGTCCTCCGGCACAAAGACCAAACGCTCAGTCAGCTTTCCCTGCATCCCAGGCCCCTTGGCCCCTCACCTTCACACAGCTCACATGTGATGGGCTCCTTGACCAGCTCCGGGGCAGCCTCCATCAGCACCAGGGCAGCCTCCAGGTTGTCATAGAGGGCAGCGATGTGCAGCGCTGTCTCCCCCAGGGCTCCTGGCATTGACACAAAGGAGCGTCACATGGCTTCTCTGGAGCAGGGGAATGGGGACCACAAAGATTCGCCGCCCCCCCCCCCCAGCACACAGTCCCAGGCTACACAGTGGGGGTAGGGGTGGGAGCCATGTGCACAGGGTGGGTCCGGAGGGTTCTACTCCCTACCTTTCTGGTGGACATCGCAGGCCTCAGACTTGAGCAGCTTGGTAAGAGCCTGGACGTCATTCTCTTTGGCAGCGAGGAGGAGCGGCAACTCCCAGATCCTATGAGGGAGTGGGAGCGTGCACAGTTGAGGAGCACGGGGAGCCAGCTTGCTGCAATGGCCAGGAACCCCAGGGTCCCTCATCCGGAGAGGTGGGGCCGAGGGGGTGGTACTGAGGGCTGCCTGGTCTCTTTTCTCACCAGGTAGCTGACCTAAACCAACTCTGTCCCCTTTGAGCTTGTGTGGGAGAATGTCAGGGGCCACTTTCCTTTCCCCTGGGTGCTAGGACCAGTGTGTGTGTCTGTGTGTGCATGTCTGATCTATGCACACCAGGTATAGAGGGAGGAGTTTTATTGTTATTTTTTGTCTTTTTGGATTTTTCTAGGGCCACACCTGCAGCATATGGAGGTTCCCAGGCCTACACCAGAGCCACAGCAACACCAGATCCAAGCCGTGTCTGCGACCTACACCACAGCTCAACGGCAACGCCGGATCCTTAACCCACTGAGTGAGGCCAGGGACGGAACCCGCAACCTCATGGTTCCTAGTCGGATTCGTTTCCACTGCACCACGATGGGAACTCCTAGAGGGATGAGTTTTAGTTAAGCACTCATTCACTTACTGACCTTTGTCCTCTGGAGCAACTCTGCTTTCGCTTCACTCGAAGTCTTGAGATTACCTTCCAAGATAAGCCTGTTTTCATAGACTAAGGGTACAAGCAATTCCTCCTTCATATTTGTGGAGGAGGCGGACATGCAGAGGCTGGCAGATCTGTTCCTGCTGTGTGATGCGCCCCTTCTTGACCTCAGCAATTCCCTTTGGTCTTGGAACCTCCCTCCCTCCAACCGTGTTTTTGGGGCTCCATCGAAAAGCAACCACGGGGAGATCCCATTGTGGTGCAGCAGAAATGAACCTGACTAGTATCCTTGACGATGCAGGTTTGATCCCTGGCCTTGCTCAGTGGGTAAAGGATCTGGTGTTGCTGTGGCTGTGGTGTAGGTCAGCAGCTGTAGCTCAGATTTGCCCCCTAGCCTGGGAATTTCCACATGCTGCAGATGTGGCCCTAAAAAAAAAGGGGGGGGGGGGAAAAAAGCAACCATGGATTGTTTTTTTCTTTTTCCTGGCCCTACATCGTATTACAGTCTCTTCCTCCTTCCTACCTACTTCGCATTTATTTTAGTCCAAGAATCATCTTCTCTGACTTTCAAGTTTGGTACCTATGGTGGACTACACATCTTTTACAATATCAAAACTGACCCCAACTAAGACCCAAGGGGTCCCTACAGTTTTTTTTTTAAGTTTGCTCTCCTGGCCCAGAGCCCCTTGGTCCTTGGACAGGAGTGAATGAAGTTAACACTGAGGATCCAGAGATGGCCAGTGACGTGAACAGTAGCTCACACAGGGATAAGCCACTGTCGCAGGAACTCGGACTCCAGGAGCTGGGGGGCGGGGGGGGGGGGTGTTGATCAGAAGAGGAATGAGTGTGATGCATCCACCTCCCTGAACGCTGGCCCCAGCTCCCTGCATCAGGCCATGTAGGCAGCCACAGGCCCCATGGATTCAACGTCTCCCTCCATTCAGTCCCCTCCTCCTCATTCCTGCGGACGCTCCTCAGTCTTTGTCCTCCAGGATGAGCAAAATATTCCAACTAGTTTCCCTACCCCTGATGTGCCCCCCATCCATGCTCCTGGATGCTGTCAAGGTATTCTCTCTGAATGGCAAGGGCAATCACAATTCACAAAGTCTGGTGGGTCCTCAAACGCCCAAGGAGAAGAAGCGCCAAAGTCATCCACAGCCGCTGCGCAACTACTCCTCCACGGTCCCTTCCTCCCACGCTCAGCATCTGGGCCTCAGCGCCCCAGGACACACCATTCTCCCCATAACCTGTGCTGTGACTCTCCTTCCACCTGGAAACCACTCTGCCACCCCACCCTAGCCTATCTGTGCTCCCGATGCCCAGGAATAGGCCCGGCATGGGGCAGACGCGCATGACCGCTATCTGCAGAATGAATGAACTGTAGCCACGCCAGGCGGCGGTTTGGCTTTACGGCCCCTCCTTTTTATCTCCGTCAGCCACCCCTGAGCCAACCTTCGACAAACACATAATCTAAGTAGAAAAGAGTATGCTTGGTATGCGCGCACAGCTGCAAAACAAGCTCGCTAGGCCTCACCCCCCCACTACCCCCATCATCACCGCCACCCCTGCCCCCCCCCCGTCGCCATCCCCACCCCCCATCATCACCACTATCTTTTCCAACAATTTGCCAAACCTCTCCTTTAGAGACATTCTAGAGCAAGCACGTTGCCCCAGCACACATGCCAGGGAGTTTTCTACCCTCTCCTCTGGCCTTATTTTAACATTTTTACTGGGTGCTCTGATTAGTATCTGTCTCTTCCTTCACACTAGGAGTCCTTGAAGGCAGAGAGCAGTCACTCTATCATCTTTTTTTTTTTTTGTATTTTTAGGGTGGCACCTGCGGCATATGGAGGTGCCCAGGCTAGGGGTCAAATCGAGGCTGTTGCTTCTGGCCTACACCACAGCCACAACCACACCAGATCTAAGCCGCATCTGCAACCTACACCACCTCTCTCGGCAACGCCGGATCCTCAACCCACTGAGCGAGGCCAGGGATCGATCTGTTTCTGCTGTGCCACAATAGGAACTCCCTTTATCATCTTTTTAAACTTTCTCTGCCCTCCTCTAATTAGCTTCTAGTTCTGTGCCCATTTCAACTAAAGGTCAATGGCAAAGCCATTGGAAATGGGTCCAAGGTGGCTTCTGACCCAAGTGCACAGCCCTGCTCCCTGCTTCCTAAGACCTGAGAGGGAAGACTAGTCAGTGGCAAGCCCAAAGAGATCCCTCTTGGTCCCAACACATCTCTGATGCCCATAAATCTCCTCATAAACCTCCATTCCCTACGTGTTCTGTTTCTGGCCTCTGCCCTAGTGGCCTGGGAAGGGCAGGGAGCTACTGTTTGGACTAGGCTTGCCAGATTTACCAGCTAAAATCAAGTAGAGTTGAAGCTTAGATATACAACATATTTTTTTTTGGCCGCACTCATGGCATGTGAAAGTTCCAGGGCCAGGGATCAAACCCGCACCACACCAATGACTAGAGCTGCTGCAGTGACAACACCAGGTTACCAGATTCTTAACCCTCTGCACCACCAGGGAACTCCTAACCTTTTTTTTAAAAAAAGTAAGTATGTTCCATGCAATACTAGGGACATACTTATACTGACAACTTATTTGTTGTGTATCTGAAATTCAAATTTAACTCAGCGTCTTGGATTTTTTTTTTTGAAAACCCCAATCAGACCACACTCTGGGTAAGGAACCAGCTTATGACTCAAGCCAATGAGGATTGTAGAGACCTGGCCTCTGGGTGGCCAACTCCAGAATCCAGCAAAAATCCTTCCCGGGGAACCAGGCAGAGCCATGACTTGCAATAGCACCAGAGCGTCACAAGGGGGCAGCTGAGAAAGCCTTTGCCGGCATTCTTGGCAGTAAGGCAGACCGCCCCCCGCCCCCAAACATCTGACTTCCCTGGGGCCCTGAGCCCACCCATCCAAAGATTCTTGCAAAGCAAGCCAGCACAGAAATTGAGAACTGGAAGAAAGATCTACACATCTTCACCAGCTGTCTTCCAGACACATCCCTAGGGCTAGAAGAAGATAGAGACAAAGTATCTTGTGATTAGTGGTTAAATCATACCCACTCCCTTCCAGGAAAGAGTTTCACTTTATTTAGCAGAATCCTTAACATTACCACCAGAATCTCTTGTTTACAAACACTGGTTTAGAGCAGTGGGGCTTAACCAGGGGTGACTACCCCCTGCCGCCTCCCAGGGAATTTGACAATGTCTGGACACATTTTTTGGTGGTTATCACATGAGGGGACAGAGTGCTACTCGCATCTAGTGGGTAGAAGGCAGGGGTGCTACTAAGCTTCTTACCCAAGGCAGCCTTCCGCAACAGAGAATTATCTGCGCAACGTGTCAAAAACGCCAAGGGAGAAAAACCCTGACTTGGAGGTATAATTATGCATAATCTATCCTTTAAGGAAGGATTTTTCACACTAAAAAGAATGAGAAATTCCCTCTGAGGGTTTTCTAACGAATCATTAAAAGCTAAAACAAAAAGGTGAAGGTGCTGAAGGGCACACTGATTAAGTACTTAATGAAAGACTTAATAAAGGAAATTATAGAGCAGGTCTGAAATTGTATATAATAAGGTGTTTCCAGGATCTAGAATGTCTTATTTTGCTGGACAATCATAAAATGGAACAGTCTGTTTCAATCCTGCACTGGCGGAAACCCCTCTGTGCAATTTCTGGCATAAAACCGACTCCATTTTTATAGCATAAACAAGCTGTTGACCTTCCCCCCGGGTGACCTCTGGGCCCCAAGTGAGGATCTGTCACAGTCCTTCTCTCCCTGTCCCCTCCACCCATCCTCTCGGCCTCCATTCTTATGGATGTGTTTGCGTCGTTGCCCTCACATGTGTGTACCTCCTCACGGGTGTGCTGTGTGCACGAGTGGAATTTTGCATGTGGTTGCTGGGAAACAAGGCAGGCTCGAGAGTGTGAGGAGGAGAATTCAAATCTGAACTGTGGCTCTAGGAAGCCCCTAGAAACCTCATCGAATCAGTTCATGTAACAGATGGAGAAAGAAGCCTGGAGTCCCGAGGTGATTTGCTCAAACAAGAGGGGGGCAGCGCTGGGACCCTTTCTCGGTCCCTGTTCTTTGTGTTAATCAGTCTCTGAAGAGTGATGAGAGGCGGCAAAGGGTACTGTATTAACATGTTTGGGTCCCACTGGTTTCCCCACAAGCCCCTCTCAGAGGAGCGTGCCGACGGGGGGGAGGGGAGGGCACACATGTTCTGAAAGCTCCGAGTCTGGTCCCAGGCAGATCCAGTTCTGAGAGGAGAAAGCTCAGAGCCCCTGGACCTCCGGCTGCCACTGGAAGCTGCCTTTTGACTGTGGTCATATCCTCTTTCATCACAAGAGCCCCATGTGTTATATGTGCCTTTCAGCTTCCAAAGCAGCATCTCTTGTCCTGTTGCGTTTGCTCTTTACAACCCTGTGCCATAGGCTGAGTGGTTCGCTCATTTTCTGCAAAGGAAACCAAGGCAGCCTGGCCAAATCATTGCCAGCAGTTCACAGAGTTAAAGGCAGAATGATTGGTTGGCTAAGAACCTAGCCTCAGGCTCTCAGCACTCGATTATGCGGTTCTTCTAGTTTTATGGCTCTTCCCAAGTTTTCTGGGGTTTGGGTGGGGTTGGCAGGGGACAGCTAGATCAGTGACCACAGATGGAGGAAAGTGCAGCCAGGAGCTAGGAGGAGGCGCCCATAGGCCACTGGAAGCCACCTCCCTCCAGCTCTGGCTCTGGGCAATGGGAGGAGGAAGCCACAGCTCAGGAAAGTGGCTAATTCCAGGCTTGGAGCTGGCTGCCTTTCTAAACTCCAGAACCACATCCTGCATGTAGAAGACGCATGGGCCTGCAGGTGCACCTGTGTATGTGTGTGTGTGTGTGTGTGTATTTCTGGAGGCAGGGAGTCCCAGTGTGCTGCAGAGCCCCAGTGCTTACTTTTTTGTTTATTTTTTTAGGGCTGCACCCACAGCATTTGGAAGTTTCCAGGCCAGGGGTTGAATTGGAGCTGTAGCCGCCAGCCTACACCACAGCCACTGAAATGTGGGATCCGAGCTGCGTCTGCAACCTACACCACGGCTCACAGCAATGCTGGATCCTTTAACCCACTGAGCAAGGTCAGGGATCCAATCTGCATCCTCACAAATATTAGTCGGATTCTTAATGCACTGAGCCAACAATGGGAATTCCCTATTTTTTATAGACATGCCAGTTCACGTATATGAATACAGGAATCCATCAAAACAGAAGAAAACCCCCAGTGTTCCCTGTCTTTTGCCAGCTGCTGGGAGGGTGACCATGCCAGCAAGGAGTTCAGGGGGAGGGCTAGTTTAGGCAGTCCTGGAAGCTGCCCAGCACACCCCACACCACCCAAAATCAGAGTCTGCACTGTCCTCCTGAAAGATCCCTGGTGCTTGTTTACAGCCTCCCTAGAACACTGGCTAAGCACTTTTAACCCAAGTCAGTGCCTAGGGGTACGTTGTGCCCCATGAGCCTCCAGAGAGCAGAGAATGTCACGATCATTTCTGCGAAGCTAGCTGAGTGCTTTACACTCAGGGTCGAGTCCATCCCATCTTAGGAAATGATACAATTCAAGGCCGAGAGAGATGAGGCAGAGGAAGTGGGAGAAGGGCGCCAGTTCCACTTGGATCCCAGTCACAACGATTTAGGCAGAGAGAGCGGTGACGAGAAGCCCAGAAAAGATTTCCAGAGAGAGAGGGGCATGCTGGGCACTCCGTATTCCAGGAGAGACCAGAATGCCTTTCCTTCTCGTTGGACCCTGCCACCCCACCCCACCCCACCCCACCCTGGAATCTCCCCAACCCAACAGAGTCCCCTGTGAGCCGTGGTACACATTCCGAATTCACCCCTAGTTCATTCCAGCTCTGCCTCATTCACGGGGGTATCAGGCCCTACCTACCTTCCAGCTGTCCCCCAGCCAGTCTGGGGACAACATGAAATAAGAAGGTGCGGGTAAGAACCGAGAAGACTCTGCCCAGCAAAGGTCTCATTCAGATCGGACGGAGAGATCAAGGGCTTTGGAGACAAGCAAAAGCTAAGAGAACTCAGCACCTCCAGCTCTGCATCAGCTCCTCAAAGAACTTCTCTAAACAGGAAATGAAAAACCACAATTCGAAACAAGAAGAGTACAAATGACTAAGCTCACCAGTAAAGGCAAAGATAATCTATTCTTGTTTTATTGTTTTTGTTTTGTCTTTTCTAGAGCTGCACCCTCGGTGTATGGAGGGGGTCCAATCAGAGCTGTAGCCGCTGGTCTATGCCAGAGCCCCAGCAACACTGAATCCAAGCCGCGTCTGTGACCTACACCACAGCTCACAGCAACGCCAGATCCTTAACCCACTGAGCAAGGCCAGGGATCGAACCCACAACCTATGGTTCCTAGTCAGATTGATTAACCACTGAGCCATGACAGGAACTCCAACAAAGATAATCTAAAAGTAGGAAATCACCCATTACCAATATGATATCTAAACCAGCAAGCATGAGAAGAGGACAAACGTTGAACACTGAAAATGCATTGGAAAGGAAGAGACCAGCAAGCAGAAACAATTCTGCACACACAGAGACGGATATATCCAAATATACTGGGAACCACAGATCCAGAAGGTGTGTTTGCTTTCTTCCATTGGCTCTTTGCTCGCACGATTAGCTCGTGTGTGTCTAGCTGCCCACAGACCTTCCCTTAGGCTGGTGGACATGTTCAGGTCCTTCTGGGGAGCACCCGCCCAGAGGGGAATCAATAATCCAGGCCCCTGAGGTCCAGGAAGAAGAGGACCAAGAAACTGTGGAATCGGAGGATATGAGGAAGAGGAGGAGGGAATCCTTCAAAAAGTGTTGACATCAGGCCTTCTCAGCTCAAGCCCGTGAGACAAAGGCTTACCAGATGCCTCTACGTAATAGGGCAGAAAAGACACAGGGGGAGCCGCTCAGGGCTCCAGCCCAGGTCTGTGGCTCTGTCTCTGCCACACAGAGGCACACAGGGAGCTTCTGCCATGGCTGTCAAGCCCCCAGGCCTTTCCTGGCTCCCCCAGCCCTGGAGTCCTGAGAGTGAGATGGGAAGGGTGGACCAGGCTCCAACAACAATACCACTCTGTTGCCTCGAGATGTCATCAGCCAAACATGTGCTCAGCCCCCACTCTCCCAGGCCTGGGGGGAGAGAGGTGGGTGGCTGGTGGGAGAGCCAGGAAGCCAGAACTCAAAAAAAAAAAAAAAAAAAAAAAGCAGCCCAGCCCCAGCCCCAAATCCTTGAACAAAACAAGGAAAGCTACAGAGGCTCCAAAGAGCCTCCAGCCCTCTCCCAGGCAGGCTCAGGCACTTGGAGATGGAGAACGACCCTCGGACATAAAACCTTTAGCTCTTCCCTCTGAACACAGGTTAACCTGCCTCTTAGGGGCTCGGGCAAGGCCTCAAGAGGAGCACTTCCTTCCAGCCGGCCAGCCCCTCGGTGGGGAGAGATGCCTCAAGCCTCCTCCCCTCCTCTCCAGCTCCCAATTCTAAGCTACCCTGGAGATGGGGGGGGGAGCGCAAGGGGAGTTGAGGGCAGTTTCCAGGGGCTGGAAGCCTCAAGTGAGATTTACTTTGGACTCAAGCTCGGACTCAGGGTTGAGATCCCAAATTCCTCAACCTGCATCGGACGGCGGATTCTAAGCACATCTGGTATTTGAACCCGTGGCCCATGTCCCTCTCCCCCAGTAATAAATTCCAGGACTGGGTCCCAGCTTTGTCTCCATACCACCCCCCCCCCCAACGCAGAGTAACACAGAGCGGGGCCTCCTCAGTCAGCGGCTGCTGGGATGAAGGCACAGGGATGCGGAGGATCGCAGTTTGCCTTCTTTTGTGGCTACTGGTGTCTGCAGCTCCCCCCTGGACCCAGTCATTCATTCATTCGCACATGTGTAGCTATTTATATGTGCTATGTGTTTCTGCCCCCGAGACTGGTCTGGGGCCAGGGAGTAGAGACAGAAGGCATGGTTCTGACCCACCAGCCCCTCCGGGGGCAGGTCCATGATACCGGGCTCCTTCCAGGGCCCGGCAAGGTGCCTCGCCTTCAGGGCTCACAAGAGACTTGCCGAAGTAATGGGATCTTAAAGATGATGAACACCTGTGCCCTTACCCGCCCCCTCCCCTTCCACCTGGCCTCCCGGGGGCCTCGCCCCACAGGCCAAGACTCTCGAGACAAAATGCTCCCAGGGAGCCAGGCCTGAAAGAACAGTTTGCCCAGACAGAGGTGCCAAGCAAAGCCTGAAGAGGGGAAGCGGGGGAGAGGGAGGGGAGCGGAGGGGGTGAAGAGCAAGCCTGGGGTTGCCGGGTTGGCGGAGCAAGCAGCTTGAGGCTTACCGCTTCTGCTGCAGCAGGTTCTGCTCATCTTGGCTCTGAGCCCATGACTCCTGTCTCTGGAACCATCTACACAACTTTCTCCACAGGCAGAGAATGAGCCCCTTCTCCTTGGGCAGCGGCAACCCCATGGAGTGTAGGGCCGGCTCCTTGGGAGGCTGGGGCCCAGGCCAGACCCAGCCTGGACTCAGCCTTGGGGCCACATCGGCAGCCCCTAGGGCCGGCCCTCCCTCTCCCCGTAGAGGTCCCGTCTCAGGCCTCCTGGGCCCCGAAGGAGTCTCCCTGAGGTGCACTGGCCAGACGCAGAGACTCTGAGTGGGTTACACTTGGCAGAGCTGGGACTCCCGCCGGGCTCCGAGGCAGGAGCTCCACCTGGGAGTAGCAGGAGCCCTGCAGACACTCCCTCCTCCTCCCAAATTACCTGAGATTTAAAGAGACAGGCCAGCAGGTCTGCCTGCTGTCTGGGGCCCGGCTCAACTCCCTCTGCACCAGGGTCACCCCGCCCCACCCCCGCCCCCAGCCAGTCCAGGGAGGGGAGGCCTTCAGAGAGACTGGACAGGCCGCCTTGGACTTTGGGACACCCAGTGACCTTTCACAGAAAGACCTGGACAGGCCAGTCGAGCCCGAGAGGCTCAAGGCAGTGAGGGGAGGGTGGGAGGAGTCAGGTATGGTGCTGGGTTGGAATGTCCAGTGAGCGCCCAGGGTGCCCTGTGATTCCTCACAGGGCCTCTCTGCCCACCCCCAACCCCGTCCCGGACACCTAGCTTTGCTGGACTCTCCCAGTTTCATCTCTCACCTGGCCCAGAAGAGGTACATAAATATTGAAAACTCTTAGTCCCTCACCAACGGTGGGGCAGCGACTTTTTCTATAAAGGGCCAAAGGTAAATATTTTAGGCTCTGCAAGCTGCACACAGGCCTATAGACTCCTGACACACATGCTTTGTTTTTTTAGCCCCTTAACAGATGAGATGGAAAATCCATTCTGAGCTCCTGGGTTGGGGCACAGACTGGCGCTGTGGGTAGGATTTGGGCCCCTGGACAGAGTTGGCAGACTGCTACTCTGGAACCCTGGAGACCATCCCCCAATGCAATGTATACGGAGAGGATTTTGCCAAATAAAATACAAGGTGTTTGATTCACTTTGTGTTTCAGATAAACGGCAAAGAATTCTTTTAGTATAAATATGCCGCAAATATTGCAAATATTTTCTCTGGCAAGCTCCACAGAAAACGGCATTTATTCACCAGCTCCTGCCTGCTGGACCCTTGACTAAGTCTCCCCAAGTCCACTCACATCAAACCTGTGGGGCAGGTATCATTATTACATACGTGTTACTAATGACGGGGAAAAAAACTGAGCTCCAAGTGGTGAAGTTAATCACTCAAGGTCATAGAGCTGATTAGTAGCAAAGGCCAGATTCAGGCCCACTCCCCTCAGGTCAAGGTCAGCATCCCTGTCTTTCTGCCCTACCACCCTACTGCATCCCGTCCAGCAAAGAGCATTCCAGAAAGAAGGGACTTGCACACGGAAGAGCGATGCCAGGAAGCACAGCCCATCCTGGTCCCACAGCACAGAACTCTGAAGAGAGCAGGCTGGGCAGCGGGCGACGATCACCCTTCCCACTGGAAAAGGACTGAGGCCCTGGCTTCTGCCCAGCCCACAGCGAGCCAGGGACTCGACGGCCTGGGGCGTGGGTGGCTGGGCCCGTAGAGTCACAGGTATGTGTGGGTCACTCCCAGGCTTCAGAGTCTGTTTTCTCCTACCTGTATCTGATTCAGAAAGCTGGAAGATGCGGCAAGGAGTGTGTGGGCGCGCGCACACGTCTGTGCGCGTCCGTGTGCATCTGAGCGCGCACGTGCACCTGCGCTGTGTGTAGGCACAGGGGTGGCGTGTCTCTGTGGGCGGGGCGGAGGAGGGTCACCCTCAAATCGAAAAGGAAATTTCTGCCTTTCGTCCCTTGCCAGGCAGTAGCTCCTGTGTAAACAGTGAAGTCTGATTAGCTACCGTCCCCACCCACCCAGGGGTCAGTGGGTTCAGGCTGGGTGGGGGGAAGGTGCTGGAACCCAAACCTTGAACCCAGGAACTTTGTGCCCATTAAGACAGTGTTTGCCTGCCTGCTGTCCCACCCACCTCCTCCGTCCTGCTCTCTGGCCTCCAGGCAAAGACCCCAGTTCTGTTCCTGTGAAGGCGAGGATAAAGCACTGGGGTATTTGTTCTCTGGGGGAGGGAGGCTGCAGGAGGACCCAGCCATCATTCCCAGCTTTCCTTCCTCGGCTTTGCCCCCCCCCCTCCCCAGTGCTAGCTTTGCAGAGTCATGTGGACAGGTGGGACATTGAGAACAGACTCAGAGTGGGTGTGGAGGGCTGCAGACCAGCCTCAGTTGGGAGCGTAGGAGCTGCTGGAGGCTGATTTCTCTCTTTGGGGCCCTGTTCCTCCACCTGGGCATGACTGATATTTTGAAGCAAAGAATTCTTGAGGGTGGGGGGCTGTCCTGTGCATGGTAGGATCCTAGCGGCCACTCACCAGGTGCCAGTGGCCTCCCCTCTGCTCAGTTGCAACTATCAAAAGCATCTTTTGGGCAGAATCACTCTTCCTTGAGAACAACCAATTTAGGGCAAAAAGGTGTATATATATTTTCTTCTGGTTTTGTCCCTCTTGGTCTGTGTTCTATGTCTTTCTCTGTTTCCCTCCAGTTTTTCTCTCTCACTGCTTCTTGGTGATGGCATCCGCTCCCTTTGGTCTTAGCCTCTGCGCTGGTGAGTGTGGGGTCTGTGTGCTTGTGTGTGAGCTGTGTATGTGTGCACATGCATGTGTGTGTGTATATATATGCCATGGGTGGGGGTGTGTGTCTGTGGCCGTGACTTTGAGTGGTCTCTCTCTGGAAACTTTCAGTGTTTTTTCCCTTCTTTCTCTTCACCCCTGTGTCTGTCTCCCTGTCTAGTATCCTCCCAGCATCCTCCTGGGAGTGGGGTGGCATCCATTTAGCTGGCTTGTCGTGGCTGGGCGGACCAAGAGGCAGCAAGGATGGTGCCAGCCTGGGGCAGCGCGGTCAAAAGTACCATTCACTCAGCTTGGAGTTTGTTCCAGTCACTGGGTTCACAAGCCCTTGTGTGCCAACTCATAAAGGCCACACACCATCAAATGGCAGGTAAGCAGGTGAACACACACACACACACACACACGTCACAAGCACCACCCAGGATGGTGCTCTGCTGCGATGTGTAACTGGTGCTGGATCTCAGGCTGCATAAAAAACTTCTAAGGTCCTTTCGACCAAACATCCTGTGATTCTGAAGAATTATGAGTCCCCTGTGGTCCCATATGAACATAGTCCATCAGCCGCCACCGGTCAGGAGATCTGAGTTGTGGCAGAGCCCTCGTGCACTCTTCCCTACCAGGTGGCCTTAGAGCCTAGACCCCTTTCCTCATTCCAGGTGCTAACTGTAGCGTCATCCCTTTGCCTTTGTTTCTCACAATCTCTCCTCAACCTGGAGCCGCATCCGCACCTGAGCACTGGCACCACGGGAGACCTGGGGCCATTGTTGACTCTGACGCTATCTGATTTCTGGAAGAGACCTGGGATTGCCCTGCGGCTCCTTCCACCTCCCCGACGAGCACGTTCACCTTATTCGATGTATGTTTCCTTTTACGTCAACTGACTCGGCGCGTCATAGCAGTAGTTCAGAATTGTTTTTTGTGTGCTCATGTGTCTGTTTCCTGGTGCCCTCGTAATTGTCTGTAGACTTAACACGTCATGGGTATTGGTCCTCCTGGATGCTTACCTCTTGGCAGAGGGGGTCCCAAGGGCCGAGATGAGCCTGTGGACGTGAGCATCTTTCGCTGCCCTTGTCTAAATACCTCCACCACCGTCCCACCGCCATGCCTCTGCATGGAAGTAAGATGGATCCAGCCGTGAGAGGTCTCACTTGATTTGCAGCCTCAGAGAGTCTGAACATCTCATTTCCAAAATCCTCCATCTAGGAGGTGACCGGGAAGGGACTGGGTTCTGGTCTGGGGAGACATGGGTGTTGGCTCTCATAGTTTGCAAGAGGCCTGAAGTTTTAGAGGGAGCCCCTTGGCGCTCTAATTCGACCCTTGGGAGTTCCCATCGTGGCTCATGGGAAACAAATTTGACTGGTATCCGTGAGGATGCAGGTTCAATCCCTGTCCTCACTCCGTGGGTTAAGGATCCAGAATTGCCACGAGCTGTGGTGTAGGTCACAGACATGACTCGGATCTGGCATTGCTGTGGCTGTGAAGTAAGACGGCAGCAGGAGTTCCAAGTTGACCCCTAGCCTGGAAACCTCCATATACCTCAGGTGCGGCCCTAGAAAGACAAATATATACATCTGGACCCTCACTCTCTCCTGAGGTCTCTGCAGGCTGAGGTGAGGACTTGCAGCCCCAGTGTGGCCCCTCTGGAATAAAGCAGGATGCAAGAGGATGTCGAGACCACAGGCTTCCCAGGGCAGAACCTCTGGTCCTGCGCGCTGGGCTTCCTGGAGCCTCTTTTTCCTCTCTCCTTCCCTCTCTCTTCCTGCACAGACCCCGGGGCTCCTCCCTTCCTCAGCCAGACCCCTCTGCTCTGCCACCTCTTTTCATCTGCTTTCACCCACGTTACCTGCTCTGAGGCGCCCTGCTCGCAAGCCAGGAAGTCAACCAGGAACGCAGCTGCTGAAGTGTGCACAGCTCCCGGAGAACTTTCCAAATATGCCCAAGTGATCTTGGCTTCTGCAGGAGGCAGAGAGAGCAACTCATATGTAATCAGAACAGCTGTGTTCCAGTTCCTGCAGAAATCACAGCGGGAGCCTGGCCAAGTCACTTACCTTTTCGTGTCCTGATCTACAGAAATAAGAACTCTTAAGTCTGTGAGATTTCCTGTTCCTTTTAAGGCTCTTTCCGCCCCCCCCCCCCCCCAGCGACTCCCCTCCACTTCCACATGCAGAGTCGAACGAAGGAACTCAGAAGGGACTCCTTATCAGGAAGGACTCATCTCTCAGGTGAGATCAGTTCAACTCTGAATCATGGGCACAGATCTCTGCCAAGCAGAGTGGAGAGGGGAAAGGAGGCAGAACATGGGGACACGTGACTTTCCCCCCACCCCGCTGGCCTTATGCATGGCAGGATCCTCTTGTCCCCAGTGGAGGCAGAATGAAGCTCTGGACAGCCAGAGACAGACGGGCCTGGGGACCAGGTCTGGGGTCGTTCCGACCAGGCAGGAGTGGCTGGCACTCCACCCTGCTCTGCTCTGGGCAGTGTCCTGAGGCGCTGGGCTCTGCGTGTGAGGCCACTAAGCCTCCAGGGAACAGCAACAGTGTGGGGCTCAGGAGACAGGATCTAGCCATTATCTTAGATCATTGCTATTAAAAACCTGAGCCCAAAGCAAACCCCATTTCCAAAAGCAGGTGTTCAGACCAGAAACCAAAGCCTTTCTAGCAGCCTTGTAGTGGCAGCATTTCATTGGTCATCTTCCCCTAATTGGTCCGCACCTGCTCTTTTGTGTCTCCATCTTCCCCCACCTGAACAAACTCAATGAAAGGGCAACTGGGGCCAGTGATAAGAACTCTCAAATTCTATTTATTTAGCACAAGTGCTCACCCAAATACTCCACCACCTTTGTCATAAAAACCAAGCAAAATGCCAGACTTGGTATAAAAGTAGCAACCGTGGGGGAGGAAAAGGAAGGGCCGAGGTGAAGGCACAGAGTCTCAGCAGAACAGGGATGGAGGGAGTGCACGGGGGGCCCCTGTCTGAGGCAAACCTGACCTGGAAGGAGCTCTGTGCCACCTGCCTCTTCACCCCTTGATGGAGCGGCTGCTGGGAGAGCAGACTCTAAGGCAGATCCCAGAGGAGGGGCAGGGCGCAGCGGGAGGCTGAGAGGAGCCGGGAGAGACCAGACCAGGGGCCAGGAGGTGGTGTCCCGACTGGGAACAATGGAGAGGCTGATGCCAAACACTTTGTTCTCCAGAGAGACGGCTGTTGGGCAATTCTGGACCTAAGGAGGTAGGTCCCTGGTTAGCCACTTGCAATGACAAGAACTCAGAAATAGAGAAAAGGACCTTAGCTAGTTCACGCCTTTCCTGACTCCCCCGCCCACTGCCTAGGCTCAGAGCCCTCCTGGGTGTAAGGCCCCTGTGCAAGCGGAGTGTGGCAGCAGGGGGCTCTGCTTCTGCACATGTGGGACGTGCCTGGGGACCCTGGCAGAGCACGTGAGCTCCGATCTGCTCAGCCCCCAGGGAGGAGTCAGCACAGCACCCACAGGCTCTGCCCTGGGGGCAGTTCTCAGGCTACTGGCTCCCCTCCCTGACTCCTCCCCCTTCTCCAGGACAGGCTGAATTCCCAACTCATCAAAGCTGACTTTGATGGCTCCCCAAGCCAGGGGGAAGTTCAAAACCCAGTATGCAGTCATGGCTCGGCCTAAAATGCTTGCTCATAGGCCAGAGTGCAGCAGATGTCAGCGCCCAGGGCTGCCTGTTGGAGTGTACCTTGGAGGTGCCCGGGTGTGATTCTGTGGCCAAGGTCGTGCCCATCATCGAAGGTGGCAGATGGATGTCCTAAAATGTTTGCCGTCAGAGGTACACGAGTGCCCATGAGCTAGAACCCAGCCAAGGCAGCCCTGGGTTCCACCCTCTGTGTGGGCCCTTGCTGCAGTCTTCCTGTAGAGGGTAGCCCCCTACCCACGAAGGGCTGCATTGGTCCACCCGTCCACACAGATAGGACAGGAAACCACCAAAGGCCGGGCCTCTCTAGGAGCCCAGAAGCCTTGTCCCGCTCTGTACCGGGAACCCTTTGACCTCAATCACACAGCCTCTGAGAGAATCGGCTTCCTCGTTTGTTACATGAGGATAACAACCCTGCCGTGTTTACTCTGTAGGGCTGTTGTTAGGATGAAAGGAGATAATGAGCATTAAAAGACTTTATATGGTGAACGGTGCCATAGGAACGGTGCCATAGGAATGACTGAGAGTCATTTGCTTATCATCTTGATTTGGGTGGACATGTTTGAACCCATCCGGGAAAGAACTTTCAGACCTCAGAACTGTCTTGTCTCGGGGCCTTGAATCTCTCCATGGAAGGAGCACTGGCCTTGGAGCCAGGTACCTCTGGGTTCGAAGTCAGACTCTGCGAATGACTAGTGGAATGACCTCGTGCAGTTAAACCCACCCCTCTGAGCCTCAGTTTCCCGTCTACAAAAGGAACACAGGCACAGTCCCTTGATCTTAGCACAAGGAACTCACCCAGGCTGGGCTTCAGTAACCTGCTATAGAAGGAGAACAAGAGCTAACCTGCAGGCCTGTTGTGAGCATCAGATGAGGCAGGTATGGGAGGTCCCGGCCGTGGTAAATGCACAGTAACAACCTCTGTTCCTGTTCCTATTCCCTCAGGCCTCCCTTCTGCTGCTGCTTTTGTGTCTCAGAGCCCTTCTGGTGACCACCTTTCCCTCCGGTGGTCAAAACCCCTTATGGGACCAGAGCACAGCTAGCCTCTATTACCTCTGCACAGGGTGGGTTTCTGCATCATTCATCCCATGGACCTCACCCCCTCTCCCTCCCAAAGAGGCCATTTAAATCATTGACGAACTAAGTAGGGAGGAATCAGGACCTGTGGCCTTTTCCTGACACCAGGTGCATAACGGAGTCCATCCCGCCCCTGGTTTGGGAAAATGATGCATGTCGATGACCTGGTTCATAAGCTCCAGCTCATTCCTTGAAGCTCCACTCCAAGGTCCTCTCTTTTCTTCCCTCGACACCATCCTCACGCTGCCGGGTGAGCTGCAGCCCATCTCCCTCCCTTCTTGCCAAGAATATCACTGAATGAACACTGACCCTTTTACCTGCCCCTCCCCCACTGTGCCCCCGTCCTGCTCGCAGAGCCTCAGAGAAAAAGGCTAAGCCACCTCTCGTGGTCCTCTCTCCCATCCCAGTACCCGGCCCAGGGTACCTGTCAAACTCTCTTTTACAGAGCATCATCTGCACCAAGGAAACAGCAAGCTGTGTGGTGGGTGTGTTTCCTTTCCTAGTCCCCCAAGGCTAAGGTGGGGCCTAATGAGGGGCCCAAAGGTGACAGTGAAACAAAGGAAGGTGGCAGGGAACTGGGCTTGTGTCGGTAGTGTTATGTCCTGGGAGCAGGGGAGGGTGTTTGTCAAAACCCGGCCCGCAAAAAAAGGCTTTCGCCCTTAAAAGGTGCAGAAAGTGGGTGATGCAGGGCAGCTCAGATGAAGAGGCGTGGTGTGCGTGCAGCAGAGGGACCTGTTGCTGCAGCCACGTCCTCCATCCACCGCTGGCCCTGAGCCCCAGTCCCTGGCTGCCCTGGGGCCCAGGACAAGGCTTGATCACTGGCCGAAGCCATGGGGTTCGGGGGCTCTCCCCTTTCTTGGCCCCCAGGTTGACCCTCTGAGGGAGGGGGAGGATGGAGAGCAGAGATTTGGGGGAAAGGAGGCATGGTTTGCAGCTGTTCCTTCTAGACCTGTTTCTGTGAGGTAAGGGTGGGGTGGGGTCTGAGAGTCCCCGGGAGAAGAGATTAGCCATCCACTGGGGGCTGCGGGCTCTGACCCAGGGGCAAGAGACCGGCGCCAGAGATCAGCATCACGGAACCACAGCCTGATCTGTCTGTCTGTCTCCCTTCACCTTCTTATCTCAGAAGCTGAAAGCCTTGCCTGGAGAGAGATGAGGAAGCACAGAGGGAAGGCCTGAGAAAGGAGATGGAGGGAGAGCAGAGAGACTGCAGGAATGACTCCTTCTGTCAGTGAAACTTGAAGGGCTTCCACGCTACTTCACTGTCACCACCATGGCAGTTAGACAAGTCCAAAATCATGGCAGAGGAGGAAATGGAAACTGGGGTTTGACTTGTACCCATATCCCCGAAGGGCCCTGGCTCTCCAGTGGGGATACCCAAGGGGATGGGGAGGTTGGCAGAGCGCAGCTGAGTGCCCCTCGGGTTAGCCCAGAACCCAAGGTAGCTCCCGGCCAATGAAGTCAGAGGTGGTGGATGCTCCGAGGGGGGCACTGATGGTGTCTCTTGGAGGGACCTTGTGCCAGTCCAGCTCAGTGGACTCCACAGCCTCATCATGAAGGAGCTGGATGAGCATCCAGCAGAAGAAGAGCAAACCATTGGTACCTGTGCATTCCCACAAGGTACCCGGCACTGCACAGGTGAGTGGGGGCCCACGCATTTGTCCCTCCAGCTGCAGCCTGGCTGTGCACACCCCTCTTCCAGCCCTGTGGCCATAATTGCCGCCTCCTCAATGCTAACAAAGAAGTGGTGCAGGTGAAGGGAAAACAGGTACATCCAGTCCCACCCAGGTGGCTCTTGCCTAGCTGCTCCCCTAGGGCAGAGGGGGGGTGCTGCTTGACGTACCCTCCCCATCAGTGTGGCACCACTTGCTATTATCTGGTCAAAGTCATTCTTTCCTGGCACATCTCTCTCTCTCTCTCTCTCTCTCTCTCTTTTTTTTTTTTTTCTCATTTTCTCGTTAAGAAATAGGTGAGCTTGGCCCTGAGAAGTCAATGATCCCGGCCTCCACATCAAGGTCAAGGCATTATCGCTGCTTTTATCTCGGCCATGCGAGGCGCCTTTCGAGGCCCCATGTGCACCCTGTCTGTGCACAGGGACCCACAGAGGCAGCCCTGTCTCCACTCAGCCTATCCTTTCCCCTCTTCCTCCAACAGATGCAGCGCCCCAGAGTTCAGCTGGCATTTCTCCAGCCAGCCCCAGACTGGGGAAGGGAGCCCCGGCCCCTGCCCTTCCTTCCCTGGGCTGCGGACAGAGCAGGTTCTCAGGGGCTGCACCACCATTGCCACCGGCACCCAGAACCTTGTCCATAAAATATTTTGCAAACAGCTAGGAGGCAACCCATTTTTAAAGTCCACAGGCATTTGTGAGAATATGGAACCTTCCATCACCTCCTTGCCTCTGGCCAGTGAGGCACACAGGAGTCAGAACGTCATGATTCTCCATCCTGAAGAAGTCAAGAAAGGAGGAAGATGGCAGAGGAGAATGGGAAGTGTTTGCAGGTACCTGAAGTCTTCCTGATGTGGGAACAGCAGGATTTCTGTTATTCTGTTCCCAGGTCCCTTTCTCAGCAGCCTCTTAAATGAGCCGGGTGGCCACCGCTCAGAACAAAACTATCTGCCAGCTACTTGAACTCTTCAGCACCTGCTTCACTTACGTCACTTGCCTCGTTGCACCGCAATGCCTGGGCATCTTTCTTTTCATTTCTCACTGGGGCTTCAGCAGGCAGACCTGGAAGCTTGTGGTGGACTGCCTTCAGTGCTTCTTTGAGTGGGTACCACATGCCGGCCAGTTTCGTGAGCTTCGCCCCAGAGTCTTGCTGTTGGGATCCTCTTCGTAATATTTCAGACCCATTAAGCCAAGACCGAAGCTTTTCTCTTTCTGTCCCTTGCACACTCCAACATATATTGAAGCTGAGCAAACTTCCCAATGATGACTGAGCTTTGCATGGGTTTTTATCCTTTGCAACCTGTTTCTGCCTCTATTATGTCCTCATCTTTCATCATTGCAACCCCACACAAAAGCAGGTATTTTTTTTTTTTACCACCTTTGACAGGGAAAAAAATTTGAAATATGTCCATTGGGAGAATTACAACAAAAACAGGTCAATCATTCATAGATTTTGTTAATGAATATGTATCACACGCTACGTGTACCGGGAGTTATGCCAAGCCCTGGGAACACGATGATAAATAAGACGGTCATCACAGTCCCTTTATGGAACTTACAGTCTGTTAAGGGAAACAGACATTTAAAAAAGTAAGCATGGGGAGTTCCCGTCCTGGCTCAGTGGTAATGAACCGGACTAGGATCCATGAGGACACAGGTTTGATCGTGGCTTTGATCAGTGAGTTAAGGATCCGGCACTGCTGTGAGCTGTGGTGTCGGTCACAGATGCGGCTTGGGTCCTGAGTTGCTGTGTCAGTGGTGTAGGCTGTCAGCTGCAGCTCTGATTCGACCCCTAGCCTGGGAACTTCCATATGCTACAGGTGTGTCCCTAAAACACACACACACACACACACACACACACACACGCACACAAAGGTAAGTAAAGGAGTTCCCTCTGTAATGCAGCAGGTTAAGGATCTGACATTGTTTCTGTGGTGGCACAGGTTTGATCCCCAGCCTGGTGCAGTGGGTTAAGGATTCACTGTGACTGCAGCTGTGGTATAGTTCCCAGGGTCTTTTTCTGGCCTGGGAACTTCCATTTGCCACAGGTGCAGCCAAGAAAAAAAAAATAGGTAAGTAGAATAAAGTGCTGGACATGTTATTTAAAAAGAAAATAGGGAGTTCCCATTGTCGTTGCGCAGCAGAAACGAATCCGACTAGGAACCATGAAGTTGCGGGTTCGATCCCTGGCCTTGCTCAGTGGGTTAAGGATGTGGCGTTGCTGTGAGCTGTGGTGTAGGTCACAGATGAGGCTCAGATCGGGCGTTATTGTGGCTGTGGTATAGACTGGCAGCTGTAGCTCCACTTCAACCCCTAGTCTGGTAACCTCCATATGCCGTGGGTGTAGCCCCAAAAAGCAAAAAAGAAAGAAGGAAGGAAGGAAGAAAAAACATAAGTGGCTTGGAAACAGGACAGGCAGACTCTAACCTGGCCTGTGGGAAAGGGACCCCTTACACACACACACACACACACACACACACACTCTGTACGAGTGTTAAGCTGAGACTAACAGGATGAACTGAAGTTACAGAGCTGGAAGGGAGGCTGGGCGGAGATGTAGAAAGGTCTAGAAATTGTGAAGGCTGAACAGAAGGAAAAGAAAACAGGAACTAATAATTCATCTCAGTGAAACCGAGGCTGAAAGGAAGCAGGTATGAGGAGGCTCATGGCAGAGCATCTAGATCACAGCTTGAGGCACGAGTTGCATCTTACAAAGATGAGTCTGGCTCTAGTGTGCACTGGAGATCTGAGCAAACCAAGCCTGTGAGCAAGTGCAAAGAGAGCGGGTCGGAACCCACTTCCAGGATGGAGGGCAGAGGCCCGGTTTGGAAGAATGGCAGTCGTGTCTGGGGAGGTAGAGACGGATGAGACGGCCTTCAAAAATATATTAAATGAAAAAAGCAAGAACTGTTTTCCTGGAGTTCCCGTCGTGGTGCAGTAGTTAACGAATCCGACTAGGAACCATGAGGTTGCGGGTTCTGTCCCTGGCCTTGCTCAGTGGGTTAACGATCCGGTGTTGCCGTGAGCTGTGGTGTAGGTCACAGACACAGCTCGGATCCCGTGTTGCTGTGGCTCTGGCATAGGCTGGTGGCTACAGCTCCGATTCGACCCCTAGCCTGGGAACCTCCATATGCTGCGGGAGCGGCCCAAGAAACAGCAAAAAGACAAAAAAAACAAAACAAAACAAAACAAAACAAAAAACTGTTTTCCTAATGTGCTTTCTGATTACTGTGTTTTTCAAGGAATATATACATATCTATGTTCAAATATGCATAGAGTATTTTTCAAAGGATAAAGAGCAGTTATTAGTGAATGTTCCTGGTTGCAGGGGGGGGCTGGGGCAGTGCAGGGGGGGGGGAACCTATGGGGCTGGAAGAGAGAGAGATAGGGGTACTTTTTTTTCTCTTTGAATTTTGTGCCATGTGATGTATTACCTAATCACAAGTGATTCTTGGGAAGTTTGCTGTGGTGCAGCAGAAACGAATCCAACTAGTATCCACGAGGATGCAGGTTCAATCCTTGGCCTCGCTCAGTGGGTTAAAGATCTGGCATTGCCGTGAGCTGCTGTGTAGGTTGCAGATGCAGCTTGGATCTGGTGCTGCTGTGGCTGTGGTGTAGGCCGGCAGCTATGGCTCCGATTCTACCCCTGGCCTGGGAACTTCCATATGCTGCACCTTTGGCCCTAAAAAAAGCAAGTAAAAAAAAAAAAAGAAGGGATTCTTTTTCAAAGGAGATGTTTTGGGGACTAGGCTCCACAAGACCTGAGACTGACCACATCTGAAAGTTGGGACAGCTGTTGAGGATGACTCCTGAGACTCTGGTGAGGCAATTTTGCCTACTTACATGGTTGGAAGCACCAGTGGAGGAGCAGGTTTGGGAGGAAGAAAAGCTGTTCAGTTTGGGACATGTTGCCTTCGAGGTGTCTATAAAATATCCGGGTAGAGCTGTCCAATAGGCAGGTGTCTAGGCTGTTCGTGCCTGGAGCTCAGGAGACAGATCTAGGGTGGAGATAAGGAGTCAGGATTATGAGTGTGTGCGTGTGTGTGTGTGTGTGTGTGAATACTATCTACGGAGGTTGCTGGATCTTTCCAGGTGGTGAGGAAAACAGCCTGTAGACTAAAACATAGTGAAGGGGTTGGTAGGAGAGGAGCAGGCAGAGCAGTAGGAGTGCGTGGGAGTACACCAGGCGTATGCAGAGAGGGGGTGAATGATCCACTAGTTTCCCAATGCTACAGGGAGTTTGTGCAAGACTCAGATTATTCAGTGGGTTTAGCTACAGGTAGATAAAATCAATGAGAGTGCTATCAGCAGCACGGAGGGCACAAGGTCACATCATAATGGGGTGAGCCCTCAATGTGAGGCCAGTAGACAGTGGAGTCTTTTCTTAAGAAGTTTGGCCTTGAAGAGAGAGTAAAAAAGACAAGGCAGGAGCTAAAAGGAGGAATGGGAGTTGATGGAGGGTGACTGCAATGTCTTTGAAGAGGGAAAGAGCAGAGCATGGCTGTGTGCTGACTAGTGCGCTGGTGGCGGGAGAGAGACATGGAAGATACAAGAATGAGAAGGGTTGGTGGGTTGGGGGGACAGACAGAAAGAAAACGGCCTTGGAGCACAGATGGGAGTTTGGCTTTCCCAAGAGAGGGAACACGTCCACTGTGGAAGAGAATCAGAGAAATCATGCTGACCAAGCGGGTTTACTTATTTTTTATTTTGGCGTATGGAAGTTGCCAGGCCAGGGATCAAACCCATGCCATAGCAGCAACCAGGGCCACGGCAGTGACAATGCCAGATCCTTAACCTGCTGCTACGGAAGAGAACTCCTGAGCAGGCTTAGAAACCAAACCACCTATGTTCCTCTGTGTGTGTGTGTGTTTGTGCACACATGCATGTGTGCATATTTCTGTGATTGCTTACCTTTCCACACTCATCTGTATTTTGAGTATCTAGATGAACCTGTCTGCAGCATCACAAATCCCACTTACTTCTGTGCTAGTCTAGACCACAGGCCTCTTAAAAGTTGTTATGGCTTTTTGGTGAGGGTGATGATAGGGCTGGGATGAGAAGGGCTGGAGACAAAAGCAAAGCTGTAATGGGTGCCCTGGACACCCAGCTCCCAGTTTCCTTCCTGGAAAGGGATGGCCCATGCTCTGTTACTGCTGTCACTCAGCAGCTCAGCGCAAGGGCCAGCGCAGATGGAGGTAGAAGAAGGCTATTGCAGGAGACATAGTTGGGAGCCTGCCTCCTCCAGACAGAGGATGAATAGCTGCTAACAGACAACCTCAGGGATAGTCCAGGAATGGTCCCATAAAAGAAATGATGGTGTCATCCAAGCACAGAAAGGAATAATTAATCTGACTAGTATCCACGAGGGCGCCAGTTCAATCCCTGGCCTTGCTCAGTGGGTTATGGATCCAGCATTGCCACGAGCTGTAGTGTAGGGTCTAGACATAGCTTGGATCCTTCATTGCTATGACTGTGGCATAGACCCGCAGCTGTAGCTCTGATTCAACCCCTAGCCTGGGATCTTCCATATGCCGCAGATGCGGCCGTAAAAAAAAAAAAAAAGAAAAAAAAGAAAAAAAAGGAATAATTTACCACATATATTTAAAAACACACCAGGATGCAAATGAGATACACACACTTTAGACTCAGTCTCAAAAAACAAGGCTAAGACAACTCAAAAATTACAACCCCCCCAAACAATTCAAAAGTGGGCAAAGGACTCGAAAAGACATTTCTCCAAGGATATACAAATGGCCAATAAGCACGTGAAAAGATGCTCAAAGTTGTTCGTCACTGGGGAAATGCAAATCAAAGTCACAATGGGATACCACTTCATAAGGATGGCGATTATCACAAAAACAGAAAGAGACAAGTGCTGGTGAGGATGTGGGGAAATGGGAATCCTGTGTAATTGCTGAGGAAATGTAAAAGAGTCCAGCTGCTGTGGAAAACAGTATGGCAGTTTCTCAAAAAATTAATCAGAGACTTGCCACAAGACCCAGCCAAATGGGAATGTGGAATCACTTCTGGTTACAAACCCAAAGACGTCGAATGCAGGAATTGGAACAAATAATTGTATACCAATGGCCCTAGCAATATTACTCACACTAGCCAAAAACAGTAACAACACAAACGTCCATCAATGGATGGATGGATAAACACAATGTGGTGGTACATACATAGAACGAAATATTAGTTGACCTTTAAAAGGAATTAAATTTTGACTCATACTACAGCATGGATGAATCTTGAAAACATTATGCAATGTCAAATGAGCCAGACACGACAGGACTCGCACTGTGTGATTCTCCATTCGTGACGTAACGCGAGTAGTCAAAGTCATAGAACGTAGAATGTTGGTTTATCAGGGGCCGTGGGGATGGGATGATGTGGAATGAATATCTAATGGGTACAAGAGTTTAGGTTTAAAAAATTCCATAGATGAACGTTGGTGACTGTTGCCCAACAATATGAATATAAGTAATGCCACGGAAGGGTACACTCACAAATAGTTAAAATGGCAAATGTTATGTATATCGCAATGCATTTCTTTTTTAAATAAAGGAAAGATAAAGAATCTTTCTTCTCGCAGTTTTTTAGCTGGGTTTTGGTTGGTTAGGTGAGTAAGAATCCTATGGGCTTCAGGGAAAGGTGAGAGGTTGCAACCTCAGTGCCCAGCCTGGCTCTTCCCACGTGAAGCCCGAGAGAACCAGGGAGTCTTTCACAGCTTGCAATCTAGTGCCTCAGGGGGCAGAAAGGAGATGACCCAGTCATTGGTGTAGCATCCCTACCTCAGGTCTTTAGTGGCCAGGTCTGACTTAGCTCGAAAAGATACCTTCGTTTCCTAAGACGTGGGACTTCCAAGAAGTCAGAAGGCTACGTAAGGCCCTTGGATCATCCCTGGAAATGCTGATGTGAAGAGCAAGCCTTGGTCTGTCAGAATTATTCTGTCCATCCCACCCAGGATTAACAGGCATGGAAGCCAGGTACTGGCAAAGGCAGTGTCTCCATCTCCGCCCCTCCGCAGGCCTACCTGGAGTCAGGACAAGAGTAACAGCGTCCTAATCACAGGTGATAGACGCTTTCTTCTCCATCCCCCTCCCCAAGGTCCAGTCCGAGATTCAAGTGTCCCAGGGTGTTGCGACGAAGGATCTCCCAACCTCGGTGACTGCTGCTGCTGCGAGATGTGGTCCGGGACAGGGAGGGGGTGGGGAGGGCCAGGGAGGCCCTGGCTAGCGTCCCACTTTCCACCACAGAGGGCTGTTTCTCAGAGAGACGCTCTTGTCCTTCCTCTTTGTCTGAGCCCTTGAAAGCTTCCACATAGCGACGTACTCGCAGCGCATTCTGATCTTGGTTGGTTTCAACCCTGAGGAGGGGGAGAGAAGAGGGCTCAGCCAAGGTGGACCGAGATGGGCCATGGGGAGAAGCAGAGGTGAATGGGGCCCAGAAGGAAACAGGAGCAAGAGGAAAGGGGGAGGGAGTTGGCAGAGTTGAAGCCAGAAGAACGTCTAGGATTAAATAAAGGGACGTGGAGGGAGATGAAGGATCACCTGGGGTAGAGATTGGGAAGGCTGTGCGTTCAGGGTTTGGAGGGGAGTGGGGCCTGTGTGTGGGTGTGACGGGGAATGGGGTGCGCATGGAAGGGAAAACAGCACTGATTAAAAAATAAATGTGAGGGAAGGATGAGGAGATGCTTTTTAGGAAATAAATGAGGGAAGAAAGTCAGGAGGAGCTGAAGGTAGAGAATGAAGGAGCAGGTTAGCGTCAAGGTGACAATATGCTACAAGAGGGGGTCAGGTGGAAACAATACTAGACCAGGTTGGGTAACCCATGCCCACAGCTGAGCACAGACACATGCTCGCAGCTGGTCCTGCAGGACTACCCCTATGTACTCACAGCCTGGCATCGGCTCTCAGCATTCTTTGCACCCCTCCACTTCAGCTCCAGCCCCTCCCCCCAAAGGCTAACGGTTTCACTTCATAGGGCAATGACGTTCCCTTTGGGTCCCGTGTGGGGTCTCAAGAATGGAGAAAAGGGTCGGAAATGTGGAACTGGTCACCCTTGTTCCCGCAGCCTCGCACAGGGGGACGGTTCACATGACAACACTGTCACTCACCTCAGGAACCAGCGGTCCCCCAGCCCGTACTTGTACCCACAGATGCCAGAGCGAGGCCACAGGGCTCGAGGCATCTTCCTCTCCAGCATCACCGTGGTGGCTACAACCTAGAAGAGTCAAGAGACAGAGGAAGAACTCAGAAAGAGCCATGAGGCGTTCTTGTTATGACTCAGCTGTAATGAGTCCGACTGGTAGCCATGAGAATGCAGGTTCGATCCCTGGCGTTGCTCAGTGGGTTAAGGATCTGGCATTGCTGTGAGCTGTGGTGTGGGTCATAGATGTGGCTCAGATCCTGTGCGGCTGTGGCTGTGGCTGTGGTGTAGGCCGGCAGCTACAGCTCTGGTTTGACACCTAGCCTGGGAACGTCCATAGGCTGCAGGTATGGCCCTAAAAAGACAACAACAACAACAATGAAAAGAAAAGAAAGAAAAAAAAAGTATCAAGTTTCAGAAAACGTGGTGGCTACTAACAGAGGGAAGCAAAAGGAGCCTGTAAGAGGAGGACGCCAGAGACCGGTGGAGATGACAGCAGGTACCCATCCCTGGCCTGTGTGTGGCACCATGCTACCTGCCTTCCTCGTCATTCACCACAAAGGAGAGAATAGTTTATGAGTGTTTTGAACAGAAGAATGACCCTGACATTGCTGTTCAGATTCACGGAAAATGAATCACTCTGAACTAGTCTCGTTTCCTTTTTCCAAGGAAAAGCCTTAGACCAGTTATCTTGAGTTAAATAAAATGATTAAATAGTATCTCTATGATCTGGGGGGTGAAATGATGTTGCTTGTATTCAGGGACTTTGCAGCAAATTCAATATATACCTGTATCCTAGGAAGGAAAACTATGGGTTAATGACTGCAGACTTGGCAGGCAAAATTCTAGTGGCATGTCACGTGTTCTGTCCTTTGCCCAGTCTTCATTAATTACTTAGATGAAACATAAAAGACAAGCTTATCAAATATGTCTGTGACACAAAACTGGGAGGGATACATAATATGCCAAGATGACAAAACAATATAAAAATGACCTCACCAGTCTAGAATGCTGGTCAAAACCCACTAAATCAATTTTAAGAAAACAAATGCAATGTCCTAGATTTATGTAGAAGACTAAAGTAGCACATTGAGTACAGGAGAAATGGCAAAAGAGTTTAGCTAAGTCAGTCATGCTGCAAAAATGTGGGGGTTTTAGTTGCTCAGAGGCCTAATATGGGCCGATTGCATATTTGCTAAAAGACCTGACTCCATTTTCGGTGCTACTTATAGTGAAGAATCCCACACGAGGAAAGGCATGACCCCTCTTTACCCTGCATTCTTCCCATCAGAGCAAGACCTTTTGGAGTTCCCGTTGTGGTTAAGAACGGAACTAGTATCCATGAGGACGTGGGCTCACTCCCTGGCCTTGCTCAGTGGGTTGAGGATCCAGGGTTGCCGCAAGCTGCGGTGTAGGTCACAGATGCAGCTCAGATCTGGCATTGCTGTGACTGTGATGTAGGCTGGCAGCTGTAGCTCCGATTAGACCTCTAGCCTGGGAACCTCCATATGCCACAGGTTCAGCCCTTAAAATAAATAAATAAAGAAATAAATGAAAGACCTTTTGAGGGGTCCACAAGGTTCATGATCTATTAGGCCTGAGCAGAGGGGTCAGTCAGGATGGATTGGGTCCGGAAGCTTGATTAACCAGAGGAACTAACAATTCCCCAAGTAGCTCCACTCTCTATTTTGTCTTCACCCACTCACCATCTTTCTCAGCAGGCCAGGCTCCTCTCGGCCTTCTCTCTGTTTCTTAGTCACCCCAAGCTCCCTTCAACCTCAGAGCTTTCCATCCTCTTCCCTTTCCCTGGATAGCCTTTTGTCTTTATCTTAAAAAGGATGTTTGTTATTTCTCCTTGTGCCATCATTCAGCCCCTACCCTCCCCTGGTAACAGAGCCCAGCCTCCATTTAGAGAGTCACTTCTCCTCCTCTCTCAAACCATCAGTTAGAGCATACTGGACTTCACCCAGGCCTGGTTAATGAGTCTAGTCTCCCCCAGACTCCACCACTTCCACTTCCACCATTCCCCGAGCTTTGGCCTTAACCTTAAATTCAAGGATGCGCCTCTGTGCATGGTGTGAGGGTGTGTTCTAATTTCATTGCTTTGCATGCAGCTGTCCAGGTTTCCCAGCAATGCTTGCTGAATAGACTTTCTTTTTCCCTTTCTTTTTTTTTTGTTTGTCTTTTTTTTGCTATTTCTTTGGGCCGCTCCTGCGGCATATGGAGATTCCCAGGTGAGGGGTCGAATTGGAGCTGTAGCCGGTGGCCACAGCACCGCGGGATCCAAGCTGCGTCTGCAACCTATACCACAGCTCACGGCAATGCCGGATCGTTAACCCACTGAGCAAGGGCAGGGACCGAACCCACAACCTCATGGTTCCTAGTCGGATTCGTTAACCACTGCACCACGAAGGGAACTCCTCTTTTCCCCCTTTTATGTTCTTGCCTCCCTTGTCAAAGATTAATTGACCATAGGTGTCAGGGTTTATCTCTGGGTTCTCTATTCTGTTCCATTGGTCTGTCTGTCTGTTTTGATACCAGTACCACACTGTTTTGACGACTGTGGCTTTGTAATATTGCTTGAAGTCTGGGAGAGCTATGCCCCCTGCTTGGTTTTTGTTTCTCAGGATTGCTTTGGCAACTGGAATCTAATGTACAGCACAAATGAACATTTCCACAGAAAAGAAAATCATGGACCTGGAGAATAGACTTGTGGCTGCCTCGGGGGAGAGGGAGGGAATGGGAGAGATCAGGAGCTTGGGGTTATCATATACAACTTGGAATGGATTTACAATGAGATTCTGCTGAGTAGCATTGAGAACTATGTCTAGATATATTGTAACGGAATGAAGGGTGAGAAAAAATGTATACATGTAAGTGTATCTTGGCCCCCATGCTGTACAGCAGAAAAATTAATTAATTAATTAAAAAAAAGATGCACCTCTGATCAGACTTGTTGCAATGAGGTGGGTTCTGGAGGAAGAGGCACTTTCAAGGGCTGTTATCCACAGCATCGAGAGGCGCACAGGATCCCGTAAGAAAGGGGCCCTCAGAATTTGGAACACAGAGCACCTGCTCTTTCCTTTGGGAATTTAGAGCTTCCTGATGTGATGCAAGCAAGGGACTTAGAAGAGGACAGAAGAGAGAAGAACAGAGAAACGGATATAATGTGTAGAATGGAGATCCAGGCTCTGGCCAGACGTTCCTAAAGCTAGTTTGATTCCTTAAACTTTCCCGAGATGAGGATCAACATACCCTCCCCCTCACAGTCCCCCCCACCTTTTATTTTTTTGTCTTTTTGGGGTCATACCCACAGCCTATGGAAATGCCCAGGCTAGGGGTCGAATTGGAGCTGCATGGGTGACCTACACCACAACCACAGCAATGCTGGATCCTTAACTCACTGAGCGAGGCCAGGGATCGAACCTGCATCCTCATGGATCCTAGTCGGGTTTGTTACCGCTGAGTCTCCACAGGAACTCCCCCCAACCCTTTTAAAGCTTATTTGAGTTTGGTTTCCTATCCCTAGAGTCAAGAGTCCCAACTGTTACAAATCCTGGCACCCTCTCCCTTCCTTCTTCTTAATGGACTAATTAGTACCCATCTTAAATGTCACTCCATCAAGAAATCATTTCCTCACTTTCCAGTTGTGCCCTGTTCTTAGCACGTTCTACTTCTCTATGGCACGTTTGCTGCCGTAATTGTGCAGTTTTCTGAAGCCGTTTGTTTGGTGTCTGTCTTCCCAGCCAGCCTGTAAGCTGCAAGAGGACACAGACTCCATCCATGTGTATTGTATCCCTGCTCCTAGACACTGCCCAACACAGAGCAGGCTCTACATCATTATTGCGCATGAATGAAAAGTCTGAGGGGCTTCATGATGGCTGTCTTCAAATATCTGAATGGTGCTCGTATGCAAGATGGAGGAGGGGTCTGCATGCTACGAGAACTGGGGCCAGTTCTAGTCCAAGAATAGAATTATAGAAAGATAAGCTTCAGGTTAAGGCACTACAGACTTTTCTAAAAACAAAACTTTTGACCTATGACAAAGGTCTCTCCTCCCAACCTTGACCCAAATCTGCATGATAATCAGGTCCTTATCAACATTTAAAAAGTATTGACTGACCCTCCGGTCAATAAGTGGGTGTATGCTGGGTCCTGACCAGAGGACCACTAGAGGCACTTCCAACTCTAAAATGTTATTAGCCTATTATGATATAAAGAAGATATCATAGAGGAAACAGGAAGTTGCAGAAGCAAATAGAAGATAAGTTCCAAATTAAAAACTAGAATATATATGAATAAGACAGTTTCTAGTTCCCACTGGATTCAAGGAGGACTCTGGGAGCTACCCTTCCCCTGTGATCAAGACCCAGCTCCTCTCCCACCATCCCACCCTCTTTTGTCCCCTCCATCTATCCCAAAGTACCTCTCTTGGGGTGACAGCTTCACTGGGTTATTCTAAGAGTCACCTGCCACAACATGTTCCACTTTGATGTTTCTCTCCCTCCCCGGCCCCTATCGTAAGACTAACATCGGTGGACACACCTGGGCTCGCCAGAGCTCGTCCTGCTCGTGGGCCACCCGCCAGTGTGTGTCACCCATCATGGCGATGAGCAGGTTGAGCATCAGCAGAGTGGCAATGATGGCGAAGGCGAAGTAGACGATGCTGAACATGAAGGGCAGATCCACGTCATAGTTGGCGGGGCCATCGATGATGGTGAGGAACAGCTCAAAGGTGCTGAAGAGCGCCATGGGGTAGTCATAGAACTGTCCCAGTTTGGATGGATCCTCTGTCTGGAAAATGATAAAAAACGCTGCTCCGCCCAGGAAGGGAGCATGGAGATCAGGAAACCGGAAGTTATCACAATAAGCATGGGCCTGGTCAGCAGTCATTCAACCTGCACGTACATCCCTACTCATTTACACACAGGCACACGCGCACACATACATGGAGATGCGTGAATTACACACGGAGGTCACATTTTGAACTGTGGACCTGGCTGACTCTGACCAAGTCCTATGACCAAGCTCATCACACTGGATAATGGTAATACTCAGAATTTAGCAAAACATATATATGTAATAAGTCACTTTACATAGTGGCTCAGTGGTAAGGAACCCAACCAGCATCCATGAGGACTTGGGTTCGATCCCTGGCCTTGCTTGGTGGGTTACAGGATCCAGCATTGCCATGAACTGTGGTGTAGGTCTCAGATGCTGCTTGGATCCTGCATTGCTGTGGCTGTGGCTATGACCGGCGGCTACAGCTCCAATTAGACCTCTAGCCTGGGAACTTCCATATGCTGCAGATGCAGCCATAAAATCAAAATAAATAAATATGTAAGTCACTTTACTGGTTTTTACATTTCAGAAAACCAGATATTTAAAAGGCAAGTTGTTATAAGAATGCATGGACTCTCCAACAATTTTAAAGAACTGAGTACATGAAAAGGCTAAAAGAAAAGTGCCTTAAAAAAAAATCTACTTGGCATTCCCACTGTGGCTCAGCGGGTCGAGACCCCAACTAGTATCCATGAGGATGCCGGTTTGACCCCTAGCCTTGCACAGTAGGTTAAGGCTATGGCATTGCTGAAAGTTATGGCGCAGGTTGCAGATGGGGCTCAGATCTGGTGTTGCTGTGGCTGAGGTGTAGGATGGCAGCTATAGCTCCGATTCAACCCCTAGCCTGGGAACTTCCTTATGCTGCAGGCATGGCCCTATGGAAAAAAGACAAAACAAAACAAAACAACAACAACAAAAAAAACTCACTGGCCTCTAGATAACCATCTATCACTCAGAGATTTCCTGGGTGAGCTTGGATCTTCAGGAAAAAGATTTCCCTGCTCAACACATAGCTTACTGGATGGTACTGGGCATCCTGGAAACTAATTTCAGCACTGGAACCTCTAAAAGACTCCTCATTGTGTATATGTGTAGATACAGCTGGGGATGGTGGAGAGGAAGAAGGATGAGGAATACTCCATACAGGCTGCCTACCACAGTTTTACCCTCTCAGAGTTCAGATCTTGGTGTATTTATTTTGGGGCCGCTGTTTTGGGCAAACCTCCATTATGCAGGGAAATGCCTAGCCCAAGAGTTGCATCCTTTGTCCTCATGGTCTTTAAGGTTGGGGTCTTCACACACACATCAAACCATTCATCTACCCATCTGGAGGTTCAGCTTCAGACACAGAGGAGTGGTTTCAGTTTCAGCTTCAGTCACGGAGGACTGGTTTTGAGTTGCCATTTTTCGCCCTTCCTTCCTCTCCCCATCTTTCCCTAAGAACGTCCACTTTGTCTCCATGTGTTCCCTTCTCCCTTCCTCTCTCCTCTCCCCGGCCCTCTCCCCCTGTGCCTTGGCCCAGAACTGGGTCCCCACTTGTCTCTCTTCTCCCAGCCTCTCTTGGGAGGCTCAGACTCTTCTGCTTTCCTCTTTCATTCTTCAAGCTCTCCAAACCCCTTTTCTGTATTTCCTTCTGCAAATTCCTTTCTTTCAACTTTGGCCACACATAGAAAAAACAAAAAAGGCACTTGATGTATTATTGACTGTTTTTTGTTTCTTCTTCTGAAGTGTCAACACAGAGCAGTTACGTACTGGACGGTCTGTTTGCCTCTAGCACTTTTCACGACTGGCCAGTCTTTCCTGTTTAATATCCTGCTCACCTCAAAGCCCTTTAAAGATCTTGAATGTTATTGGCCTCAAAATTCAGAGCACATGGGTCTACTTTCTAGGCCAACCTGAGTGACCCTGATCCTACAGATATGAGTGGTTTTTGATGCACTTTCCACCAGGCGGGAAGAAAAAGCAGAGAGGCAAATGAGGATTGAGAAAGGAGAGCAAGAGTGAGAGAGAATTTCCTGGAGAGCTGGGTTGGATGATCTGGTGGAGGAGAGAGTGGTGCTCTCACCTGAGGCAAATCCCAGAGTAACCACAGCCATCAGCCAGCAAAAACGCAACAGGTCTCCAAAAATCATCTATAAAAAACAGAGAGGAGGGTGAGGGCAGGGGAGAATCCTTTTTCCACCTGTCTCTCCGAAGCCATTGCTGATAGAGCAGAAGTCACCGTAGTTTCACCAGACCCACTCCCAGCATTTTCCTTTTTGCCCCTACTCCCTCCCTCTGTCTGAGAAGGTCCAATGTCTGAAGCCAGAGGAAAGTGTGGGGAAGGCACTGACCTTCTGGATCATGATGGTGAAGGGACCCAGCATCTGGAATCCTCGGGCAAAGTACATGACACTGCACCAGCCTAGCACCAGGGCGAAGGACATGGGTACCACCTCGCCATCAGTGTTGGAAAGCCGCATCACCATGGTCACCAGCACCAGGGAGGCATAGGTGATGCTGTGGGGAGAGCAGCGAGGGCAGAGTGAGAGGAGGACTGGAAATATGCTAGGTCCCCTCCAGCACGGCATTGACTTGCATGGGCCTCCCACACTCAGCTTAGTCTTTATACCTAAGCACACGGTCACACATATAAATCCCCTGGAGAAAACTCCCTGGAAGTGAGGGTCCCAGAGAGGGGATGGGAGACCTGGGACATTTCCGGCAAGGGAAGGTAGGGGGCTGGAAGCAAAGACACTCACGTGATGACATGGAATGGTCCCCCAAGGACAGTCTGTCCGAAATAGCGAGAGAAACCGACCCTGAAGATATCTGGGATCTGGGAAAAGGTCAGGAAAAAACAAACAAATAATAACGATGTGGACGGCAGTTCAGGTCGAGGCCCCAGGGGGTTGGCCTCAGCCTGGATCCGGCTGCAACCTTTACCTCTAGAAACAGGATGATCACAGCCCCGAAGACGGTCATCAGCTCCCCCGCCAACCGGATTTTATCTTGGTGAGTCACATAGGCCTCCTGTGGCAAGAAGTTGAGGATAAGAAGTGCCTTCTGATGGATTGAGAGGCAAATCCTTTTGAGCGAGTGATCTAATGCAGCTCAAGTCTGTCCAAGTCAAAGAAAATCTCCCCCTGCCACCTGCATCACCACCACCACCCGCCTTGTATTTGCCCCTGTGGCTCAGTCTCTGACCATGGCATTAGTCTATGTACCCAAAGCATAATATTCCTATAGAGTGTACACTAATAAGCTGAGTTATCATCTAGCAAGTCACTTTTTATATAAGGGTTGTGAGCAATACTTTGCAGTGTGTATACTGAGGGGCTGAGGTCACATTTCAGAGCGTCAGGTTAATAAGGCTAAACTAACAGGAAGAGGTCTTAGTGGCTTGGGATGGTTTCAGCTATGCTGAAAGGCCAGCTTTTCCCATCACACTGTGGTTCTTGGTAGGTAGAATATAATCATATCATAGAATTCAGGTCCTGGAATGGACCCAGAATTTGCCAGCTCTAGAGAAACCCTGAATCAGTCACTGCAACTCCTTGAGCTGGTGTTTTTCCTCTGTGAAATGGAGACTGCAATGCTTACCTCCCAGGGTTACTGTGAAGACCAAATCAGATAATGTATTTGGACATAGTTTATAAACCATAGAGCACTATAGATATGCATTGTGGGTTTTTCGTTTTGTTTTGTTTTGTTTGTTTGTTTGTTTTGTCTTTTTAGGGCTGCACCCAAAGCATATGCAAATTCCCAGGCTAGGGGTCGAGTCGGAGCTGTAGCTACCAGCCCACACCACAGCCACAGCAGCACAGGATCCACAGCCACAGCCACACAGCTGGTCTGCAGCTGTCAGACCTACACCACAGTTCATGGCAAAGCTGGATCCTTAAGCCACTGAGCAAGGCCAGGGATTGAACCCACATCCTCATGGATACTAGTCAGGTTCATCACCACTGAGCCACAACGGGAACTCCTTCCTCATTGTGGTTTTATTATGACTTGGCAATATAGAAGAAGGCTTGAGACATGCTATGGATTTCAACTCTAACGAAGGACTCTGCCTTATTCCGGACAGTAGGTGTAGACGACAAAGTCCTAAGGTCAGGATGGAATAAAACCTAGCTTCCTTCTGCACAGTGAAAGGCTTGAAAGATTACTCAAAGGCAGCAGTAGAAGTCCACAGTAATGCTCCTTAATTTTTTTGAAGTTATGATCCCATCTGAGATTATCATAAAGACCACAGAGCCTATGTGCAGAACTCTATTCACATATAACATAATTCCCACATGAAATTATACAGATAATTTCAACACACTTGAGGACCCTTTAGACTTTGGGGACCTCTGTTCCCAAGGTCACATCTCTGCACCATACACCCAAGGCAGTAGCTGAGAGGCCCTGGCAATAATCTCAAATGGGGAAGATGTGATTCCCTCATTAGGACTGAAAAATGCTAACCCTCTCTGTTCTGCTAGTCACCTGGGACCTCTAGTCATCCTTCTGCAGGCTGCTTCAGCAGTGTGCTTGCTGGCCCAATGAGAGGCACAGCTTTTCAAAGAGGAAGAGATGCTCTGTCATAGGAGAGGATCTAGGAGATAAAGAAGGCACTTGCCAAGCATCCTGTAGCTGCTCAGTGTGTGTGTGTCATACTGAAGAAGCCAAGGACATAGACTTTAGGGGACAGTAGGACCAGACTTACCAAGAGATGGTGGAAATGTGTTGGGTAAATTACATGGAGCAGAGAAGACCAGGAAAGGAGTTGGTGACCAATATGCCTAGTGAACAATGTGATCTAACAACCTGTGACTAGACTCCAGTTCCCTTGCTGTTGTTGCTTAAAGGACTAATGTTCTGTAAACCTCTCTGATGTTTATCTCTCCTGAGAAACTGGCAAATTTTATCATATGTGGGACTTTTTGCTTTTGTCTTGCTCCCAAAGAAGCTCAGAATTCTTTTTTTTTTTTTAATCTCCAGTTCTAACAACTATCTTTGAGTGCCCTTTCCACCATCCTAAAATTCAGATCATGGATCCTTTATCTTAATGTTCCTATAGTGTCTGTCTTTCAAGCTAACTCTTTTTGATCAGGTAGTAAGTAGCATGAGAAATAAATACATTAACTATAGAAATGAAATAACATTAAATACAGAAATGAAATAACTGCATCTATGCCATATATGTGCCTGTATGACTTTTTTTGAGTTTTTAAAAGAGCTTTCTTTGCACCTTGGTTGGGTATGTCTGGAAAAACTGCCACCACCATTTCCTGAGAAAATTGGCTCAACAGAGATGCAATGAACTGTGCACTAGTTGGCTGGGAGAGTTGTGAGGATTGGGGTGCCCCTTGAGGACAGCAGGAGAGTAGCATGAGCTATTCCACCAGGTGATGAACAAGTGAAACTCCAGCTAAAGGAGAATAGTGACAACCTAAATGTCCATTGACAGATGAATGGATTAAGAAGATGTGGTTTGCATACACAAGGGAATACTACACAGCCATAGAAAGAACAAAATAATGCCATTTGCAGCAACATGGATGGAACTAGAGGCTCTCATAGTAAGTGAAGTCAGTTAGAAAGAGAAAGACAAATACCATACGATATCACTTATATCTGGAATCTACTATATGGCACACATGAACCTTCCCACAGAAAAGAAAATTATGGACATAGAGAACAGACTTGTGGTTGCCATGGGGGAGGGGGAGGGATTGGGATGGACTAGGAATTTGGGGTTAATAGATGCAAAGCATTGCCTTGTAATGGATAAGCAATGAGATGGTGCTGTATAACACTGGGAACTATATCTAGTCACCTATGATGGAGCATGATAGTGTGAGAAAAAGGAACGTATGTGTAACAGAGTCATCTTGCTGTGCAGTAGGAAAATTGACATAACACGGTAAACCAGCTATGATGGAAAATATAAAAATCATTAAATAAAAATAAATAAATGAAAACTAAAGGAGAACATTGGACAAAGTTCTGGTTACCGCAACCTCCTTTTGGGGCCACCCCTCATGTATGTCTTTGTTTGTTCAACAGATTCCTATATGAGTAGGAGTTCCACTGCTCAAATTCAACAGTGAGTAACAGAGGTGTCCAGAGACCCCAGAATTTTGCCTCTGCTCCACCTGGAATCTGACTTCCCTGAAATAACTGTCTCCACCACTCTGTCCCCAAAGGTCCCCTCCCTTAAAGCAGGTTGGGGAGTGCCACGGTCTCCTGAGAGACTTCCTTGCTGCTCTCCAAGACCACCATGCAGACCCTTTTATAAGGCTTTTATTTGTTTGCTTAAAAAAAAAACCCTGCTTTCTCTGGAAAACAAAAGGTAATATACATGTGTGAAAGTTGCTGTAAAATAATGGTACCTCATACAACTCAATAGCATGAAATACAAACAATCCGATTTTAAAAAATGGACTTGAATACACATTTTCCCAAAGAAGACATATACAGGTTGACAGGTACACAAAAAGGTGCCAACATCACTAGTCATCAGGGAAATGCAAATCTAAACTACAACGAGGTATCACCTCATACCTGTTAGGATGGCTATTATCAGAGAGACAGGCAATAACAAGTGTTGGCAAGGATGTGGAGAAAAGGAACCACTGTACAATGCTGGTAGGAATGTAAATTGAAAACAGAATAGAAAGTTGCTCAAAAATTAACAATGGAACCCCCACATGATCCAGCAATTCTATTTCTGGGTATACATCCAAAGGAAATGAAAACAGAATCTGGAAGACATAGCCACATGTTAACTGCAACATGGTTTGCAGTAGCAAAGATATAGGAACAACCTAAGTGCCCATCAATGGATAATGGATAAAGAAGATGAAAGGTATGTATGTATACACAATGGAATATTATTCAGCCATGAGAAAAAAAGAAATCCTGTCATTTGTGACAATAGAGATGGACCTTGAGGGCATTAGGCTGAGTGAAATAAGTTCCAACAGGTTAAGGCAAATACTGCATGGTATCACTTATATGTGGAATTTTTTTTTTTTTAAGTCAAACGCCCAGAAACAGAGAGCAGAAAAGTGATTGGCAGGGTGGTGGATGAAATAGGAAGAAATTGGTTAAAGGGTACAAACCTTCAGCTATAAGATGAATGAGGTTTGAGGAGTTAATGGTAACACATGGTAACTATAGGTATTGCATTGTATTGTACAATTAGTATTTGCTAAGAGAGTAGAATTTAATTGTTCTAACTTTAAAAAAGATAAATATGTGAGATGATGGATATATAACTAGACAGGAAGCCTTTTACAATGTATATTAATTGCGATGAACAGGTTTTTTTTTTTTTTTTTTGTCTTTTTCCTATTTCTTGGGCCGCCCCCGCGGCATGTGGAGATTCCCAGGCTAGGGGTCCAATCGGAGCTGTAGCCACCGGCCTACACCAGAGCCACAGCAACGCGGGATCCAAACCGCGTCTGCAACCTACACCACAGCTCACGGCAACGCCGGATCGTTAACCCACTGAGCAAGGGCAGGGATCGAACCCGCAACCTCATGGTTCCTAGTTGGATTCGTTAACCACTGCACCACTGCGCCACGACGGGAACTCCGTGATGAACAGTTTAAATACAATTTCATTTGTCAGTTATGCCTCAATTGAGCAAATAATGATAGCGGTGGCCTATAAAAAAAGCTTTCTTTTCTTTTGATTTCAAGAATTCTAGTGTTTCACACTGATGTGTAAGGTTGGCTGTTTGTAAGAGATTCTTTTCAAAGTTGAGAAAGATTTTAGTGTTTTAAAAATGGACAGGGGCTTGGAATGGATAAGCAATGAGATCCTGCTGTATACCACTGGGAACTATATCTAGTCACTTATGATGGAGGATAATGTGAGAAAAAGAATGTATGTATGTATGTATGTATGTATGTATGACTGGGTCACTTTACCATACAGTAGACAATTGACAGAACACTGTAAACCAAATATAATGGAAAAAATAAAAATCATTTTAAAAAATAAAAAATAAAAATGGACAAAGGCATTGAATTTTTTTTTTTTTTTGTCCTTTTAAGGGGCACATCCATAGCATATGGAGGTTCCCAGGCTAGGGGTCTAATAGGAGCTATTGCCCCCGGCCTACACCACAGCCACAGCAACACCAGATCAAAGCCATGTCTGCGAACTACACCACAGCTCATAGCAACGTCAGATCCTTAACCCACTGAGCGAGGCCAGGGATCGAACCACAACCTCATGATTCCTAGTCGGATTCATTTCCACTGTGCCATGACGGGAACTCTGCATTGAATTTTAATGACAGACTTTCTGATGTCTGTTGAGCTGATAAGAATTCCCCCTTAATCGACCACATTTGCATCTTTAGAGTTAAACTCTAAACTCAAAGTGGTAATGAGTTTTTCTTTGCATTTTTAAGAATTTTATTCCTTGGGAATTGTACTCAAGATTTCCTATCTCCACTGAGAGGCTGACCCACAGTTTTCCAGATATGTGGTTCATATGAAAAGGTTTTGGGATCAAGGGTATATTTGGTGAAGTGAATTAATAGAGACACATTCTCAAGGTCCAGTTCATTCAGCCTCTCAGTTCCCTCATATGCTCCCCTGGCCTTCAAACCCACATTGCCTAATGCAAACCCATACCACCCAATCTACCCTGTACCCTCACCCCCCTCATTAAACCCATTCTTCACTTCGCTTTTGAACCAACATTTCCCAAAGGCAAATATCACCACGTGGCTTCTCTGGATTAGGAAGATGTGGTATATATACACAATGGAAAACTACTCAGCCATAAAAAGAATGACATAATGCCATTTGCAGCAACATGGATGGAACTAGAGAATCTCATGTTGAGTGAAATAAGCCAGACAGACAAAGACAAATACCATACGATATCACTTATAACTGGAATCTAATATCCAGCACAAATGAACATCTCCTCAGAAAAGAAAATCATGGACTTGGAGAAAAGACTTGTGGCTGCCTGATGGGAGGGGGAGGGAGTGGGAGGGAGTGGGAGCTTGGGCTTATCAGACACAACTTAGAATAGATTTACAAGGAGATCCTGCTGAGTAGCATTGAGAACTTTGTCTAGATACTCATGTTGCAACAGAAGAAAGGCTGGGGAAAAAATGTAATTGTAATGTATACATGTAAGGATAACTTGATTCCCTTGCTGTACAGTGAGAAAATTAAAAAAAAAAAAACCTTTCCTAGCAGTTTCCATTGTGGCTCAGTGGAAATGAACTCGACTAGTGTTCATGAGGATGTGGGTTCGACCCCTGGCCTTGCTCAGTGGGTTGAGGATCTGACATTGCTGTGAGCTGTGATGTAGGTCACAGATGTGGCTCAGATCTCGTGTTGCTATGGCTGTGGTGTAGGCTGGCAGCTGTAGCTCCTATTTGACCCCTAGCCTGGGAACTTCCATATGTTGTGGGTGCAGCCCTAAAAAAAAAAAAAAAATTTAAAATAAAAATGAGAAGGAAATGGGACTGGCAGATATTCTTTAAATCTTTATCATATTAGATTCAATAGATAAAGTCTACATTTAATTAATAACTATTAATAGAGTCCTACTACTCAGCAACGCATAGGTAACAACAGGAATGAAACTTAAAGAGGTGAAAACTGGTTGCCTCCTCTTTTTTTTGCGGGGGGGGGAAGTAAGCCATAGGTGAGGAAGGGCCAGCCAGCACACTGTGGCTCTTCATTACACCTGCCATTTGAATTTTAAATCATGAACATGTATTCTTTTGCTTAGAAGTGGTGATTGTAAGGTAGGATTAAAAAAATAAGACTCAGAGCATCAAGCATGAGGTACAGAATTCTTGTTGGTTGCACACATGTTCTTTTAGCAGGACGTGTGCATTGTGAGATAAGAATAACAAATCAAACTCAGACTACCGATGTGAGGTTCAGAACCCTTGCTGGTCTGTCTCCTGCCCTGTGTCCCCATCCTCTGTGGGACCTCCAGCCATGTTGAATGATTGGGGTCTTCAGTGGTTAAGTCAGGCCTCCGCATGAACTGTGCCTTTTTCTTCTTCTTCTTCTTATTTTGTTTTTTTTGGCCTTTTCTTGAGCTGCTCCCTCAGCATATGGAGGTTCCCAGGCTAGGGGTCTAATCGGAGCTGCAGCCACAGGCCTATGCCAGAACCACAGAAGTGCGGGATCCAAGCCACATCTGCGACCCACACCACAGCTCACGGCAACGCTGGATCCTTAACCCATGGACCAAGGCCAGGGAACGAACCCGCAACCTCATGGCTCCTAGTTGGATTCATTAACCACTATGCCACGAAGGGAACTCTTGTGTGCCCTTTTCTTAAAATGCGTTCCTCCACCACATTTTTCTGGTTCACCCTTAACCCTCAAAACTCAGGTCACAGTGCTGCTCCCGGGTCTCCCTTCCTGCCCCTCCACACCCAGGTCAGGTGTCTCTCTGTAGGAACAGAATGTTGGATTCTGCCTTCTCTGGGACAACGCATGTCTGGACATTCCATGGCTCACCAGGAATCTTAGGGCTCCCTAAGGGCAGGGACCTCTAACTCCTACTTTGTATCCATTGTGCACATATAGTAGATGCTGCATTCATGAGTAAGGAAAGGAGAAAGGAGGGAGGGAGGGGGTAGAAGGCAGGTGCAGCTGAGTGTGACCTGAGAGTTGTAGAAGGGTGGTAAAGAGGTAGAGGGGGCTCAGAAAGCGGGAATGGCAGGGGTATGGGGGGCTGCAAACAGGGAAAAGGATGACAAGGAACTGGGCTTGTCTGGAATTTCCAGATTCCTAGCTCAAGGTCACCTAAGCAGGCTTAGCTAATAATACACTGAGAAAATGCTCCCCCCAACCCCTTGAAAAATAAATGTCTTTCAACAATGACTGGAATTCCTTACATCTTTACATGTCAGATCCCCTGTGAAGGCTGGCCATTCCTCCTTTGTTGAGAATTGGCTTCAAGAGATTACTCTCACTTACCAACTGGCTGCCCCCATTGTCAGAAGGGACCGGCATGGCAGAGCCTGAGTACCACCCTGTGGGGCAGGGTGGGGAGCATGCACTACCACTAGGAAGAGGAGAAGGCACTGGATACCACTGTCGAGCCCCATCCTAGATGCTCTCTTCCTCCTCAAGACTCTTGCAGAGGAATTAAGCACCCAGAAAGCAACCTGTGGGCTCATAATGAAGGGTTACTTTCATCCTTAAAGTTGGGCAGGGACTCCTAAGCAGGTTGCCTATCAGAATGAGCTGGGAAATTGTGTCAATTTTGTCACAAGTTACATGCCCTGGCCAACCCTGGGGACTCCAATCCAATTCATTTGGAGCGGGGACCTGGCATCTTCTTTTTTAGATAAAATTGTTTCTGCTATGTACTCAAACTTTGAGAACCACTGGGCCAAAGAGAGAGGAAGATCTGATTCCCATCTAAGTCTACCTTCCAAGGGCTTATTTCAAGCCCTAGGCTCTGTGTTTTCTAAGAAAGATGAACTTGGGAAACATCTGCTCTCTACAGAGGAGTCCTTATTCATCCGCAAGGAAGTCTGACTTACCCTATATCAGCAAAGTTTAATCACACTGAAAACGGGGACTATTATCAAAATTAGAGAAGAGTCACTAGTTCAGTAGCTAGAGGTGGGAAGTAATTCCATGTCTGAGTCTCGCCCCTTTACCCCAGCTTCCTTATCTCAGCAGGTGTGCCCAGGGACAGGTGAGTGTCACCGGCCCCGGCTGGCTCACAAAGCCTGGAGACATGAGTTTCTCTCGCCATGGGTCCAAGAAAGAAGACTGGGATCCGGCACATCATTCTAGAGGGAGAAATGTCCTGGCTTCGCATTAAAGGTGAAGGTTTTTGAAGCAAAGCCAACCAGAACCCTAACCTCAGCACAGCCCTTACTGGCTGAGTGTCTTTGCCAACATACTTAACCTCTGTGGACTTCAGGTTCACCATCTTTGAAACGGTAATTACCATTTAATTTACTAATTAGTATGTCCATGAGGACCAAATGGTGTGATGAATGCCTTATCATCTGAAATGTGGGCCACAGAATCACAACATGGGCATCGCCCAGCAGCGAGTCGGAGACACGGGACTTCAGCCTTCCTGTCAAAATCCACATTGTAACAAAATTTCAGAAGCTTTGGCAAATGCGTATAAAGTGCAGAAAACAAGCACCCAGTCAAAGTTATTTTTACTTGCTTCTCCTCTTCTCTGTCCCATGTCTGACTTGTGCTATTTCCAGCTGGTTTAGGACCCCTGAGCAAGATAGTGTAGCACTGGAGTTCAGCTGGGTTTTCAAATAACTGTGGTGCTTTGGTTTGTTGAGAGCTTTTGAGGAATTGTGCTGTGTAGAAAAAGCAACCCACTGACCACGATAGGTAGTGGATGATTTAAAACAAATGGAACCCATGAGTCACTCCTGCCATGACCTCTCCCATCCCACCCACTGTGGAACAATGATGGTTTTACCTTCAGTAAGTCCCCTGACACCAACCACTTCTCTCTGTCTCCCCATCACTTCCTGAGGCCAACCCACCAATGGCTTGCTGCACTGTAATAGCCCCTTAACTGGTCTCCCCACATCTTTGCTAGCCCCTTCAAGCCTGTCTTCCACCCTCCAAACAAAGACATTCTTCTAAAACAAAAGTGTTATTAAGTGTCTCCCCTGTGTCAAATCCTTGTGAGCCTCCCATTACCTTTGAGATAAAGAATAAATCCTCAGTCTGGCCTGCAAGGTCCTGTATGATCTGGGAAAGATCTGCCTGGACAACCTCATCTGGAGGCTCCTGCCCCAGCTCCCTATGGCCAGTCTTCCTTTAGCTCCTGGACATCGGTGAGCGTCTGCTGCCTCAGGGCCTTTGCATATGCATCTTCTCTGCCTGGAACTCACGTTCCACCTTTAATTCATAACCCGATCTGAGCTCTGTTACATTCCTCAGGGAAGCCTTCTCTGGCCTCTCAGAGTGCCCAGGCCTCTGTTATAAGCACTCTCAGCACTCTCTTTTCTAATTATAGGAAAAAATAATGTGAATTGTAACAATCACAGGTTGCAATGAAATATCTATTCATTTCCTGAACATCAGTCTGTAAGCTCCAAAAGGGGAGAGGTTACATGCATTTGGCTCAGACCAGGTTGAGTTTCCAACACCTTCAGCAACGTTCAGGGCCCCACAAGGCTTTTGGTGATTCTACACAAAAATGTCACAAAACAATATTGAATGAATTAGGCAAGTGATGTGGAGGAAAGGGCAGTGGGGAGAACAAGGAAATCTTCAAAACACAGAAAGAAAATCTGGTGATGGGAGATTAATGCCCTGTGGCTGAACAGCACGTCAAGAATCTCAATGATCAGAGTGGTGGACTTCACACTGAAAAGTGGGAGCTACTTGGACCTCAAAGACAGAAACCACCAACTCTCAGCCCAAGTGAGTGTTAAAATCGCTCAAGGAATTTCCTAAAAATACAATTGCAGGAGCCTCAGCTTCAGACACGCTGATGTATTTGGTGTGGGGTAGCTTAGGAATCAGTATTTTTACCAGCTTCCCATGTTTTTAATATGTAGTCTTGGTTAAAAACTACTGATACAAAACTTATGGTTTCCAAATGAGACAGGTTGGGGGGTGAGGGGAAGCATTGAGGGTTTAGAATGGAAATGCTATAAAATTTGGTTGTGATGATAGTTATATACTTATAAATGTAATAAAATTTCAAAAATGGGCAGAAGATATAAACAGACAGTTCTCCAAAGAAGACATACAGATGGCCAAAAACACATGAAAAGATGTTCAACATCACTCATTACTAGAGAAATGCAAATCAAAACCACTATGAGGTACCACCTTACACCAGCCAGAATGGCCATCATCCAAAAGTCTACAAACAATAAGGGCTGGAGAGGGTGTAGAGAAAAAGGAACCCTATGACACTGTTGATGGGATTGTAAATTGGTGCAACCACTGTGGAAAACAGTGTGGAGATTCCTCAGAAAAACTAAACATAGAACTACCATTGACCCAGCAATCCCACTCCTGGGCATCTCAAAGATACATGTACTCCAATGTTTATTGCAGCACTATTTTCAATAGCCAAGACATGGAAACAACCTAAATGTCCATCGACAGAGGAGTGAATCAAGAAGATGTGGTACATATAGGCAACAGAATATTACTCAGCCATTAAAAGGAATGAAATAACCAGCATTTTCAGCAACATGGATGGACCTGGAAATTATCATGCTAAGTGAAGCCAGTCAGACAATGAGACACCAACATCAAATGCTTTCACTGACATGTGGAATCTGAAAAAAGGACAGAATGAACTTCTTTGCAGAACAGATACTGACTCACAGACTTTGAAAAACTTATGGTTCCCAAAGGAAACAGTTTGGGGGTGGGGGATGTGCTGGGGTTGTGGGATGGAAATCCTATAAAGTTGGATTGTGATGATCATTGTACAACTACAAATGTAATAAATGTATTGAGTAATAAGAAAAATAAAATAAAATGCAAAAAAAAATTTCATTAAGTTATTAAAAGCAAAACCAAAACCAAAACAAAACTAAAAACTACTGATACAGCAAGTGACAGGATCTGCCCAAGGTCAAACAGCTATTTGGTTTCAGAGTTAGGTTGAGATTTTTGGTAACAAAATCTAGGCCTCCTAATCCCAGACTTTGAACTTTCCGCTCATCTGGAAACCTAAGAGAACCAGGGCTAGCATGTGTGTTGTTCTGCCTCAACCAAGTGGACTTTGAATGGAGACAGAAAATTAACGCAATTGAGTTCCTAAGAAATCCTAGACAAGTATAACTTTTATGGTTGAACAAGGAGGCAGTCAGAGTGAAGACATTTATTGGAATTTCTCCAAAACTGCACAGAGATAAACTAACTCCAACCTCATCTATGTCTACTTTTGGGTAGTTTGTGCCATGTCATATAAACAAATAGTACTTATTTCATCTGTCTTGAGACGGTGCTCTGGGCTGCTCTCCTGGAGCCCAGTGACTTTTCTAGATCCCATGAGACCCACAGAGGAAGTCCTACACAGAGAGTTCTGTCTCTCTAGATTATTAATATAATTGGATATAAAAGTGTTCATTCATCTGAGAAAAAGCTCCATGGGCTAACTAATACAGCAGCAATGGCATTCATCAAGTCAAGACTCTCTATTGGTAACTTTTCATTTTCCTAAGACTTGCAAGTAATAAAAAAAAGTAGAAAGAAATAATTTCCTATTATTTAACAGATGTGGTGCCTAATGAAAGCAGAATCTTTCAAATCATGCTGATAATTTGGGGAGCTCTTGATTGAATACACTACTGAATAAGAGGAACACAGGCATTCCATTAACTCAGGACAAAGCCTCAATGTGTAATGTCTAAAAACACAGATCTTCAACGGTATTCTTCACTACTCAAACTCTTTACAGCAGAGGTACCCCTACCCCCCCAAGGAAGGGGTCGAATCAGAGCTACAGCTGCCAGCCTATGCCAAAGCCATAGCAACGTGGGATCCAAGCCGAGTCTGCAACCTATACCACAGCTCACAGCAATGCCAGATCCCCAACCAACTGAGTGAGGCCAGGGATCGAACCCACATCCTCATGGATCCTAGTCTGGTTCTTAGCTGCTCAGCCACAAAGGGAACTCCTCACAGCGGCATTCTTAAGTCCCCTCTCCCACCAAGAAAAGAATATTCAAAAGTCAGGAATTTTCTATTTGGGCCAAAATGGTTTTTATCAAAGTAGAAGACAAAAAGAGTTAAAATGCCAAAGGGGGAAAAGGAAGAGTAGCAGAGAAAATAGAAGGACACAGATCATGCACTCAGCTATAATTATGCTTCACCTGGTCCTGAGGCAAGGGGAGGGATCGCCTAATAATAATTCTGACTATCTGGGTCAAAGGAACATGTCTGTACATAATGAGTCAAGCCCTAAAAAGGAAGAGACACAGAGGGAGGAGCCTCAGTGCTAATCAGTTGCTCAGCAACACCCACCTCTTAGGCTGGAAGGCTATCTCTGTTTTAGATCTGGAAACTCTGCCAAGTCAGTTTGAACAAAGGAAGATTAGAAAAGAATGGTCACCTACGAACATCAAGTGAACTCAGGGTTAAATGTATATGCACAGAAGCACTTACTTATGAGAGTCTGCTCATTCTGTTGCACCAGGAGTTTGCTCCCTCTACAGGGAGATACATCTAACCCCTCCCTTCTACTCAGCCACCCTCACCTCAGAAGGACATCAGAGAATGGTAAGGCCACGAGAGTGAAAGGGACCTCAGAGGGGATTTCCTTCCACCTGCTACCCAGCCCCAGCATCCTTCTGCAGCACATCTGACGGGTGGGCAGACAGCTGACACACCCCTGCCAATGTGCTCCTCTTGGTAGCACTTGGAAGCGAATGCAGACCAGAAGGATGTCTGTGTCACCCCAACAGCCCAGAAGCAGACTCAGAGATGGACCTGGAGTACAATTTTCCTCCCGTTAGGACAATAGGGTTTTCGTTGAAGGTCACATTATAAAAGCCTGGTCCTCTTTGTAAATGACAAGGAATTTGACGAATGTGTGGCATTTTTAATACCAAGCATTCTTTGAAAGTTAACAAGAAAGCCATTGCTCCCTGGACAAGTCCACTTTGACTCATTAAGCCCCATCTCTGGCCCCCTTATCTCCTGGCTAATTTCTATCTGGGCCATCAGGAGCCAGCCCCTGCTGGAGCCAAGTGAATGGTATGTTTCCCAAGTGGTTTGGCTCTGGTTTCCAGCACCATCATCCAGTGCTACCATTCCCTCCATTCCCTTAGTATTATTAATTTTAGAGCTGCACCTGTAGCATATGGAAGTTCCCAGTCTAGGAATCAAATTTGGGCTGCAGCTGTGCCTACATCACTGCCATGCCATAGCAATTTGGGACTGAGCCACATCTGTGACTTACACTACAGCTCATGGCAGTGCTGGATCCTTAACCCACTGAGTGAGGCCAGGGGTGGAACCCGCATCCTCATGGATACTACCACTGAGGCATGATGGGAACTCCCCTTCCATCCCGTTCTGAGAAGAGTTACCTGGAGCAGTTTCTGCTGGAAGATGGTGATGTCTCGGGGACTTGTGCAGTTGCGATTACGGGGCTTGAGGGGGCGGTGGATGCAGCACATGGTGAAGCAGACCATGTAGAGCACATACAAGGTGCCCAGGATGCAGAAGTACGGCCGCCCGTACCGCCTCCACTTGAAGCTCACCAGCTGCTTTACTGGTGTCTGTTCCAGGATCTGGCGAGCCTGCCATGGAAGAAGGGTACAGCTTGAGGTGACCACCGGAGCGAGGAGTTCTGGGTTTCCCACTGGGTCCCAGATGGGCAGGGTCACAGTCCACGTGAGCATCATTCATTCACTCTGCCTGCCATTTCTTTTACCATTAGTAAATCTCCACTGTCTTCCAGGCCTCATGCTGGTGCTAGAGATGAGCAGTGACCACAGTAAACACAGGACATATAGTACCACAGAGACTCTGAAAGATGAGCCATTGATGGTTGAGTGAAGGGAGAGGGATGAAGGATCACTCGGTAGAGTAGCCACAGCTCCCGCTGAGGCAGGGTGGTATGAGAAGATGGCAGATGCGGTGTGGATTGGGGACATGGCAGAACCTAGGGAGGGGTGGGCATGAGTTAGCCCATGTGAAGTAGCAATGGGCCAGATCATACCTTGTGAATGCCAAGGTAAGGAGTTTGACTTTGTTTTCCAACACAGTGGGAGACAATTGGCGGGGGTAGGTTCAAGCAAGAAGGTAGTCAGATTTGCCCTAAAAGTGTTGAAAGGAGTAACAGATGACATGAGGAGTAGGGTGTGGCCATAGTCTAAGCCAGGCGGTCAGTGCTCAGATGTGAGTAGATAGTGAGCAGTTAAAGACACTCATGGAAGTGGATGATGAATGGCATGGGGCATCAGAGGAAGCAGGACAAGGCAAGGCTAGAGCAGAGCTGAAAGGACTAACCCCTAGCAGAAAGACCATCTTTTCCATTGAACCTAGAGGGAAGGAGAGGAAGAATGGGCAGTTTCCAGATTCAGTGGGAAGAAGTGGAAAGCTGAAGGAGCTCCAGCTAGATAGCCTCTCTTCATCATGAGGTAGGAATCTGGGTCTCCCAACAGAACTGCAAGTGAAGGTGGTGAGGGATAGAAAGGGGGCTGGAAAGGAATTTCGAGGGAATAAAAAAGTAACTGTCCAAAGACAAGAATAAAATCTGTAGGAGAAGCTTGAGAGCTAGCTGAAATCAGAGACCAAGGATTCAAGGTGGCACAAGATCCAAGGGGCTGGAGTTCCAATTCCTAAGAAATCCTGATTGAAGCTTATTTGTTTCCAGGGACAGTCTCACGTTTTCCTCTACTCATGAATACCAGCAACCATCTGAATTTTATGGCTCTAGAATGATTCCTAGGAAATTGTTGGGTGGCAGATAAACAATGGGAACTAAATTTTGCCACCATCTTGGAGGTTCTAGAAAAAAGGACAAAGTATTTTCTACTCTCCTTAAATCTTCAACGAACGTTCCTTTCCCTCATATCGTTCAACCCACTATTGTCTGAATGAGCCATGCGTTTTTCCCTCTCTTGGAAAACTCTCTCTTTCCTCATCTTCCTGGTGACTCCCACCTCCCCCCTGGAAGCCCAGTTCCAGCATGACCTCTGAGACACCTTCTCTGGTCCAACCAAGCCAAGGTAACCTCGTTCTGCTGCCCCTGTGCATAGTACAGACCCTATGATGGCTTATGCTGTACTCTAAGACAATTACTGAGGACAGGGATGGGCAATTGGCAACACTGACTGACAGGAACTGCATTTTAATGATTTCTGTATTCTCAGTTCCTGCTAGAGTGCCTGGGATGCAGCAAAGAAGCTCAGTATGCTGAATGAATGAATGATAGGGAGCAATTTCTATTTGGAGAGTTCCTCTTCCATAAGTTTAGTATGAGAAAGGAAGAGGGAGGGAACAGAGCTAAGCAGAGGAAGAGTAGAGTTAGGAATGAGGTAGTGACTGGAATTTTCTCCCATAGGTCCCATCACTCTGTCCTCAATTCCATCTGTTTTACAGGGCAGGGCAGTATCTGGAGCCCAGAATCTTAGCAAATGGACATGTTCTGCACAGACACCTGACAGCACCTAAACCCTCATGGTATCCATACCTCCCGCTTCTTAGAAGAGACCACAAGCTCTAGAAAGGACACGTCTTCTCCCAGGAGTCAATCTCCGTCAGGTCATAGAGAGTGGAGGTGAGCGGGCCACACGTCCACTGGATGTGCTTCCGCTTCTGCATCAGGTGCTGGAACATCTGAGAGAACACAGGGGTGAGCTGGAGGGCCAGTGTGCAAGGATCTGTCCAAGGGGAACCACACAATTGAAGAGGAATTAACAAGACTCTGTTTACATGAACGCTCTTTTAATTTTGTGTCTATCTCTCCTTCCCACAAAACCTATAAAGATCTGAAAGAAGGGAATAGACAAAGGGAGCAGAACTTTGGGTACCACAGCAGAAATCCTCAAGTAAGATTCTCCAATCCACCCGAGTCCTGAGGCTGAGGGTGTTAGAGATGGGGTCAGAAGTAAGGGACCACCACCCTTTTGGGGAATTTGGGAAGAAGAGTCAGGAGAAGGACAATGTGGGATTCGGGGAGCATCCCTCACCACGGTGTTGCCCTGCACTCCGGCCAGCTTGAAGGGGGTGAGACCCTCGTGATTGGGCACGAGCTCCAGGGACTGTAGGTGGTCCCCACGCCCGTCATAGGACAGCAGCAGGTTGTACATCTGGCAGGCAAAGGTTTTGTTGGGCTGGAGGACGAGGATGTGCAACACTGTGTTTCCTGGGGGAGGACATGTGGTGTCACGTAGCCACTGGGACCAGAGTCCCTGAGGCTACCCATGGACTCTGCCCCAGGGTGGGGGGGCCCAAGGGCTGCTCCAGCCCCTCCGCTCACACCCCCGCATCCCCGCTCCCCCTCCAGCCCAGCTCTTACCCAGGGAGTCCTGGGCCCGGATGTCAGCTCCATGATCAATGAGTAGCCTCACCATCTCCTCACTGCCCATGCAGGCAGCAAAAGACAAAGGATACTCTCCTGGGGATGCAGAGGACACCAGGCATGAGAGTGCAGCTGGGGTGGGCAGCCTCTTGCTCCCCCTTTCTCAACTCTGGGCCGGAAACACTTGTCAGCAGAGGCAGGGCTGGTGCAGAGGGTCGTGGGGTAGGCAGTTGGCTCTGGCCCTCAGCCCTTTAAGGGCTGCCCTCTGCCAGCTTCCCTGAGCCTGGAGCCCCCCTCAGAGCCCCCCCACCCTGATTTGCTCCTGCCCACGTGCCTACCCTCCAAGCCCTGGGCCTGACTCTCACCAAAGTAGATGAGGTTCTGGGGACTGAGGCGGTAGGCTGAGCCTACAGCTCTTGCAGAAACATTGGCCCCGTGGGCGAGCAGGGCTTTCACCAAGTTCACGTTCTGATTCATGATGGCTATGTGCAGTGCCGTCTGACCTGGACAAGAGAGTCGGTCATGTGATCTATTCCCAGTTCTTTCAGAGACACAGCATTCCCTGGCTGATGGGGGTCCCTGACAGATCCTTGCGTGGATTTCTGCCCTTTACTGGGCAGAATGGTGTGAGACTGAGGACAGTTGGCTCACTCAGCTATCCTACCTCTCAGGTACTGGGGGCGGCAGATAAAAGTAATCACTCTAGAGCTTCTTTGAAAGCCATAGAGTTCTGTCCTTCATGGCACATAGAAAGAGTTGAAGGAAAATAAGAAATGGCTCAATTAACAAGTCAACAAATAACAAATACTGGAGAGGATGTAGGGAAAAGGGAACCCTCCTAACTGTTGGTGGAAATTTACCACAACCACTATGGAAAACAGTATAGAGATTCCTCAGAAAACTAAATATAGAACAACCACATGATCCAGTAATCCCAGTCCTAGGCATATATCAACACAAAACTTTCCCTGAAAAAGATACATGCACCCCTATGTTCATTGCAGCACTATTCACAATAGCCAAGACATGGAAACAACCTAAACGTCCATTGACAGATGGAAGGATTAAGAAGATGTGGTACATATACACAATGGAATACTACTTAGCCAGCAAAAAAGAACAAAAGAGGAGTTCCCTTTTTGGCTGTCTTAGTAGTTAATGAGCCCTACTAGGATCCATGAGGATGTGGGTTCCATCCCTGGCCTCACTCAGTGGGTTAAGGATCTGGCATTGCCATGAGCTGTGGTGTAGGTCACAGACTTGACTCAGATCCCACATTGCTGTGGCTGTGGCCAGCAGCTGTAGCTCTGATTCTACCCCTAGAATGGGAACTTCCATATGCCATGAGTGCAGCCCTAAAAAGCAAAAAAAAAAAAAAAAAAGGAAAAAAATATTGCCATTTGCAGCAACATGGATGGAACTAGAGACTCTCATACTAAGTGAAGTAAGTCAGAAAGAGAAAGACATACCATATCTGGAATCTAATATATGGCACAAATGAACCTTTCCACAGAAAAGAAAATCATGGACTTGGAGAACAGACTTGTGGTTGCCAAGAGGGAGAGGGAGGGAGTGGGATGGACTGGGAGTTTGGGGTTAGTAGACGCAGACTATTGCATTTGGAGTGGATAAGCAATGAGAACCTGCTGTACAGCAGAGGGAACTATATCCAGCCACCTGTGATGGAACATGATGGAGGATAATGTGAGAAAAATAAGGTATATATACACTGATCACTTAGTATATATATATGTATATATATATATGTGTGTGTGTGTGTATATATAATATATATATATGTATTAGTTGGGTCACTTTGTTGTACCACAGAAATTGATAGAACATTGTAAATCAACTATAATAAAAAATTTGAAAAAAAAAGAAAAACTGGCTCAAGGAGGTCATGGATATTCAGAGTTCAGACTAGAACCTTTGCATTCCTCTCAACTCAAGGGAGTCCTTCTTGAACCCTCCGCCACACCTTCCCAACCTACTCTCAGATGCCCCCCTACCTGTGTTCACCTTGAAAGATCGTTCAGGCTCCTCACCTACACATGGCTCACATATGGTGGGCTCCTTGACCAGCTCCGGGGCAGCCTCCATCAGCACGGTGGCAGCCTCCAGGTTGTCGTAGAGGGCAGCTACGTGCAGTGCTGTCTCCCCCAGGGCTCCTGGAGCGGAGTGAGACAGGAGCATCAAACATTCCCCACAGACACTGTCCAGGGCCCCTTGGCAGAACCTTTCTGAGTCCCAGAGTGGGGGGCGGGGACTTCTGTCCCTTCTCCATCACAGCAAACTCGGATCCCACCTCGTTGCCGAAAGTCACAGGTTCGGTCCAGCAGGAGTTTCTTCAGGACACACAAGTCATTCTCCTTGGCTGCCCGAAGCAGAGGTGATTCTCGAATCCTGGGAGAGGATGAACAGGAGTCAGAGACAGACAGGATGGCAGGGAGGCCAAGAGCAGAGAGGTACAAAGACAGCTCCTGCCCAGGACACACCAAGTAGGCGGTGACACCCTGGATCGTGGCTTCCCAGACTCAAGCTGAGGGTCAGACTGGGGTGAGAGCCTGGTTCAGCTTCTCCCATGTGGTGGCATCTTGTCTCCTCTTCCCATGGGTCCTTGTGGCTCGGCTGAATGAGGGAGGCTGCCCAGACCGTGGAACCAGTGGTCATGCTGGCCCTGGCCGGGTCAATCTAAGATGAGTAAATGCTTTGAGGACTTGGGAATCTAGAGCAGATGGAGGAGAGGGGCTTTCTGCCTGGGTTTCCTCCCTGCACACAGGCCTGCAGAACCAGCTCTGTTTAGATCATGAGCTGCTTAAGTTCTGCCTACCTACCTCAGGGGCTATTCAGATACACAGATACACATTCCTGCTGGGCTGAGGGCGGGGGATGGACGGGGAAGGCTCTGTCTCTCCTCTAGTTTACCCTTGGACTCAAGTTTCTAAATACTTTGTTAAGTGAAGAGGAGCACGGCTCAGGGCTTCTCTGAGCATGTGCAGCTCGGAGTGGGAGGAAGGAACTCTGGGGACACATCCATCCTGTAGGACCTCTGCCGGTTAATCTTTGCTTCTCCCCTGCCTGGACGAGCCAAACAAGAGATAGAGCTGATTCCTGCTGGGCAAGTATGTGTTGTCTCTGAAGGTGAACACAGAGCCTGGTAGGTTGAGGGTTGCGAGGCGAGAGGTAAAAGGCAGATAAACAGATTGACTGGGGTTCCCCTGAGTTTGCCAGCCCCAAATGTTTCTCTTCCAATGGCCCCCTGAACCCAAGAGAGAAGTTTTATTCTTTTTCTTTTTTTCTGCACTTGCAGCATATGGAGGTTCCCAGGAGAGGGGTCGAATCTGAGCTGTAGCTGCTGGCCTACACCACAGCCACAGCAACACCAGATTTGAGCTGCGTCTGCAACCTACACCAGCACATGGCAAGGTCTGATCCTTAATACACTGAGCAAGGCCAGGGATTGAGCTGATGTCCTCATAGATATAAGTTGGGTTCATTTTTACTGTGCCATAATGGAAACTCTGAAGTTTCATTATTTCAAGAAATAGCTTTTGGAAGTTCCCATTGTAGTGCAGGGGAAACGAATCTGAATAGTATCCCTGAGGATGTGGGTTCGATCCCTGGCCTCACTCAGTGGGTCAGGGATCTGGTGTGTTGTGAGCTGTGGTGTAGGTCACAGATGCGGCTCGGATCCCATGTTGCTGTGGCTGTGGTGTAGGCCGGCAGCTGTAGCTCCGATTGGACCCCTAACCTGCCATCCTCCATATGCCTCGGGCGCGGCCCTAAACACCCCCCCCCCCAAAAAAAAGAAGTAGCTTTTGACTTCCAGGCTGAGCTTGCATCTGCCCCTCAAGGAAGCGTGCTCAGGAGGGACCGGCAGAGTGCAGGCCAGCCCCCCACCCAACTCACCTAGACTCCCGGTGTGAGCGTGCCCAGCTCAGGACAACCTGGGCCAGGACTCCAGGCTTCTGGCCCATGGCCCTCTGGAGAGGGGTCCAGGAACCAGCTCTTTCCTGGCTAGGACCTTAGTCCCACTCAAGTGCAGGAGGATGGAGGGAGACTAAAGTTTCTGCAGCAGGGCCTGAGACGGGGGTTGGTAAGCACGCAAGGAGCTCTTTCCCGAACGGGGGCTCAGACGGCACTCAGGGCCTGCTTCACAATGCATGAGACCCAGTGCCAAATTAAAACGCCAGCCCCCTTGTCCAAAAAGTATTAGGAATTTCAAGGTCATGATGACCTGACGCATTAAACCAAGTGTGGGCCCCTGTGCAACTGAAGATCCCCCTGCCCATGAGCCCAGCCCTGGCTGCCCCCCGTCCCCCCCCCAGTCTGCTAACAGCAGCTCTTGTGGATGAGAGACAAGCCCTGCAGACACCCCGAGGCAGAGGCTCATCTTCCAGGGTCTGGACCTCGGGGCTGGCCGTGATATGTTCTGACCCCAGGAGCGCCAGCCCTGCCTGAACAGCCACCTTCCCAGGAGCAGGCCCAGGCCTTTCTCAATCTCTGTCTCCTCAGGACCTGGCACAGCCCTGCACCCAGGAGACTCAGTAAAAGGTAGACGGACCCTATGAGTCAGCACTGGGACTCCCCCGTGTCACCTGGGCTTCCCTGGTCAGCAGGTCAGCTCCAGGTATTATATAGACGAGAGCTCTCCTCCCTGTTCCCCTGCTCACGACTCTCATTCTCGTCAGTGATAATTCCTCACTCCCTCTTAAATCAGCAAGTGTCCTAAAACCCACAGGATCGCAGGCCTTCCCGGCAAGTTGCTCCCTGCTCGCCTGTACTCCTGCACCCACCTGTCCCTGCTCCTCCCCTGGATGCTCCTCTCTGGTACCTGGGACATGAGCTCTGGCACTGAGCTCTGGGCTGCTCCAGGGAGGGGACAGACCCAAGAGGGCAGAGGGCTCGTAGCTCAGGGACGGGGGGCCAGGGAGCAGCCTTACCTCTTCTGTTGCAGCATGTGGGCTTCATCCAGTTGCTGATCCCAGTCTTGCTGTCCCACCAGCCAGGAGGTCAGAAGTTTCTGCAGCTGGATCCAGAACCCTCTGGCCTTGGGCGGCGGAGCCCCCATGTCTCCTCCTTGTAGGCACTGGCAAGTTATAGGGCTGTGGTTCAAGGGAGCCAGGCTAGGACTCAGCAGCAACTGCAGTGGAGGCAGGGGGGTTGGGGCTGGGGTGGGGAGTGAGCGTTTCTCCAGGGTGGCGTGTGCGGTGTGCAGTCTGTGGCTGTGGGGTGTGGGGATGTGTGCACGTGCACCCAGGGGACTGAAGGCCCAGCCAGGAGAGAGAGGCTTTAACTGGAGGGGGAGGAGCTCTTTCTAGAGCAAGCCCCTGGGGCCCTGACCCTGCCCTGGAGCCTGAAGGGGCGGGAGGAGGGAGCTGGTTCCTATCAGTGGGCTAGGGCGGCTGAGACTGGGAGCGGAGAGGGGAGGGGCGGAGGAATCTGGACTGGGAGCTTCTGGAGAGGGCCCAGAGATGGGTCCCGCAAGCGAGGGGAGCAATTACCTGGGATGCAGGAGTGTGCAGAAGCAAAGCCCTCCAGCTCAGCAATCAGGCAGGTCCGGGTTTGAATCTGGGCCCTGAGTCCTTGCACATCAGTTAGGTGAGCTTTCTGGGCCTCAGTCTCCTAATCTGTGAAATCTGTAACACCTGCCCAGTCTCAGGACAATGAAAGGCACAATCAATTGTGACAGCTTGACAACCGTGGCTTCTCCTTCCTTAGATGGGCTCCAGCCCCCCCAGGACTGCTTCTCTGAGCTGTGGTCCCCTCTGCCCTCCCCACCCACAGCCCTGCCTCAGAGGACCTTTCCTGGCTGCCCCTCCTCTAGAGGAAGCCCAGTGACTCCTCTTCCCTTCCAGCTCCTCCCTTCCAGTTAGAGGAGACCCCAGAGAGGCCTGTGCTTCTACAGAGGTTGAACAGCAGGAACTGAGCGGAGGTGGAGGAAATCATGGGACTCTCCAGGAATGAGTCAACAGGAGGAGTTTGGGTAAAGATAAGACAGTTTTAAATTAATTTATGATATGAGAGTTTCTAGTTCTCTTCCTGATTGTTTTCAAACAGGAGTGTCCATAGTATTGAATTGCAGTCACTCAAAAGACCTATGAGGTACCTGGAAACAGGAACAAGGTACCTCCTTATTGGCTAAGTGAGAACATACAGCAGAAAGGGGTTCCTGTGACTTCCTGGGGCTGGTGGCACAGTTGGAGATGGCTTGCAAGGTCCACGTCACACAGGAGATCCCCTTGCCTCTTGGGAAGCTTCTGCCTACAGAAAGATGAGAGGCTGGAGTGGAGATAAGCTGGGGACCCTTCCCCCTGTCCCTTGGGGGTTCTTTGGGAGCAGGGACTCCTCCCTTCTTTGGCTGTAAGAAAGAGAGTCCTCCTCCAGTGATTGGATGGACAAAAGAACCCTTAGGGAAGGATGGAAATTGAAAGGAAAATAAATAAGGAAAGGAAGAGGAGGTGCCTGAGATGGGAGGAAGCGTGCTGCCCCTGCCCCCCTGCCTGGGAGGGGGGAGATACTGGCTGGGAAGGGGGAGGGGTCACCTTGTGGGGCATTTTTCTGCTTTGCTGGGGGTTGGGGCAGTGTGCGGTTGTAATGACCTCCGAAGCCTTGGGACTTCCAGTCTAAGGAGATGGAGGGAGCGATAAGGGTGAGGTGGGGGGTGTAGATGTGCTGATAAGCAGGGGCCAGCTGAGGAAAGGAGCACCTGCCCAGGAAACATTCAACCCATAAAGTTAGTCCTGGGGGCGGTGGGGGCGGGAGGGCCCGGTCAGAGCCGCACAGAGCAGGTGTTGCAGGGGTTGGCCACCAAGGGCACGGTCCTTGGGTCTTGGCGGCGGCGGGGGGGGGGTCTCCCACGCTCAGTCCATGCACTGTCTTCTCCACAGGAAGGGCAGAAGCCAGTTGCCTGAAGGGAACCAGGTTGTCCCACCTGTCCCAGCTGGGAGGAAGCTGGAGATGAAGAAATGGCTTCCTAATCCTTGAGTTCTCTCCTCCTCTGCCCTCTGGCTCCCCTTCGCCACCCGATCCCGCCATCCCCTTGGTCACGTCCTGCATGGCCACTCCATTCTCCCTTCTCTCCATCCTCCCATGGCTTTCTGCAGGCAGGGACACTGTAACAGCTCTGCCTCAGGCAGCAGCTTCCTAGCCCAATGATGCCTCAAGATCTAACATGAGTCTGTAAGCGCAGGTCGGGCCCCTCACCCCACCATCTTGTCCCAGAGAACCTTGGCACCAAAGCAGCTAGACCTCTTCTTCTGATGTGATAAAGAGGAGGAAAACATATTAATCTGGATTTCAATTTTCAGGTGATCCATCCCCACCCTGGCTGCCTATAGCCATGTAGGGAAATAATTTGAACACTATACTTTTTTTTTTTTGTCTTTTGTTGTTGTTGTTATTGTTGTTGTTGTTGTTGTTGCCATTTCTTGGGCCGCTCCTGCGGCATATGGAGGTTCCCAGGCTAGGGATCGAATCGGAGCTGTAGCCACCGGCCTATGCCAGAGCCACAGCAATGCGGGATCCGAGCCGAGTCTGCAACCTACACCACAGCTCACGGCAACGCCGGATCGTTAACCCACTGAGCAAGGGCAGGGACCGAACCCGCAACCTCATGGTTCCTAGTCGGATTCGTTAACCACTGCGCCACGACGGGAACTCCTGAACACTATACTTTTTTAAAAAAAATTTTTTAAGATTTTAATTTTTTCTATTACAGTTGATTTACAATGTTCTGTCAATTTCTGCTGTACAGAACATTATCCTCCATCATATCCTCCATCATATTCCATCATATTCCTTGACAGGTGACTAGATATATTTCCCTGTGCTATATGGCAGGATCTCATTGCTTATGCACTCCAAATGCAATTGTTAATCTATTAACCCCAGATTCCCAGTCTGTCTCACTCCCTCTCCCTCCCCCTTGGCAACCACGAGTCTGTTCTCCAAGTCCATGATTTTCTTTTCTGGGGAAAAGTTCCTTTATGCCATATATTAGATTCCAGGTATAAGTGATACCATATGGTATTTGTCTTTCTCTTTCTGACTTACTTCACTTAGTGTGAGAGTCTCTAGTTCCATTCATGTTGCCACAAATGGCATTATTTTGTTCTTTCTTATGGCTGATAACAGCATAGTATTCCATTGTGTATATATACCACATCTTCTTAATCCATCTGTTGATGGACACTTAGGTTGTTTCCATGTCTTGGCTATTATGAATAGTGTTGCTATGAACATAGGGGTGCATGTATCTTTTTCAATGAAATTTTTGTCCTGATAAATGCCCAGGAGTGGGATTGCCTGGACAGTATATTTTAAAACGCCAATGGCGATCGTCATTGGATGGTGGAATTCTTAGCCTTTTATGTTTTTCAGACTTTGACAAATAATTCTGGAGTGAGAAACAAAGGTAAAGGGACCCCTAGTCTCCTAGGAGCATGTACACCACTGCACAGGGCGTCAGGTGGGTAGGTGGGGAGAAAACTGAAGCAGTGACAGTCAGGATTGCCCCATAAGACACCCCCGCCCCAGCCCCCAGCAACCCATACTTAAAGAGCTGGAGATGGCTTCTCAGTTTGTTAGCAACCAAGAGGCTCCTCTCCCAAAATAGCCAGGAGGAGGTGAGCAATTTTTTTTTTCCATGCAAACATCATTTCCTGGGCCTGCAAGTCAATGAGTGCAAGGAAGGGGTGACAGAATCACCTGCTAACTTAATCTTGCCTCTCCCATCCTCAAGTGACCTCCTGTAATACTCCCCGGTCACCCTGCCACCTGGCTTGGATCACCTGGAGGAACACAGCAAGCAGCAACTGCTGTCCTGTCCAGGGGGCAGCCTTGGGGTATCCGTGGGAGGAAAGTGCCCCAGGCCCTTCCATTTATGCAACCCCCCTCTTTCAGGAAGTGTGCGTGTCTCTGAGCACATCCTCACCGCTGCATTAGGTGGTTCATTCAGGTGTCAAGTGCATGGCTGCCAGGAGAGGTGTGAGCTGGTGGTGACAGTTTCAGCCTGTCTAAAGTGTCCTCCCTCCTGTCACTCAGGGCTTGTATCAATCTCTGGCTTTCCAGGGCAGGCCTGTCTCCCTGAAGCCACCCTACCCTACCCTGCCCCCAACCACCTCTGCTCCAGGTAGCAGATGCTAATTAGCCACAACCCATTCCTCCCTGCAGATCTGTGCCCACCAGGGTCAAGGGCAGGGCCAGCCTGGGGATATGAAGGCCGGTTTTTTGAGACCCCTTATGTGGGATCCTTGCCTCTACCACACTGTTTTTTCTCTCCGGGCTCTAACTCCTCTGACCCTTTAGAGCCTGAGCCTCTAGCAGCTCCCCCTCTGTATCTTGAGTACAAAAGGATGTGCACTTCTATTAGCACAAGAGGGCAAAGGCTAGGAAAAGGGAAAGCTAGGAAAAGATGGGGGAAGGACGAGGAACGAGAGCACAGGTTCCACTTGGGTCCAGGGTCGTCTTCTCCCTGTCTCTGTCTGTCTCTCACTCAGAGTGGGTACCTTGTCCTCCCTCCACACTGCCCTCCCCCTCCCTCATTTTTGATGGATCCAAGTTTCATGCACAGCTCAGGACCTGAATATCTGCATTTCAACATCCAGTCTCGGCCTCAGCTTCCGCAAGTAGCTTCCCTTCAAGAAAGGCGGCACAGAGGCCTGAGAAGGTGTGATATTTAGACTCTAAAGAATAGTTGAGAGGCCTACTCTGCCCTTTTTTATCAATATGATCTTCAGTGAGCAGGTCATTTACTGTGAGAGCCTCAGTTTCCTCATCTAGATAATGGGTACAGCAATACTATGATTCTGAGTCCTGGTTGCCATGGGGATCTGACGATATAATGGACAGTAAAGACTCCACAAACTCTGAAGTCAACAGAGGATGGCCCCCTATGGTCACCCAGAAGCCTCTGCTGTCCCCTGCCAGCTACTCTCCACGCTCCTGCCTGCCTGTGGAATTCTCCCTCCAGTGAGGCAGGGTGAAGGTGGAGCCCACGGCTGTGATGTCACAGAGCTCATGACATCAGAAGTCCTGCGGAAGGGAAAGGGAGAAGAGGGTTCTGGGAAGAGGTAAGGGCAGGGACAACGGACCAGGGAGGGCAGAGGGGGAGCCTTCTGGGCACTGGGGACCAGGGAAAGCCAACAGCAGCAAATGGGCAGGCCCATGACTTCCCTGGGCTCCCAGCTCTGCAGGACAGTGTTCCTGGCAACCATTCTGCTGCTGCTGCAGTGGGTGAAGGGGGTGAAGCCTCAGAAAGGGAGCCTGGGCCCTTATGAGAGGAGTCAGAAGGAGAAAACACCCTCGACAGGTGGGTGGAGAAGGCAGATGAGCTTGGAGTCACAGATCAGAGCTCTTTGGAGCCAGAGCATCATGCCTCAGGCCAAAGTGAAAGCTGGGATAGGTTTTGGAGTTCCTGTCGTGGCTCAGCAGAAAACGAGCCTGACTAGTATCCATGAGGACACATGTTCGATCCCTGGCCTCGCTCAGTGGGTTAAGGATCTGGCATTGCTGTGAGCTGTGGTGTAGGTTGCAGACGGGGCTCAGACCCTGTGGCTGTGCTGTAGGCCAGCAGCTATAGCTCTGATTCGACCCCTAGCATGGGAATCTCCATATGCCATGGATGTGGCCCTAAACAGATAAAAAGAAAGAAAGAAAGCTGGGATAGGTTTGGGTTCTGGGTGGTCACCCCAGACCCCACTACTGCAGCAAGAGTGTCATGGGAAGGGAGCTGGAACGGAGGGTCCTTGCCAGGGCCGTACTCAGGGAGGACGAGGGTGGCAGGAAGTGAATGGGGCTGTGTGAATGCTGGACCAGGGTCTCCTAAGTTCTTCCTTCTCTAAGATGGTCCCTCACCTCAGATGATGTAACACTTTGGAGGCAATCTGAGTTGGCAATGGGGCATGTGTGAACTTGAGTTGGGGCGACTGTTGCACACAGACCGGAAGAGACCTCCGGATGAGTGTCACCTCTGCAGTCACAGACAAGGGGGTGGGTGGATGGGCTCTCAGGTTCCCCAGCTCCTTCCCCTTCCTGGTGCGGGCCAGTGGCAGGGTGGGGGCAGTTAGAACCAGTCCTTTCATGCCATCCCCTCTCCCCTGTTCCAGACCCAGAGCAAGAGCAGTTCGAAGAGCACTTTGTGGCCTCTTCCGTGGGTGAGATGTGGCAGATGGTGGACATGGCCCAGCAAGAGGACAAGAGATCAGAGACAGCAGCCATCCGTGACCACCTGTTTGACCTCGCCTTCTGCTTGAACCTGGCCAGCATCATGGTTTTTTTATGAGGGATGTTGAGGCAGAGGCGGTGGGCTGGTTCCTGGTGGAGGAGCTGGACATCTACCTCCGCTTCATGATAGCGTACTGACCCTCTCTCTCTGTGAGGCTCCAGGGCTCTTCTCCCTGGACGCAGCTTCAGAGAGATCTTTTCAGCCATCCACAGCCACCACCCAACTGCCTCCCCATGCCCCGAGTGCCATCCCCTAGACCCCAGACCCCTGCCCTTCTCCCTTCCAGCCTCTCCTGGATTTGTTCAGGACAACAGACTTGGGGAAGGAGGCAGCAACAATGAAAGTAATAACAAACCCTGAAAACCACTGGGGGCCACTTAATTTTGTCCCTACCTCTGCTTAATCACCCAACCTCTGGCCCACCAACCTTCAGACCAACTACTGGTTCTTTCTTTGTCTCATGTCCATGGAACTCTGCTTGGCATTTTCTCCTCCTTTTCAGTCTGACTTCTAGGTGGAGCACATATCAGGAAAGAGTCTTTATGAGACAAGCAGAAGCCAAGGACCAGGTTTTATTTGGGGAGCAGAATGGGAGAGAAGTCCATCCTGATTTCATGGACAGGTCAAGGAGACAATGATACGTCCATACTGAGGGCTCTTTGGCAACTGGCCAGCTTACCAGAGTTGGCAGCGGGTGGAGGGGTTCATGGGAGCACCAGGGGGGCAGTGGAAGTGTCTGGCGAAGGCTGGGCTGTTGCTCACGGGCCCGTGGGTTCGGAGGATAGCAGGGCTGTGAGTATCTCGAGGATCCTGGAAGTTGGGGTCCTTACACATGACCTGGGGGGAAAGAGAGGTCCACACAAGCTAAGGAGAAGAGCAGGGTCAGAGTTCCCATTGTGGCACAGCGGAAACGAATCCAACCAGGAACCATGAGGTTGTGGGTTCGATCCCTGGCCTTGCTCAGTGGGTTAAGGATCTGGCATTGCTGTGAGCTGTGGTGTAGGCTGACAGCTACAACTCCAATTAGATCCCTAGTCTGGGAACCTCCATATGCCGTAGGTGCAGCCCTAAAAAGAGAAGAAAAAAAAAAAAAGAGCAGAGCAGGGTTGATGAGGGTTAAGAGGACCCGGCAGAGCTGGTGACCAGGTGGTGATGAGGGATAGCAGACAGAGGCAAAGACGGGGACAGGAACATTCCAAGGACCACACGAAGACAAGATATTTGCCACTTGTAGGTCATTTAATCTGGCAGTGGGTACTCAGGGGAGGGCTGTGCTACGTAATCTTACCATTTATAAGTCACCTGGAGGTGGTCTATTGTAAACTCTGCAGGGGTCTTTGCACGTTCTGAGGAATTGGGGGCCATGTATGTTGAGGGAGCATGTGGCCCTTGGGGGGGGTTATGTCAAGTGGGGACCACTTGACACCTGAGGGTGAAATTGCAGAAGCGGAATGCGGTCTGTGGACCTTCTGTTAAGGCTTTTGTTGAGGGATGTGTATTTCCAGGAGAAGAAGCGAAAGAAGAAAAATGTTGGGCTCATTCCAAGGAGGGATTTGGGAGAAGAGGTTCTGAGGGTTATTCGTGTTATTATTATCATTGCTGAATTTGGTGGAAGAATTGGCAGTAACCTGAACGGATGGTCCCAATGAGACATGAGTGAAAGGATGAGAGTGGGGATGTGGGCAGAAGAGGGTGGGGAGCTTTGAGGGAAGATGATCAAGGGGAGGAGAGAGCCTTGGGGTGTTAACACTCAGGTATTTATCGGATGCGGGGTGAGCCCTGGTGGGAGGGGTCAGCCGCTTACCTGGGCATAGCTTCGGAAGAAGAGCTGCTGGGGGCTCAGGTCCTGGTTGGGTAGGGTGGTCTCCCCATGGTACCATAACAGCCTCTGGTTGTATGCCTGGATGTAGGAGTGGGATGGAGAGCAGCCCTCAGAACCCAGACCCGTGGCCATTCAGAAGTCCGATGCCTCACCCGCAATACCCAACGCCAGTTCCTGGCCCTTCTTCCCAAGTTCTACCCCGACGCACTGGTCTGAGCTGGGAGAAAATATACTTGTCGTTAGATCTATGGATATCATAGAAAACAGGGCCCTGTGGAGTAGGAAGGGGGGATCCTCACATTGCCATCTATTCAGTGGGGACGTGAAGGGCAGAAAGCTTTGCTTATTTGCATCAGGGATGGAGGAAGGAAACACTGGGGACAGGCTGTCTAGCCTGCTGGTAAATACAGGTCCTGGCCCTTGGGATGTGAGTTACCTGCAGTGCAATGGCCAGCCCCCCTGTGTCTGCGGCATCCTCCAGGAATGAGCAGGAGCCATTGAAGGAGATTCCACTGGGTAGTGGAAAGCCAGCATAGTGGCGCTCCAGGCACTGCAGCGCCTCCTGTAGGGCATGGGAGTCACAGGCCGGGCAGCCCCCAGGGAGTACTGTTGAAAATGGGACAAGGGCATGAAATGGTGAGGCAGGATGCAAAGGTGAGGACATGGGGGTACCGCAAAGCGAGCTGGCTCCCAGGAGCATGGTGGAGGCTTCAGGACCATCCCACCCGGAGCCCTCACACAGCCTCCCTTTCTCCTCCTCTAGGCCCCCCTTTGGGACCTTCACCTGGGTTCCTGATAGCCGAGGCTTACTCACACAGCTGGTAGAAGATGTGCAAGAGCTCATGGGCCATGATGCTGCCAGCAGCGCCGTAGTTCACGGCTCTAGGGAAACAGGCTTGTCTTACCCCCAGAATCCTTCCAGGTTTTTGGCCCCAATTCTCTCGCCACAATTCCCACCCATCACTCATCATAACATGGTGACTCTTGGGAAACAGCCTTCCCACCCTCACAGAATGGCTTGTACCTGGGGTAGTCAGGGTGGAAGAATGGGGGTTGGAGGAGTCCAGCTGGAAAGACTACCACATGGTCAGATATTGAATAGTAAGCATTGACCCTCCAGGGGGACACGTGCCACCTGTGGGAAGAGTAGCTCCATCATTTACTGTCCCCCCCACCCCCACCCAGATACATGTGGCCCTTCCCAAATACTGTTACTGCTCCTGCTCCCCCGGCGTTCTTTCCTACTCATTTTGGATGGCTAGCTCTAGGATGCCATGTCTTGTGCCCATACCTGTGGCTGGGGAAAGGCTGCAAGAAACTCCGGGTGATTCTAGCTCGGCTGGATCGGATGCCGCTCAGGAAGGATTGTAGGAAGCTGGGTCCTAGTTGCATCTGGGAGGAGGCAGGAGGTGACTCGGATACACAGAGACAAATGAAGACGCACACTCTTGTGCCCTGACGGGGGTGTGTGAACCCAGACAGATAAGCCCGGACACACAACCATTCCAAGAATAATGGAAAACCAACTCTGTGACACCACCACATGCTCGTGCAAATAGGCTTCACGCATACCAGCACACACACTCAAGCAAGTCACACAAATGCATGGGGCCATGTGTCCACACATATGCATCATGAACTGAAAAGATTCTATTCTTCTGCTGGCAAGACCCACAGTGTGACTCTTTGCCCATCAATCCCTGGCAGCACCAGGGCAAGGGCAGTGCTGGTTAGGATCAACCAGGGAAAAGGACCTTCTGCCCCTCAGTGGGACAGGGATGGTGAGGAAGTTGAGAACAAAAAGAGGAGCTGGCAAGGGCAGGGACCCACATCGTCGTATTCCTGCGTGGCTGGGTCTGGCTTCAGGGCCCATTCTGGGGCCCCCATCTTCACCTGAAGTTTGGTGATCTGGGAGGAGACAAAAAGGTAGAGGGAACCTAGCCACCCCAAGTCTAGCTGAAGGAAGGGCTCCTGCTCACTGCCCTGTCACTGCTGTGTGTGCAGCACATTGGTGTTTATACTTGCTCTGTACCCTGCGCCTTTAGCACCCTATTGAATGCTGGATCAAGAGATCACCCAGGCACTGTGATCTCTTAATCCAATATTCAATTTACACCTGCTGCACGTTCCCACGCTGTCTCCTTCCAGCCTTACCCTGTCCTGGGCCTCTCTCTGGGTCTCTTCATCCATCCAGGGAAGGCTTTGGAGGCGAGCAATGAGGGCATCCTTGATTGCAGTGAATAATTCCATGGCCTGGGGGCAGGAGGGGCAGGATAGAGAAATAGGATCAGGCTCAGCCTTGGTCCTGGGTCCTGCCCTCTAGGAAGTGGCCTTGGCCCTGAGGAGCTTCCAGAAAGAAAAAATGGAAAGTGATATTTACTAGTGACCAAAACCCAGGGTACAGAGAGCTGTGGAGATAGGATGAAGGTATTAAGGACAGAAGGGAAGGTGGGAACTGGTCTTTCATGGTGGGGGAGGCAGTTCCTTCCAGTGGGGAGAGCTTAGCCTTTCTCTTGGCCAGGCAACCCGCTCAGAAAGTGGAGGGAGGAAGAGGGCCACCGTGCCCTTCCCTGCTCTCCTGGGCCCTTGTCCTCATGCCCTCTTTCTTAAGGCCTGCATTTCCTCCTCCATCTCCCTGGGTTCTTCAGCTTCCCAGCAGCTGAAATCATCCCAGCTTCACACCCTGACAGTGTAGTTACTGCCTTCTCAGCTATCTACCATCTTGGATAGTTCCCTTCTTGATGGAAAAGAGAGGACAACATCAGGAGCCTGAGTTCAAACCCTAAGGCTGTTTATTCAGTAGCTGCGTGACTGTGGGCAGGTTACTTAACCCCTCTGTGCTTTAAAATTAGAATGATACTAAGAATTAAAGTAGTCCATGTAAAGGGCTTGCAAGAGTATCAGGCACATGGTAGCACTAAAAAGTATTCGGTAGTTATTCATTTGCATGTCTCAAGATGATAGCATTCTATTTTCACATGGTTTAAAAAAAATTGCATAAACAGGGGTTCCCACTGTGGCACAGGGGGTTAAGGATCTGACTGCAGCAGCTTGGGTTGCTGTGGAGGTGCAGGTTAGATCCCAGCCTGTAGCAGTGGGTTAAAGGATCCTGCGTTGCCGCAGCTGTGGCTGGATTCAATCCCTGGCCCAGGAATTCCATATGCCCTGAGTGCAGCCATAAAATAAAAAATCGTAAACAAGGAGTAGCCTTAGAGGTCATGGAATTCAATTTTCTCATTTTATGGTTGAAGAAACACAACGTGCAGGCAAGTCGGGTGACCTGGTTAGTGCGTGTCGTGTAGACTTTGTGTCCACAGCTAAACCGTGCAGCCCTCCCAACAGCGTGTCCCTCCCTGGGTTCTCTTTCTGTAACTGCCCGATTCCCTGACCACGGAGACCACTGAGAAGGGCAAAGTCAAGACAATTCGGAGGAGCTGGGTGGGGAGGGAAGGGGGCTGGGGAAGAGCCCTCACGTACAGCGCTCTGCGTGCTCGGGCTGAAGACCTCCTGGACAAACAAGGCTGCCAGTGTAGGCTCGAATAAAGCCTCCATCTCCTCCATGCACGTCATCCAGCGGGGCCGGGTGGGCTACAGAGACAAAGCTGAATGAATGGCTCCCGTCAAGGGTTCTTTCTCATCTACTTTCCCAAGTCCATCTTGTCTAGTCCTCCACCCCAGAGGATGCTCCCTTTCCTATGCTTTATGGGTTTGGCTTCCTTTGCCTATAAGCTCTTTTGGTGACACCTGGGGTTAACTGCTGCTCAGCAAAAAGGGGCCCCCATTTCCAGGATTAATCTCATGGGCTGGGCAAATTATTTTCCTTACTGCCTACTGGATTAGAAAGCCAGGCCTCTGGGAGGCATCCTTCTGAACAAAGGAAGGGCTCCTGGGTAGGAGAGGACTAGAGCTAACCCTCTTCTTTTAGTAGGTCTGCATCCCCACCCAACACATGCCCCACTACGCACTCAGCCCAGGGATCCCGGAGGTGAAGACCACCGCCAGCCCCACCCCGCCCCCCAAACTTCTTTTCTTAAAATGGAATTTGAAGGAGGTAATTTCTCCCTGGCTTCCACCTTCCTTCCCCACTCCTCAGATGGTTCTTGTGGATCATATAAGACCTTATCTTTTAAAGAAGAAAATTATCAGGGTGAAATTGGGTTTTGTTTGCTATATTGTTAGGAGAAGAGGCCAAAAGAAAAGACGAGATATATGAATTCAGAGGACTAAGAAGCTTCCTATCAAAGCCGGGAAGAGACTGGAGGATAGGTAGACACACTTCTTCAACTTCAAAGGCGGAGAGACAAAAACTCAAAGTGGGCCTTGACACATCAGGTGGTTTTTAACAGCAGAATGGAAAGTATAAGAAATGTAAGAAAGATGGGAGTTCTCACTGTGGCTCAGCAGAAACGAATCTGACTAGTATCCCTGAGGACGTGGGTTTGATTCCTGGCCTCGCTTAGCGGGTTAAAGGATCCGGCATTGACGTGAGCTGTGGTGTAGGTTGCAGATGTGGCTCAGATCCCGCATTGCTATGGCTGTGGCATAGACCAGCAGCTGCAGCTCCAATTCGACCCCTAGCCTGGGAACCTCCATATGCCATGGGTGTGGTGAAAGAAAGAGAGAGAGAGGATGGATGGAAGGAAGGAAGGAAGGAAGGAAGGAAGGAAGGAAGGAAGGAAGGGAGGGAGGGAGGGAGGGAGGGAGGGAGGGAGGGAAAGGAGAGGAGAGGAGAGGAAAGGAAAGGAAAGGAAGGAAGGAAGGAAGGAAGGCAGTAGAGAAAGAGGAGAGCGAGATGCTGGGGAGGTTTGGCAATGGGCGTGTATGGCTTTGAAGAGATGACCAAGGTCAGGCCCGGAGACGACACAGGGAGGACAAGAAACACATTCAGGGAACCAAAGGTGGGAATGAGAGCTGGCCCAAAGGAAAGCTGACCTGGGCCTTAGGAAAAACCAGCCGACCTGCTCATTTGGGTTGAGTGGGATGAAGTCACAAGACTGCAATCCTGTAACTCGTGTCCTCCCACAGATCTCACAGAGAAAGCAGTTAGGCTGCTACGAGGCACAGTGGCCTGGAGACTGGACAGAGTTTATGGGGCTTCCCACAAAAGAGGAAAGAGAAAGGGAAGCCAGTATCGCTGGGGCTGGAGACACTGCTGAGGCTGCCTATTGGGATGTTTACCACTTTGGAAGTTGTCCCAGACCTGGGTGCCCACATTTGTGTGTTCTGATCTGCCCCTTTTCCCTGAGGCCTATTAAGGATGTCCTCCTGGTGAGAGAGGGCTCAGATCCTTTTGACAGTGTATTAGCTGGAGCTCTGAGATACAAACATGAAAAGCAAATGCAGGTAGAAAGGAAATCTGGGTCTGACAGCAATGCCTGGGTCAAGGGCAGATTTGGCTGGCCACCCTCAGTGTCTTTCCCCCACAGGTCCCATGACAGGCTCGGCTCTAAGACTGCAGGGTCGCGTGGTGGAAGGCATCACCTCGGACAGCAGCAAATGCATTGGCCTTGAGCTTGGTAATGTGGACCTGCCTACTCTTTCCACGCCTCCTGGCTCCTGGGTTGTTCCCTGCTCCCTTTTGGGGCTGCCTGCCCTTTTTTCCACCAGCCTTTGCCTGCCCCATGCTGGTGCCCAAAGCCTGGGCCCCAGCAGGCCTGGACCAGGATACTGGAGAGTGTAGACACCACCTCGGCCTACACATGGCATGCCCCCCACCCCGGCCCATGCCCCTCGGATTCTTTTGTCATGATTGTGCTGGGTCCTTTGTTCCACGAGCAGAAAAGTGACTTTCAGAAGCAGTAAATAAATATAAGCCTCAGAGGGGGAGGTTGACAGGTTATATATTCATCTGCCATCTCTCAAGAAGTAGGGTGATACTTCTTGAGACAGTGATTGAAAATAGAGAAAGAGGGGGAAAAATCATTGCTAAAATATAAAGGATGGAAAAGATACTTCAAACCCAGGATAATGAGTCTCAGCAGACATTTTAAAGAACAGAAAAAAGTCGCAGATAGAACCTTAGAAACGCGAGGAATGATCGAAATCAGGAAAAAAAAATCCCAAGAGTCTGGAGGGAAACAAATGTGTGCGTAACTTTCGGTAATAAGGGGAAAGTAGATTTAGAGATTACAGGCCAGCCAGGCATCCTTAATGGTAATTTCTAAACGAAATCCTGGAACGAATCATTAAACCGACTATTTTTGAACGCTTGGAAAATAATGTGTAACTACGAAAGGGCCTCAGTGTGGGATCACGGAGGACAAATAACGTCAGAACCATTCAAAAAATTCCCTGGTTTAAGGGGTCACTCAGGATAAATCATAAATCAAGAGCCACAGATTAAAATAGGGGCCATGCGGTAATGTAACTGAGAGAAGCAGTCCAACCTCTGAACCCCAGCATGTGGATGGCAAACCAGAGACAGAGGGGCATCCCTCCCAGCCGCCGGCATCACTCAGCTCCAGACATCTGCTGCCCCTGGAAAGGGCTCAGCACTGCCTGAACCTCACATTTACAATAGCAAGAACAACAAAGCCTGGAAATATGACTATTGATGTGCCATTGCCTAATTTTTGAAGGTTGGCCATTAACGAAAGGTTTGTAAAAAGCTTTAAAGGCCAACAAAACACACCTCAAGGCCAGATTCATCCTGAAGGAGCACCGCAGGGCTTCCTCTGAACAAAGAGTCCCGTCTTTACTAAACATGGATTATTAACTTCAACCCTTGTACTTCAATTACACCAGCTCTAAAAATGAGCCTAATAGCTGTTCCACCTTCCTCCCAGAGCTGCTTGGAAAAGCAGGTGAACTAATACATGGAGAATGTTCTGTAAATTTCTACCCCACTCTGTGGGCATTATTTTGATTTCAGGAAGGCGTTTGGTAAAAACATGAATTACATCTTTGTGAATCAGCAGGAGATAACAACATTAGGTGACAGTGTGACTTGTGTGGCTTCTCGGCTGGCTGATCCATAGGGAACAGCACTGCTTAATGATTCCAAGTTAATATAAGCTTCTCCTATTGCCCCCACCAAACCTTGTGATATACCCTCACCTCTTTCCTGACTTATTTCTCTGTAACACTTAACTCAGCCGCATATACTTTATTTAGTTTAGTGTCTTCCTGCCTCCATTAGAATATTAAGATTTTTATCTAGTTTATTCATGAAACATCCCGTGGGCCTAGGGAAGTGTCTGGCGTAGAATAGATGCTCATTAAATAATTGCTACATAAATGAATAGAGGACCCTAGAGCCAGGTCTTCAATAAACTGACCTGATACTTCCCCTCCTCCCTGCAGAATTTTACCAGTAATCTAGATGAAGATACACTAAATTAAACCACCAAGGACCCAAGGAAGAAATAGCAGATGATTGAAACAAAGGCTAAAATTACTGAATAAATTGCGATGTTGGGCTGAATATCAGTGGTTCCTATCTAACAGGCACATATGGAAAGTTCTGCTTTTCATTCCCAAAAATATGCTTTTCAAGTTTAATAAGAGAAAGACCTTTTTCATTGACTATATATTCAAAATTAATACACTAAATATGGTCTAAGAAGGAGACCTAGACGTCCTTCTGAATAAAGACACTGTAAATCAGAATTCATTCAGAATATGATGAGAAATTTGTAAACAACGATCATTGGATATAAATACAATTTGGGGTCAAATCAAGGCCAAAATCTTGGTGGTATCTTTGACTCCACTCTGCCTTTCATACCACACATCCATCCAGAAACACCACTGCTTATTGTCCAAATACATTCTTTTAAAGCACAACACAGACAGGAGTTCCTGCTGTGACTCAGCAGAAATGAATCTGACTAGCATCCATGAGGACGCAGGTTCGATCCCTGGCCCCGCTCAGTGGGTTAAGGATCTGGCATTGCCATGAGCTGTGATGTAGGTTGCAGACGCAGCTCAGATCTAGTGTTGCTGTGGCTGTGGTGTAGGCTAGCAGCTGGAGCTCTGATTCGACCCCAGTTTGGGAACCTCTATACGCCATGAGTGCGGCCCTAAAAAGACAAAGCAAAAACAAAAACAAACGAAAACCAAATAAAGCACAACATAGATAAATCCTTCTATGGGCCCCTGTTTCATGCCAAGAAAAGCCCAAGTCCTTACACTGACCTCCCAGGCCCTGGATAACCCCCTGACTTCCCTGTCCTATTTCCTCCCTATTCTTATCCCCTGTGCTTTCTCTCTTCCAGCTGTGCTGGCTTCCTGGCTGATTCTCAAATCCCAGGCCAGGCTCCAGCAGCAGCAGGACAGCCTCCCATAAGCCCAGAGCCTCCGGGAGGACCCTTCATTCTGCACCCAGCCTTCGCCAGCCTGCACCATGCCTCCTTGCAATGAAATGATACCCCCTTTCTTTGCCAGAAAACCCCCTTCCCCTCCCTAGATACCACTTTTGTCCTTCCTCCAACACAGACAGCCCACTGGATCACTTAAACCCACCCCAATCTCTCCTTCTTGGTAATTCCAAGTGTATCTGTTATCTACACAAGAGTTTTCTCGGAACACAGCTATGCCCAGCCATTTACTTAGTGTATGATGGCTTTTTTGCAACAAGGAGAGTTGCATGGTTGCAACACCTATCACATAGACTGCAAAGCCAAAAATATTTGCTATCTTGACCTTTATAGAAAGAATTTGCCAATGCAATGTTTGTACCACCCACGATTTCTCAATCCCGCAGAGTACGTGGTAAAAAAACATGGTCTCATGGGTCAGACAGACATGTTTTGGAGTCTGTTCCTTAACTTAGCAGCTGTGTGGTCTTGGGAAAGTTACTTGTCCTTTCTGAGGACCTCAGAGTTCTTCTGGGAGGAGTAGATAATCTAAGCAAGGCCTGATGTAGAGTGACCACTAGGGGTCTTTCAGCCGTTATTACTGTGTGTCATATTTGGTGTTATTCTAGGCAGGTGAAAGGGCTCCACCAAGTCCCAGAACAATTTGTTGGTAGAGCTAGATTTAGACTTTATGCCCAAGGAGAATAATATGTCCGAAAGGATATATACGGATGTATAGAATACAAATATATAAAGGATATACATGTATATAAAGGGTAGGAACTTCAGCAATTCGTAAACCTACTGCTTTTTGAGTGTGAGTTTCAGTGCTGGCACCCATACGCCCTTCAAGAAGTGCCACTAGGATTCTGGGATTTACATAAAGTTGTTTTTTACCAGGGATTTTGTAGCAGCCCCAACTAAGAGGAGTTGGGGCTCTGCTCCACTCCACCTGAGTCAAGAAAAAAGGTGGGCACAAGGTTCTTGGGGACTAGGCCACCTGAGTGAACATTCTAAGGAGTATTTTAAAACAACAACAACAATAATGGTTAAGCACACAGACACTGGCGCCAGACTGCCAGAGTGCAAATCCTAGAGCTCTAGCAAATTCCTAGCTATATGGCCTCAAGGGAGATCCTCAACTGTGTGGTCTCAATTTACCCATCAATCAAAGAGGAACACAAGAATTTGCCCATCTCCTAGAATTATTGGGATCAAATTAGCTCTTATATCTAAAGGGTTTAGAAAAATGCCTGGCACATTATAAATTCTCAGTGTTGGCAATAATTACATTCCAGCCCCTGTGTATATTCCCCTCTCTGGATGCCACAGCTATTTCAGGTAGTCAAAGCAATGAGCTTCTCCAGGACCAAGGAATGGCCCACAGATTACTAAGCAAAGAAACTGCACTGATTTTCAAGACTACCCTGAGGCCTTGACTGAGGTTGGAGGGCATCTAATGTTCAGGATGCCTCCTCTGGCATTTAGATGTGTCAACCTAGGATTTCAAAATTCTCAGGAACCTATGAACAGAGCAGACTTTGGTTGGTGAAATGCATTTGGCACACAGCCCCTCCAACACATGGAGATTTTGTACCATGAAGCAGCCGGGGTGGTGAATAGATCCTGCAGGATGTCAGAAATGAGCTCTTTGTGAAGCACATTTGGACACCAAACATTGGAGTCACCTGGACAGAGGCGAGGCCACTGCTTGCTACACCTGTCTCTCACTCCACTGCACCCTAGGCTGTAGGTCTGGGTTCTCAAACCACAGTGCTCCAGATAATCAGAAAACAGTCCAGTGCTTATGACAAAGGAAAAGCAGGTCTTGATCATTTTAGAGCTTTATGTCTAAACTTTCCTACTCGGCAAAAGGCCCTAGATGTAGCCAGACACCTGCCTAAAGGTCCAGCCTGGTACATTAACTTTCAAGGTAAGTGTCCTGTGCTCCAGCTCTCTGCTCCCATAGGGAGCCCAGACACTGAGGGACCCTCTCCTCATAACCCTGCCTGCGAGAGAGATGCCCACATTTATCCCCCTAGACGGCAGTTGCTTTTCTAGCCCCTGATCTAGGAGAGTCCCTCCCCTGCTCTCCTCACCACGGGTGGTCCTCCTGTCAGCTCTCCCAATTTCTGGCTCAGTGATCGGCGTGCCTCTTGGAATTTACTGTCCAGGGCTGGAGAGAGGGTTCCCACGAGACCCAAGATCATGTGGCTCTGTAGAAATTCCCTGTGAAGAGAAAAGAGACCCACACATATACTCCAGGGCTGTGGGGAAGCCACAAGAAGAGCTTCCTCATGAGTAGATCCCCATGATGCTTCCTTCTCTGTATTTATAGAGAACGACTACTCGACATGTGCACCTGTCAAGAAGAGCTTGTCTTGAAGTGGGTTGGAATAGGGGTGGAGAAGGACAGAAGGAAGAACCAGATGAAGTCACAGGGCAAGAAGGGTCTGGGCTAGATGAAGGCCAGACTTAGATGTAACAAAACAGATTCCATGACTTCCACGACCACGAAAACTTAGCTCATCTTAAGATGCATCTTCTATGGAGTTCCCATTGTGGCTCAGCGGGTTAAGAACCCGACATAGTGTCTGTGAGGACACTGGATT